>NC_090839.1:71491956-71805623 GCF_028021215.1 Eschrichtius robustus | reverse complement strand
TTTAAAAGTGTAATAGTCTCCCAATGGAGCGGGGAGAGGGTTGGACTGCCTTTCCGCCCTTTTTTCCCAATTTTATTGCATCATCAAGGAGGTGGTCTACTTGATGTTGATTCTTTGGTATTTTTTGAGACTAGCTTTGTAGCCTTGAAAATTTTTGATAAATATTCTATGGGTGCTTAACAAGAATATATTCTAATTTTTAGGTTTTATATCCTAAACATGCTCATTAGACCAAACTTATTAGTTGTGATGTTCAAAATGGCAGTGTTCTTATTTTTGATTTCCTTTGTGCATCAGTTTCTGAGAAATGTTTATTAAAATTTCCCTCTGTGATTGTGGATTTGTCAAATTCTTCTTGTAATTATTTGTCAAATTCTTCTTGTAATCACATTTGCTTTATATGTTTTGAAGTTATGTTATTAGTTGAATATAGGTTTGGATATTTGTATTTTACTGGTGAATTTTCCCTTTAGTAATTATAAAATAGTCATTTTTATCCCTAATTATGCTTTGTTGTTTTAAATAATATTTTATCTGATTCTGCTATTGATACACCAGCCTTCTTTTCATCAGTATTGCCTGGGATATCTTCTTTCATCCCATCACTTTCAAAAATTACTTTTAAGGTATATCTCTAATAAATAGCATTTGGATACATTTTTTTTTTAATCCAATGCAAGAATCCTTGTGTGTTAATTGATGACAATGATCTGTTTACATTTATTGTGATTGCACATTTGGATTCATTTTGACCATCTTATTTTGTGATTTTATCTTACATTTTATATAGTTTCTATTTCCTTCTTTTACATTGAATTAATTAGATATTCTTTCCTCTCTACTCTTTTGGAAGTTATACATTTTATTTCTATTCTTTTAGTAGTTTCTCTTAAGTTTTTAATATGCATACTTCATCTCTGTAGTTCATCACTATTTTTACTCTCCTCCAAAATAATACAAAGACCTTAGAAACCTTTAACTCTCATCACTTTCCTTTCATCTGATTCATTTTTGTTGTCTATTTTATTTTCACCTTGCTTTTACCCTCTCCCCCAGTATTAGTTACTGTTTTTAGGAGAAATGCTTTCTTTACCCACAGATGTCACCAGTTTGTTTGCTCAGTAATGCTCCTGGTACCCTACTCTTTCATTCTGTGTTCAGTATATTTTTACTGCAATACATTCCTGGGAGCATTAAACTCTCTTCATCTTTTCTGTCTAGAAATGTCTTTTTTATTATCTCCACTATTGATATTTAAACTGAGTATGGAATTCTAGATTGACAGTTTTCTTCTTCTTCAGAATTTTGAAGGGACCCTTCCATTGTTCTGGGCTTCTATTGTTGTCATCAATCTGTTTTTCCTTCTGCAGATTTAATTTCATTAAAATATTCCTTTCCTTTGTTATTTTTCAGTTTCAACTTGATGTGTCCAGATATGGATATATGTTTATCCTGTTCAGAACTCATTGTGCTTCCTAAATTCCGAAAATTCTCATTGAATATTGCCTACTTTTCATTCTCTCTATTTTTTTCCTTCTAGGACTCTTCTCACATTCTGCACTCCATATCTTTTTCCATCTTGTCCATCTGTTCTTTTCTGTGATCTTTATTCTAGGTAGTATTCTTAGCTCTATCTTATACTTCAACAATTCTCTTTTTAGTGGTTAATCTGCTGTCTAACATATTTATTGAGCTTTTATTTTCTGTGGCCACACTTTTTTATTGGCAGACATTCTATTTGATTCTCTTTCAAATCTGCTTGTTAGTATTTTCATAGTATCCTGTTCCTTCAGGATGATTTCTACTTTGTTAATCTCTTTAAAAATTTAAATGAACTTATTGTGTCTTTCAGATTGCTGTTCTGCTACTTGACATTCCTGGGGTTGCTAATTTTATTGTTTGTGGTGTCTGCTGACTCTTCCTCATGGTTGACAATTTCTCCCTACTATTTGTAATTTTTTAATGACAGTGAATTCCTAGTGGGGATTGTTTATATCATAAAAATCCCATGGAACCTAAGGTTATGGTAATGTTATTACAGAGTAATTTTGCATTTGTATCTGCAAGGAACCCTGGACATTTTACTAGTAGAGAGCAAGCTTTTAATGTGAATTTATCACTTTAGAAATCCAGGTATTAGTAGTGTAAATTTGATTTTTAACATCACCATGAGGTGCAGACTCAGCATTTCAGTTTCTCATGGATGAGTTAATTTTGTAATTTTCCAACCCAGAGCCCTGCTTAGTGACAAATTCCCCAACTTGCTTCCCTGGGCTGATGGGTAAAATTTTTCTAACCCCCCTTTCATTGAGGCAGTAACCCTATCAGGGTTCTAGCTTTACTTACTTAGACCTCAATTTTCAATACCTCCCACCATCCTGGTAGGGACAGTGGGTAGAACAACCCAAACAGATACATAAGGGTTTGCCTTTCAATGACCAGCCATGCTGACTTGGGTACAGGAAAGTTCTCTCCACGCACCATAATGCAGGCCACTGTCTCCACATTCCCCAAGGCCAATTCTTTTTCTGTTCATCATAGGTATACATTTCAAACTTCAAAGTCAGATAAACTCAATAAAAATTCCTTCTTTTTTTTTTTTTTTTTCAGTTCAACTTGATTATCTGACTTCATGCTCTCCATCCCTCTGATCTATATAAAAAGCTTAACTTTGGTCCTTCCTGGGGTCAGTCACATCTATGTCTTTTGCATCCAAAGAGTGGCTGCATTTGGTTTCCGTCATGGGTCTACACAGGTGGCCACTGATACATCCATTGTCCCTGTCTGCATGGCTTCTTTTCAGCCACTCCCTCTCCATGCCTCCTTGTAATGCTTGGAGAATAAGAGTCTTTTGTTAGGCATCCTGTGGTCCCATCTACCTAGAAACATCACACAGCCTTTCTTTCCTGGGATTTTGCGATCTCCCCCAGTGGTGCTGCCATGAAATAAGGTTCATCTCTACTGCTCAGGGATCGAATATTTTCTCTCTCTCTCTCTCTCTCTCCTTTCCCTACCTTGCTGCTCATTCTCTCCTTCCTTCTCCAGGGTAGCAAACCTTAAGTCTAATGGAACAAATGAATCTTCCCGTTTCTTCAGGTCAGTATACTTTGCCTGTGGTCTTAAATCTCTTTTCCCTAATAAAAGGCTTAGGCTTTGGAGGGGGGAAAGCCCAAAAGGAAACTCTCTTCTGATTTCCACTCCTCTACAAATGTCCCATGAGGAAAGCACAGAGATTGCTCCCTGACTGAATAGAGGGAAATAAATGGGAGAAGGGGAAGGGAAATTGTGGGAAGGGAAATAAGTGTTAATACCTCATAACGTTTTCCTTGAGTTGTGGTTAATATTCTTTGGTTTTCGAGTCTGACATACTTAATTTTAAATCCTGACCATGCCACTGCTAGTAATGTGATTTGGGCTAGTTACGTAACCCTTCCTAGCGTGTGTTTCCTCATTTTAATTGGGGGATAATAAGATTACTTACCCTGTAGGTTTGTTATGAGCAGTAAATGAGACAGTGCATGTAAAGCATTAATTTCACTACCTAGCATATGGTAATTTAATTAATAATTGGTAGTTATTTTTATGAACACATAGTAATTGTTGGGATTCACTTTTTGCTTAGAGCTAGATAATCTCAGATGAGTTATAAGCTCTTGAGCCCTCAGTTCCCTCATGTGTCATAAATTGCAGGGGCCTCATTTTTTTTTTAGGGACCTCATTTTTAATGAGGGTACATAGAAGCCTACAGCATATGCTCTCAGTTCCCCACCAGGTCTCCTCAACAGCACCCAGCTCCTGATCTTAATGCTACAGCCTCATACTCACGTTCTTCTTGAAGTCAGTGGGAGCCACCCTGCCTGGAGATGCTTCAGAGATTATGATGTCCTCCCCACGGCCACCTGCAGCCAATAGCTGACTGATGTGGGGCGTATAAAAGCCAGCTCCCTTTCTTCAAGACAGTACTGACTCAGGTGCAACTCAGCCTCCAGAGCTCTCTACAGGATTGCACTGAGGCTAGACGGAGGCTCCAGAAACCACCACATCTTTGTCTAGCTACTCACTCTGCTTTATTCTGCCTCCCTCTCTTTCTTTCAAGTTTCTCCTGAGAACAGTCTCAGCACGTGCACAAGAAGCCCCTTCACAGGTTCTGCTTCTAGGAACAGAACCCAGATTCATAGCAAGGCTTAGAACACAAGTATTTCTAATACCAAAGACGAGGGACAGTCTTAACTTTTATATTGTACTGTCTTTCTCTAAATTAAAAATTATTTTACAGATACACACACAAATGCCTAATATGAAGTAAGCGCACAAGAAATAATGGGTTCATTCACTCAAAAAATATTTATGGAGGACTTACTATGTGCCAGACAATGTTGTAGACCCTGGAAAGTATGCAAAAAGCATAAGTATGTAGAAAACAAACCCCTGGATTTCGTAATGATATTAATAGTTACAATTACAATCTATTATATGCTAGATACCTTGTATATCTAATACAATACTGCAACGCTGACATGATTTCTGCCTTCTTTTGTCATAAAGCAACTAAGATCCAAAAAGGTCAAATACGTAACTTGTCTAAGGTCATGTATTAGGAAGTAGTGGAGGCAGGATTCATACTGAGACCTCTCCACAATGCACACCCTTTTAATAAGACCCCACTGCCTGTTTTAGCACCAAGAAATTCAGTTATCTATTTAAATGTCTGCATCCCGCCCCCCCCCCCAACTAGACCTGAGTTAATGGCAAGACAAGATCTTTTTCATTTTAATATCCCCAGACCTAGGAAAATGTTTGACATAATAGGAAAATGCTTGTTAATGGATGAATGAACGAATAAATGAGAATGAATGGCCAGGATTTGGAGGGGGGAGGGGTTTGATTTGTTTCCAAAATTAATGCTGCACACCCTCTTCCCTGTAGGACTCCAGTTTGCTTGTGGTTTTCCATTCCAGAAAAGGCTGGTAAGAGGAGACACAATCTAGCTTCAAGTAATCCATTTCAGTTTAATTCAACACTTTCTATGGGCCTCACATGGGGAAGCTCCTTGTCAGGCCCAGCTAAACAGTCAAGCTTGGCTGAGTGATCAGCCTCCGCTGGGGCTGGTAAAGCCCATGAGTGGAGCCCAGGGCCCTGGATGTTGAGAACCATCCAAGAGAAGAGCAACTGGGGGCAACAGAGTAGCCAGATAAGGGCAACTAAGATCACCCAAACTCCTGGGCACGTTCTGGTATCTAGAAAGAGATTGTGCATCCAGGTATTTCTGCAGAAGTTCAGGGTGATTTGGGACATTTAAGGCAGGATCCAGGAATGGTGATTGGTTGGAATTTATCAGGAAGTGTCAAGTCGAGAGAGAGTCTACAGAGCTGGGAGGCAAGTAGATGCTTTTTCTGAAGGTTAGATAAGATATCATCTGACATGAGCATCTATTAGATGATTTACCTGCCCCATTATCTCTGAGAATCACCCATATTGCAAAGCCACAGCTCATGTTTCTACTGCATGACACTTCTCCCAGCCATTGGTGATTGGTGGGGAGCAGACACTTAACCCAAGCTGCCCCAAGTGGATTCTCTCTCCTGGACCCTGAGTCTGGGAGTTGGAAGTTGTGTTGGGCCACGGCAGAGCTGTAGAGGGACCATGATTAAGTCCTGGCACTGAGGTCCCCAGGGCTGCTCTGGTTCCTACCGTTCCTTGAGTTGCTTGTTCATCTCCCCCTTGGATTCCAAGAACTACTATATCCTTCCAATAAATTCCCTTTTTCACTTAAACTAGCAAGACTAGGTTTCTGTTACCTGCAATCAAAAGAGCCTTAACTAAAACATTGCCAGATATAGGTAGAGGAGAGCCTCAGCGCAGCTGCCTTTTATCTGTATTTATCCTTCCTTTGGTGTATTTTCCCCCAATTTTTAAGGGGAAAATAGAGGAAGCTTCTGACACTTACAGTCTAGAGGGAGAGACGGATGCCCACAACTTATTTCAATACATTGTGGTAAGTGCTCTAATGGAGGTATGGTGAGAGTGTTGTGGGAGCTGAAAGGAAGATTCCTCCAACCCTGCTTGGGGTGAGAGTGGCGAGGCTTCCCACAGAGCTGAGTCTCGCAGGATGGGTGGGAGTTCTGACATACTTATGTATTATCAGGAGCATCAGAAGAGTGTTAGCAGCTTTTATATTTCTTAAAAGGATAAGAGATGAAAGAGGAAATAGAGTAAGGTGTAATTCGCTTCTGTCTTATAAAAGGTGTTCTAGCCAAGATAGTCTAGGTTTCGCTGTGGTATCATATTAACTCTGGAATCTCAGTAGCTTCACACGTTATATTTCCTTCCTTCTCACTGTACATATACAGCAGGGTCAGTGAGGGCTCTGCTCCAAACAGTCACTTAGGGGCCCAGAATGATGGAGGCTCTGACATCTTGTTCTGCACCATCAAGAACATGAGTTCTCCTTGGTCACCACAGCAGGGGAGAGAGGGACAGGTTCATTATGGCAATTAAGTACCTTGGCCCCAAAATGACACATGTCACTTCCATTCCAGTCCAGTGTTCAGAACTAATCACATGGCCCTGCCCAACTTCATGGGGGCAGGGCTGTGCCATCCTCTGGTGTGCCCAGGAGAAGAGGAGGACCAGATAAGGGTGAGGACTGGAAGTCTCCCCAACAAGAGGAGACCATCATTTTTAAGCCTGAATCTGAGTCTAAGTCCCTGTGCCTGAGACTCAGTCTCGGTCTTTTGTCCCAAATCCCATTCAGTCTGTACTTGCTCCATCAGTGGCACACTTGCCGCATCTTAGCTTAGTAGCAAAGAGTCCTTAGGGTTCTATGGAGGGAGGAGAAAGATGGTCGTGGCTTTAAGACTCTCAGGAAATCTTATTGACTTTATGAAACCCATCAGCACTGTGGCAGCAGTGCGATGGGATTCTTCACAGCTTACTCATGAAGTACTCTCTAAGAAGGATTATACGGGCAAAGCCCATCTCTTTCTTTGCACACATCCCCAGTTCCCTTTTAAGTCATCTCAGCTCCCATCACCTCAAGCCACTAATTGAAGAATATTATGAGAGGCATAAGAAATAAGCCTTCAAAGGTCCAAAACTAAGCTCCTTATCGTCCCCCTCAGTTGCTCCCTCCACAGCCTTCCTCACCTTAGTCAAAGGCAATTCCATCCTTTAAACTGCTCATGTCACCCTTGACTGCTCTCCTTCTTTTACGTCCCACATCCAATACATCAGGAAACCCCATTGGCTCTACTTTCTGAATACACCCGAAATCACTCATCACTTTTATTCCTATCATCCTGGTCTGAGCTATCATCATCTCAAGATCTTCCCATTTGATTCCTTACTGACCTCACTGCCTCTATTCTTGCTTAACTATAGTCTATTATCAAAGCAGCCATCACATGCTACTAAAAGATGTGCCAGATCATGTCACTTCTCTGCTCTGAGCCCTACAATGGATCTTCATGTCGTTCAAAGGAAAAACCAAAGTCCTTATGATGGCGTACAAGGTCCTGCGTGCTCTTCTCACCCCGTGACCTTTGTGACCTCATCTCCCCTTTATTATTTCTCCCCTGCCCAGCTAGAAGATAGGCTCCTTGAGGGCAAGTTCTTTCTCAGTTTGGTTCATTTGATATGTTTAAAGCATCTATTCACTTGATACATTCCAAGAATCTAGAATGGTTCTTGGCATATAGTTAAGTGCTTAATAAGTATTTGTGGAATAAATTAATGAAATATGGTTTCAGAGATATTTGCTCTCAGTGATTTCTTGTGGTGGATTTATCTTATCCCTCTGCAGTCTTGGGAAGTGAAACGCCTATTCATAAGCACAAGAAAATACACCGGAGCACTTCCAACACCCAACACTAAAGAGAACATTGGGTCTATTTATGGATTATCCCCAAGGGATGAAACAAATTACATAAATCCTGCAGACGAAAGAGGGGGAAGGTGAAATCAAGCTTGCTACAAGGAGTTCAGGTTAACACAGGACAATCTCATCCCTGGATAAGAAAATGCAGAGTGTTAGAAAGCTCTAGCAAGAATCTCAATGAGCAGTTATAAGCTAGAGCAGCTGACTGTACATCTCTGCCATAGGCTGAGTTTGTGAGGCTCCCACAGATTCTTTCTTTTTATGTCCACCTTGATAGCCAATCAGTGCTCACAAAGCATCTCACCGGAAACCTAGCCCCACAGCTTGGACCTTCTGTTCCTGATGCTGCAGCCAGCCTGCACCTTGAGTATTTCTATATTCATCTGGAGACACATGACATGGCAGTCTAGAGTGGTAGAAAGAGCTTCAAAGTCAGGCAAACCTGAGTCAAAATTCTGAATCTTAGTTCCCTCATTTTCGAAATGTGGATAATATTATCTACGCCATGGAGTTAAGAGAATTAAATTGCACAGTGGATGTTAAGACTTTAACACAGTACCTGGTACTGAGTCGGTACTCAATCAATGCCTAATCCCATTTTATGTTTCTGATCACGTGTGAGGACCTCCCATTTCCTGTAGGACCCTCCACTTTGATTACTTGTTCAGTCTATCACCTGTTGTCTAATGATGTCTAATGATGTCACTGACACAATTCTGGCTCCCAACACCCATGGCTGAGTCTGTCTTCCAAGGAATCTGTCTATTCCTAAGGCTTAGCTTGAGATATGAAGTGGCTACCACCAATGGAAGAGGAAGAGTGTCTCTGGAGTCTTGGGTGGAGAAACAGGTTTTAGTTAGAAATTTTTCAGTGTGGATCTGCTGGGGGACCAAGCCTGATTCTGCTGAAGAACAAAGTCTGATTCTACATGACTAGATTTCAGTTATACTTGACCAAAACGTTACTAATCCAGGGCAAGTCTATGTATCAGCTGCCAAACTTAATAAAAGTTTGTCCTCTGAAGTTCACCCACTTCCTTAGAAAAAAAAGGTTGGAAGATGAATATATAATGTTGAAGGTAGAAAAGCACTTTCTAAGTGTGATAACAAAGGTAGAAACTACAAAATAAAGGACTGGTAAATTTCACCTAGTAAAAACTTATTAATATGTTTCAAAACATTTTAAAAAATATTTATTTATGTATTTATTTTATTTTTGGCTGTATCAGGTCTTAGTTGAGAGGGCTTCTCTCCAGTTGTGACTCGCATGCTCAGTAGTTGTGGTGCATGGGCTTAATTTCCCCACGGCATGTGGGATCTTAGTTCCCTGACCGAACTAGGGACCGAACCCGCATCCCCTGCATTAGAAGGTGGATTCTTAACCACTGGACCACCAGGGAAGTTCCTCAAAACATATTTTTAAAAAGACTAAATTTTAAAAACTGGCTTGAATCATTTGCAGATAATATGTAAAGAGCTCTGACAAATCAATAAGATAAAGATCAACTGTTCCAATGGAGAAATAGTTAATGAACGTGAAATATAAATTATAAGATAAATAGGAACAGCTAATTAAAATACTCTACCTCATTCATAAGCAAATCAATACAAATAAAAACAACAACCTACCACTCCCAGCTATTAAATTGGCAAAGATTATCCAGAAAAATACTATCAAGTATTGGCAAGTGTGCAGGAAAGTTAGCATTCCCACATACCACATTTTTAGGAATATTTAGTAAATATCTTTCCAGTAACTATTAAAAACCATAATATCGTGAACAAGTTTTGACCCATCAGTAATCACACATGGGCACAAACATTTGGCTATTAGAATGCTTAATTGAAGCATTGGTTATATTAGCAAAAAATCTGGAAACAAGATGAATGCCAAAAGGAAGTCAATTCTCTAAGCTCTATTACCTTCAAACAAAGAACATGATCTGTCATTAAGAATGAAACTGGAGGAAAAAGGGCCTGCAAAGGATAATCCAACCTTTCTTCTGTGTCCATTCATGCAACACCCATTTACTGAGCACATACTCAATATGTCTAGCACCACTGACATCAAGATGAACCAGACAAAGTCCCAGCCTTCAAAGAACACACATTTTACTGCGGGATACATTGGCAAATGACACAAAAGAGGTGTGAACTGAATGTGGCATACACTTCCCCTTCCCCCCTCAAGAAAAGTCTATTCTGGCACATGATCCAGATTTAGGAGAATCAATAGCAGCACTGAGCAGTCCTATATAATAAGTAAAATTACTATAGACATAGATGGGATCAAACTGAGAAGGAATGTAATTGTTGAAACTCCAGATCCAAAGGGAGCCTGCATAACTTCTCTATCGCTACACAACAAACAAAAACTACCACAAACTTAGCAGCTTAAACCACTCACAGTTACTGAGTTTCTTGCAGTTTCCATGGCTCAGGAGTTTGGGCTTAGCTGGGTCCTCTGCTTCAGGGTCTCTCAAGGCTGCAATCAAGGTGTCAGCTGGGTCTGTGATTTCAGGCAAAGGCTCAGCTAGGGCAGAATCAGCCTCCAAGCCCATGTGGTTATTGGCAGGACTTGGGTCCTTATGGGCTGTCAGACTCAGGGCCTATTTCTTGCCGGCTGTGGGCCAGAAGTCACCCTCAGTTCCCAGCTGCTTGTTGGCCATCAGCCGCTTTCAGATCCTTTCATATGGGCCTCCCCAGCACAGCCACTTGCTCCATCAAAGCCAGCAAGGGAAGACAGTCTGTTAGCAAGACAGATGCTATAGGCTTAGGTAATGTAGTCATGGGAATGACATCCTGTCACCTTGGCTATATTCTGCTGGTTAGAAGTAAGTTGCAGGTTAAGAGGAGAAGATTACACAATGGCTTGAGTATCAGGACGTGGGGATAATTTGGGACCGTCTTAGAGTCTATCACAGGATGTGAGAAAAATTAGTCACTGGATTTGAGTCACAGGGACAGCCAAACCAGAACAGCAGTGTGGGTTAGAATGAAGGAATTCCCCATACATAACCCAGAGTAGACTTGGCCTCACCTGTCTACTAAATGATCCCCAAATTTGCAAAATGGTCCATCTATGGGCGTTTCTAAGTATGTGTGTGGTTCATCTGGGGCAGAAAACTCAAACTCAAAGGCCCACAAGGGCCAGGCAGGTAATAGGAGACACAAAGCTGAAAGGGCAGTAGGGAAAGGTGGGGACTGTGGTGAAAGGGCTCACACAGCCCTCTGCAAGGGGCAGCCCCCAGGCAGTCCCCTCTGCCGCAGCACAGGCCAGAGTTTCTGATTTCACAAAGTCCCCAAACCACATCTGTACATGACCTTTCCCCAAATTTAAAATTATATGTGGACTACACAAAACACATCTACAAGTCAGATCCAGCCCCCAGGACCCCAATTTCAGATCCTGACCTGACACATTTGTGCCTCTTGCAGGGATACAGAGCAAGGCCGTTTGCTGAATTTCAAGCTAATGTTTTCCACTCTGCTAGCTCCTGGCTCTTACTAACTTGTTCTTTTTTCTTTTGAGCTTCTGATTGTGTGAACTTCTCACATTCAAAGCAGAACCGGCTTGCTGATTAGTTTTAAATTTCAGGAGCTTTAAAGTCTCCAAATTTGGAGGTAAGCAGACTCTCATTAAGAAGTCATTTGATAAAAATTAATCCCTCCAGGAATATCTTGGACTCAGAAGAAAGCCCCGGCTCTCTCATTAGCTGGCTGTAAGTACTCAGTCCACCTTGGAGGCCCCAATCCTCCCTGAGTTTGACTCCAAGGCTCCAGGCAGCTGCCATAGAGTCTGGGGACCAGATGCCAGTGGTTCTAAAATCAGAGGAAAGGATGCGACACAACTTCAAACTCAAAGGCTACAGCCAGACCCCTGCCCCCTGAGCCTGACTCCTCAGATTTAATCATTTCCACTTGAGCCTGAGAATGAAGGGACAGATTTTCATCCTACTGAGTAGATTTCAGAGCTTACCTCCCCTAATCCTTGTAGATCTGTCACTGACCCAGCAAAGAGAATAGCTAAATGAATGTGCGAGGTCTCTATGGAGGGACTTCTAAGAAGGCTTCTCAGTGCAGGCTTGAGAGGAGATATCCATCTGGGCTCATCCAGAACAGTGAGCTGAGCCCAGGCCCAGGACGGTGTCAGCCGCTGTGCTGGCTGCCTTTCCCTGGGGGGTGGCGGCAATATGTCCCCAGGGGCCTGTGAACCTGGCCAGAACAGGCCTCAACTTTAATCTCTAACTAACCCAGTTATAAAAGCTTTTATGTAAGTCAGTGGTTGTTTTTGAAGCTAGGTGGTGATTTTCTTTATTTAAATGTCTCTATTTTTATGCTTTGAAAAGATAATATACACACGTGGTTAAAAAAATTCCAAACAGAACAAAAGGGACTCCCATGAAAATAAGCCCCCCACCCAGGGCAATGGCTGTTACAATTTTCTCTGGGAAGAAAGATGGCTGTTTTAAATTTCTAATTTGGTCTCAAAAATACCCAAAGGCCAAATAGAGCCCACAATAATATAATTAAAATGAATGATGGAGTTATACACATAACGTGTCACGGGAGACAAAGATCACAGATGCAAACTCACACCCACAGAAAAAAATCTGTGTGTGTGTGTGTGTGTGTGTGTGTGTGTGTGTGTGTAGGCTGAGTCTGTGTGCGTAGAGAGGGTAGGTGTTTGTGTGTGGAGGGTGTGTAGGTGTAGGGTATGTGCATGTGTGTACTTGTGTGGGGATAATGTGTGTGTCAGGGTGTGTGAGTGTGAGTGTGTGTATGTGTGTATGTGTGTTTAGTCCCCCATCTCTACAAAAACTCCAGTCGATTCCATAAACATTTATTGTGTGCTATGTGCCAGGCCCTGTTCCCAATGCTGTGGGTTATACCACGATAAATCATACAAGGTCCCTGGCTTTGGGGAGCTTGCAATAAGAATAACTCACATTTGACTGGCCCCTTTCCCTTTACAGGGGAATTTTCAGGGGAGTTATGTCATAACTCAGGACGACTGCAGCCTGAGGCATGCTGGGACTCCAGCGGCCTGGCTGGTGGGAGGGGGAGGCCGATGGGGGATGGGGTGGGGAACCAGAACCAACAGCAGAGGCTGGTCTGGAAGAGCTGCGGAGGACCAGGGCTTGGGCCCAGAGGCTCCAGCCCCTCAGGGAGGTCTGGGCGGGCTCCCACATCAAAGAGGCCGGATGCATGCTGCTTTGGCCTGGTAGTTCTGTCAGCAGACAGCCCTGCTTCAAAGCCCAGCTCTGTCACTAATTACAAGTATGATTCTGGGCAAATTAGTTAACTTCTGTGCACCTGTCTCTTCAACAGAAAGAAATGATAGTCCTCCTCCCAGAGCTGATATAAGGATTAGTGAGATAAGGCAAGTAAATATTCAATACAAAGCATAACGTCACATAGTGAACACTCGGCAGCATTACTGCTATTATTATATTGTTATTATTCAATAGCATGAAACTATGAATCCCTATGGTTAACACAAGAAGGAGGATCCCCTGGTTAAGAGGGATGTCTGATCAAGGACACTTGAGTTTATCCTCCTAAATTTCACTTTCCATTTGAGGCCCCTCACTCTGATTCTGGCCCTTGCTGCTTCTCCTTTTAAACTCCAGCCCCAACCTAGCATAAGGGACACAGGGCAAAATTTTCCAAAAGTCTGGGCTAAATTTTAAGGGAAATCAGCACACCACATGTAAAACATCTCCCTTACCCCATCTAGCCAGTTCACCATGGCATTCAGGCCTGTCTATTTCCACATGGAACCCGAAGGAAAGAAGCGGAAGTGAGTCCCTCACTTCCTGGCTGCATCTGGTAGGTGCCTAAGCTTTGAAAGTACATTCCAGACATCCTAACCTAGGTGGAGGGTCAGGAAATTTCCCCAGAGGAAGCAACACTGGAGTGGAGATCTGAAGAATGAGTTGGAGTGTCTGAACAAGGCGTGGGAGGAGAGGTCAGGAATGCAGAGAAAACAGTTCAGGCAGAGGAGAGAGCAGGTGCAAAGGTCCTGGGACAGAAAGGAGCATGACAAATTTGAGAGACTGAAAGAAAAAACAAGGCACCTGAAAAGTAGACAGTAAGGGACTAGAGAGGTAGGCAGCAGCCAGATTGCAAAGAATGGTGTGGCCATGTGTGGGAAACACTGTGCTACACCACTCAAACTCCCTTTTATTTTTATTTTATTTTTTTTAACATCTTTACTGGAGTATAATTGCTTTACAATGGTGTGTTAGTTTCTGCTTTATAACAAAGTGAATCAGCTATACATATATATATATCCCCATATCTCCTCCCTCTTGCATCTCCCTCCCACCCTCCCTATCCCACCCCTCTAGGTGGTCACAAAGCACCGAGCTGATCTCCCTGTGCTATGAGGCTGCTTCCCACTAGCTATCTATTTTACATTTGGGAGTGTATATCTGTCCATGCCACTCTCTCACTTCATCCCAACTTACCCTTCCCCCTCCCCGTGTCCTCATGTCCATTCTCTACGTCTGCATCTTTATTCCTCTCCTGTCCCTAGATTCTTCAGAACCTTTTTTTTTTTTTTTTTAGATTCCATATGTATGTGTTAGCATACAGTATTTGTTTTTCTCTTTCTGACTTACTTCACTCTGTATGACAGACTCTAGGTCCATCCACCTCACTACAAATAACTCAATTTCGTTTCTTTTTATGGCTGAGTAATATTCCATTGTATATATGTGCCACATCTTCTTTATCCATTCATCTGTCGATGGACACTTAGGTTGCTTCCATGTCCTGCAAGCCCCCTTTTAAGGAAAAACTTGATACCCCAGTTGCTGGGCATGCTGTCAACAGCCAGCCTTCAGCTGTCAGGCCCTTCAGGTATTGCCCCAGCTGCACAGAGCTGCCTCGCCCGTGTCACACCCTTCACAGGGCAGCTGACATCCACTGAGGATATATAGGCTTGACCATCTTGGCTCAACTCAGGACCACTTTGATGGACCAATCTAACTCCAGAGCTCCCCATGCAGTCAGCTTGAGACTGTCATTGGGCCCATATCTTGGCTTGACCCTTTCCGCCCGCTTGTGTTCCATCCCCCACTTACACAGGTGTTGTTCCCAAGGGCACCCCTTAATAAGCAGGGTTCATGCTAAACTCCATCTTAGAATCTATTTTCTGGGGAACTCAACCTGTAACACCATGTTAAGAATTTTGAATTTTATCACAACAGTCATGGGGAGCCATTGAATTGTTTACACAGGGCAGTGTCATGATCTGTGCTGCATTTTAGAAGATCATTTGGCTCCATTGTAGATAACAGTTGAAGGGTATTGCTTCCAAATCAGCTGGCAAGTGGGTGAGGGTTCTCTAGCCATCTAAGTGATGGGCCCACCCAATTCTAAGAGACAGGTCCTTCCCTAAATAATAGTCACTAGGCTTTACCCTTCAGGGAACACCTTGCCAGTCACCCTATGCACAGTGTAATGTCGACTGAATACAACACCACAACCACTGCAGTCATGCATCAGGAGTTACACACCCACACTAATGGGGCAGGATTGGAAGTGGGGGGATATGTAACAAGTTACCTCAGTAACGTCAGACTGAAGATTATAATCCTAGAGGTTCAATAACATCCTTTTGTAGCGATTCTCAGCAATGTAGGTGCATGGAGCATTTTGTACACCTCTTGCCATCACTTCTCAGGGGTCTGCAGCTCACAGCTCGGAGCCCACGCTTAAGCTCACTACAGTGGAGTAACCTCTCCATCGTGGAACAAGTCTAATATTTGTATACATGCTACAGCTCAATGGTTCTCAAAGGGTGGTCCCTGGACCAACAGCACCAGCATCACCTGGGAACCTGTTCAAATGCAAACCTTCAGGCCCACGTCCACTGAATCAGAACCTCGGGCGGCGGGTGGGACCCAGCAAGCCTTCCAGGTGGCTCTGATGCATGCTCAAGTTTGAGAAGCACTTCTATTAGTACACGATGAATGATGATACAGTGGGTCTATAGGATTCAAGTCTATGCCCATGTGTTTAAATAGGTGGGCTCTCACCTGAAAAGTAAGGCTGGTCATTAAAAAAGGACACTTGCGTGGAGAATAGGTATCCGGCACTGGCTGTCTATTAGAATCACCTGTAGGATTGTACTTATTTTTCTCTAATACCGGTGACCAGTATTTAACATAGATATTCAACTCAGTCTGTATTTTAGGTTCCACAGGTGATTCTGATACATAGCCCAGATCGAAATCCTCACTAACTCACAGAATTCTACGTGAGCTGTCGAGTGGGGCAAGACTAAGGAGTTCCTAACCATGGTCAGTGACTCTGACTAAACATTAAAATGACCTGGAGGAGCTTTTAAAAATCCCAAAGCCTCTGCTAAATCCCCAGACCAGTTACATAAGGCACCCCAGGCGGTCCCAAGAGAGCATCTTGCACTTGGAAACAGGCTAGAAGTGAGAGAACAGGGGAACTGTGACAGTGTTACAAAATTATAACAGTTACTTTGTCAAAAAATTTAAACATATCTTTAAATTTTTTTATTTTAATCTTTTGGAGCTGGAGCAGTGATTCTTAACCTGGGTGTGTGTGTCGGGAGGGGCGGCGGTACTCACCATCAGCTAGGTAGCCCTCTATGTACAATGCGTATGTTACATGGGTATGTATATGTGTGATTTATCTATTTATTTCTGAAAGATGCCCAGGCCCTACACCAGGCCCACCGAATCAGAATTTCTTGGAATGGGAGCCCTGGGCAGGTTTATAATGAAAAACCTCCACAGTTTGTTCTCGTGTTCACACCTGTTAGGAATTATTCATTTAGAGAAATAAAAACACAAGAATAACCAACATTTTTAAGAAGAGAGGACACTTGTGAGAATAGATAGGAAACTATATTATAAAGACATAATAATTAAAATTCTAATGGAGCAGTAATGGAGCTAAGATATATAAATAAATGGAACAGAATAAAATTTCCAGAAATTGATATAAATATATAAAAGGCAATGTAGTATGTGGTAAAATTGGCATTTTTCATTAGAGAGATTAGTCAATAAACGATGTTGTGACACATGATAATCATTTAGAAAAAAGATTCATAATGTCCCTACTTTACACCATACATCAAAATTAATTCCTGGTGGTTTTAAAAGTTTTACGTAAAAACAAAACCATAAAGGCACTTGAAAATATGTGGGGTGAATCATTTTAGAATTTGGAATAAGTCAGGATTTTCCAAGTATGGCATAAAGGCAGAAAAAATAAAGGAAGAGGCAGATGAATTTTATTACAAAAAAATTAAAAATCAGCTTATGTCAAAAACCATCAGAAGTAAAATTGAAGGGCAAATGGTGTACAGCAGAATATATTTGCTATATGAAAATATCCTTAATATTGAAACAGGTCTTTCAACTCAAAAAGAAAAGATGAAACACCCCAAATGAGTAAAGGACACAGGACCTGAAAATGTAATTCGCAAAAGAAAAATTACAAATTTACCAGTGTGCATAAAAAGCGTATTTCACATCAGTAGGAATCAAAGACATATAAATTAAGACAATAACAAAATGTCACCTTTCTCCAATATAATTGTTAAAAATAATGGGCATTATAATAATCCAGTGTTGGCTAGGGTATAGTTTCACTATTTCTAAGACTTTACCCTGAGAGAATGATGGATGTATACAAAGTTATAGTTCAATAATGATATTCTTCATAATGCTTTTCACAATGGTGAAAAATAAGTAAGGACTCACTGGTGGGAAAACTGGATACAAATATAATGTTTTTCTTTTAAAAATGACAGAGCAAATATAACAAAATATTAACAGTTGTTAATTGTACATGGTGGTAGTATAGATGTCTATTATGTTGTTCTTTGTACTTTTCTGTAATGTTAAATCCTTTCCAAATTGTGGTCAAGTATGTTGTTAGAGGAGAATAATTAATGACATGGGGAAATAGTCAAAAAATATTTTTCATGAAAATAAACACAGATTATGAGTACTTCAGTATAACTCCAATTTTATTTTAAAAACATGGATGCAAAGAAACAACGGGCATGCCAAGTTATTTTTTATGAGTAGTTACATAATTTTAATTTTCTTCTTTGTGCTTTTCTGTATTCTCTAGAGTGAACATGTATTACTTTTGAAACATACTAATATCAATATCTAAACATACTTAGAGGGCATGTCTTATTTCCTATGCTTCATGACTCCGAACATACATAAAATTCCTTTTTAAAGCTTCAAAGGTCAATATGAAGAGCCAGTAGATGTCACAGTAGGTGTCACATTGAACCTCCTGATGTGAAAAATAGAAACAAAGTGAATGGAATTCAGATCTCTTAAGGTTGCTACCTGCGAAAGTTCTGATATTATCTATTCAATAAATATTCACTGAGCACCATGCTAATCAGGATTCTTGGGTTTCGTGACAGAATCCCAAATCAAAATGACAAGTTTTTTGAGAAAATGATGATCTCACAAAGCTTATAGTCTAGGGGTAGGTGGACCAGACTCAGCTAAGTCCAGGGACCCAATGACGTCATCACGGCTTAATCTCTCTCCATTTCTCAGGTCTCCTCTTTGTTGGCTTCATGCTCAGGCAGACTCTTCCCCAGATGGCAAAGACGGCCACTGGTAGTTGTAGCCTTTTAAATTATATCTCGTCACATTATATCCATCAAATAAGAAGATTCCTCTTCCCCAGTGACACCAGGCAAAGTCCAGGGGATGGCTCTCATTAGAGCCACATGGTCAGGGGTTTATGTCTGAACCAATCAATGTGACCAGGAAAAATGAATATACTGATTGACCAGACCTGGGTCATATGCACACTGTGGGGCTTGAGGGAGGTCAGCCCCACCTAAACCAAGGGACAGGAGAAAGGGAGAAGAATGGTTCCCCAAGGAAAAATCAGGATGCAGTTATAGGAATAAGGAGGACTGATGCTACACAGGCAAAAATAGCAGATGCCCTCTTCCAGTATATGTGCACACCCTAAATGACTGCATGAGTGGGCAATTGCCTGCCATTGAGTTGCCTCAGTTGCTACAATACAATAAGCCTTGGGAGGTCTCTAAGATACTATCGCATTTTCTTAAAAGTCTCTTGCTAGGGAAGGACTGCTGGAGCCTGAGGCCTTGGTTCTGCCCAATTCCCTGTCAAATTGCTCACCCCTCAGCACTCCCTAGTCCCCTTCCCTGATTTATAGTGTCCAAAGCATTTATCAGCAACTGATACACTATATTATTTTAATTGTTTATCACTTATCTTTTGCCCCTAGGAAGTAAGCTCCTTGAGGGCAATTCTCTGTCTTGTCCGTTACTGTCTCTCCATGCCTAGAACAGTGCCTGGCACAGAGCAGGTGTAAATAAATATTTGTTGGATGGATAGATAGATAAAAGGATATATAAATGGATGGACGAATAGAAGAGTGAATAGATTAATAAATGGATAGACAGATGAAAGCATGAATTAATGAATTTCACCTCTAACCAAAAGAAACATACTCCCCTTTAAAGCTTTGCTCCAATATGAATAGTTCCATCCCACCCTGCGGCAGAGTTAAACTAGCTGGGCTATTCAAATTGCTAAATGCTAAGAGGGAACAAAAGAGAAGCAAACACAGAGAAAACAAAACAAAAACAGAAAAAGCACTCTGGCCAACCAAGCGAAGTTTATCAACTGGTCATAGTGGGCTTGCTTCCAGAACTCTCAAGCCTTGCCCCATTTCACATGCTGTCTTGACACAATGCTCCTGCTTCCAAAGGCTGATGCAAATTGGACTCTCCTTTCAGTAGGTCCCATCCCCCAGCAAGGAGCATCATGCTGGACATCCTCACTGCACAGAGCAAGAGATCCTGAGCTCAACCCTGAATGACCCTTCCAGCTCTCCCCTGGTTCCTTCTTCTGGTCTGCAAGACACACCTCTTTCCTGAGCAGGTAGCACCAGAAAAACCCTATAACTAGACCCACTGCTTTACAAAAAGGGAGTTTTTTCTCCCACCAACGCTCAGCATTATAATAATGTCAATTCATTGCAGCAACTATAGTCCCATAAAACACCTACGCAGAGAGTAAGCAGAAGTAATCGTTCCCTCACAGCATCAAAACAAAGGTTCAGAGACTGCAGAGTTTAAGGTCAGTCCACGTTTACTGACCTCCTCTGTTCAAAAGTTTTTTGCCAACTATTCCCTGATGCATAAAGCAGAGAACAGCAAGAAGAGGACCTTAAGGATCTTTGGGAATGTTTTGGGAAAGTAAGTCCAGGAACAAACTGAACTTTCTCCCCGTCTTGGCACATGGTGCTTGGCGTTGTTATGTAACGAGGGACCATTTGGGAGCACTCAGTGTGTGCCAGGCACTGAGTCATTCACTTTACTACTCAAAGCCATTGAATCCTCCCGACAACCTATTGTTATGTGCATTAAAGAGAGGAGGAAGTATGGTTTTCTCAGGGTATATGCCCAGTAGTGGGATTGTTGGGTCGTATGGTAGTTCTATTTTTAGTTTTTTAAGGAACCTCCATACTGTTCTCCATAGTGGCTGTATCAATTTACATTCCCACCAACAGTGCGAGAGGGTTCCCTTTTTTCCACACCCTCTCCAGCATTTATTGCTTGTAGATTTTTTGATGGTGGCCATTCTGACTGGTGTGAGGTGATACCTCATTGCAGTTTTGATTGGCATTTCTCTAATGATTAGTGAT
Organism: Eschrichtius robustus; assembly: GCF_028021215.1. Taxonomy (NCBI): domain Eukaryota; kingdom Metazoa; phylum Chordata; class Mammalia; order Artiodactyla; family Eschrichtiidae; genus Eschrichtius; species Eschrichtius robustus. Next base: position 71,785,034 of record NC_090839.1, on the reverse strand, counting down.
GTTGAGCATCCTTTCATGTGTTTGTTGGCCATCTGTATGTCTTCTTTGGAGAAATGTCTATTTAGGTCTTCTGCCCATTTTTGGATTGGGTTGTTTGTCATTGCAGCTCTATTTACAATAGCCAGGACATGGAAGCAACCTAAGTGCCCATCAACAGATGAATGGATAAAGAAGATGTGGCACATATATACAATGGAATATTACTCAGCCATAAAAAGAAATGAAATTGAGTTATTTGTAGTGAGGTGGATGGACCTAGAGTCTGTCATACAGAGTGAAGTAAGTCAGAAAGAGAAAAACAAATACCGTATGCTAACAAATATATATGGAAACTAAAAAAAAAAAAAAAAGGTTCTGAAGAACCTAGGGACAGGACAGGAGTAAAGACGCAGACACAGAGAATGGACTTGAGGACACGGGGAGGGGGAATGGTAAGCTGGGACGAAGTGAGAGAGTGGCATGGACATATATACACTACCAAATGTAAAATACATAGCTAGTGGGAAGCAGCCGCATAGCATAGGGAGATCAGCTCGGTGCTTCGTGACCACCTAGAGGGGTGGGATAGGGAGGGTGGGAGGGAGACACAAGAGGGAGGGAATATGGGGATATATGTATACATATAGCTGATTCACTTTGTTATTCAGCAGAAACTAACACAACAATGTAAAGCAATTATACTCGAATAAAGATGTTAAAAAATATAAAAATATAAATAAAAATAAAAAACAAGAGAGGAGGAAGCTAAGTCATGGAGATTAAGTGATCTACCCAAAGTCAGCCAGCTAGTTAGTGCCAGGGACAGGATTGAACCCAGGCCCTTGGACTTCAGCAACCACACTCCTAAACTCCACACCTTATACGGCTTCCTGGGGCTATTAGTTGGACATAAAAGGAAATGCGTTCTTATTTTTGGAGTCTCACGCTGATGCCTGAGGTGAGCGTAGGGTGATATCTGGGCTCTATTTGCAGCCCATATTTTCTCATCCTACCATCCTGGCATCACTATTTCTCACACCTATATTTCCCTGCACATCATCATTGCACTGGGCAGAGCCTGATGCCCCCATCTCTAAGCTTCTGCCCCAGAAAAGATGTAACTGTGGAACTTATTATGGGACCCTCCCCCCCACCGAGCTCTCTGGACCTGCCATCCTCCCTGTTATCAAAGCTGTCTTGTAGGCAAGAGAGCATTTTTGTATCAGAGAGATGGGACTGACCCCCACTACACAGCACTTAACCCCCCAAGTGGCCCCAAGCAATCAATTCTAGAAAATTTGTAAACACTCTGTATAAATCAGCTCGGACTGCGATAACAAAATACCACAGACTGGGTGGCTTAAACAACAGAATTTATTTCTCACAATTCTGGAGGCTGGAAGTCTGAGATCAGGGTGCCAGCATGGTCAGGTTCTGGTGAGAACTCTCTTCCTGGCTTGTAGACAGCCACTGTCTTCTCACATGGCAGGGAGGGAGGGAGGGGTCGGGAGAGAGAGGCAGAGAGAGAGAATGCAAGCTCTCCCTTCTTCCTTCTCTTCTGATAAGGGCACTAACCCCATCAAAAGGCTCCCACCCTCATGACCTCATCTAAACCTAATTACCTCCGAAAGACCCTACATCCAAATACCCTCACACCAAGGGTTAGGGCTTCAACATGAGAACTTGTGGGGTGGGACACAATTCAGTTGATAGCACACTCCCAAACTCAACAGAAATCCATTCCTGAAACCCCATGGCAGAATAATGCAAGCTGGTAGAACAAGAGCTTGAAGGCAAAAAACTCCTGGTTCTGTAAGAAAGCAGTAATAAATAGTATTAACAGCTAACACTGTGCACTTACCACGTACCAGGAACTATTTAATATATTTTACATGCATCATCTTAAAATAGGGTGGTGAGATTGGTACTATTAAATGCCCATTTTACAGAAGAGGAAAGTGGAGTTACAGAAAGGTGGGATGAACTTGCCTGAATTCAGACAGTTAGTCAGTTCGGCTTTGACCCAGGCAGTCTGGCTCCAGAGCCCTTGCCCTTCACTTCCATTATGCTGCCTTCCTAGTAGCTACCCTTGGGGGAAGACTTCAATTAATCGTCTCCTTTCTCAGAACACTGACACATGGAGAGGTGCAACAAAGCATAGCACTGGGTGTTCTTGGGCAAGTTTCTTAACCTACCTGGACCTCGGTTTTCTTACCTGTTAAACAATCAGTAATATTTACCTATTTACCTAGTAGGGTCACTGTCAATACTTAATGAAATAAAAGATGTAAACTCTTACTATTGCATGTAGCATATAATAAACACTCAAAACAAGTAGCTAGGAATATTACTTTTATTATGCCTTCAGAGAGGCTGTCTACAACCATCTGGTCTCATGCCTGACCACTCCCTGGCCAAATGGAAGCTACATCAGCAAAGCCACTAGAGTCCCTGGGCTCTGTGCTTGGCACCATATAGGTGCTCAGTAAACATTAAATGAATGAATGAATGAATGAATGGCCCAAATAACCACCAGCTCCAATGACTGAGTCTTCTCTCACCCTCCTGGAATGCACATTGATTTGTTCTGGATTTCTTGATAATTAATCTCTTGACAAAATTTAAGACCTGTTAATTACCCCTGATTAATTAGGGTTTTTAATTGCTTCCCTAAGCTGAAATACACTGTCAATAGGCTCCATAATTAGTGACCCAGTAATCAGTTTTAAACCAATTATCCCAGGGTAACAAGTGAAACTAGGCAAGAAGCTCCCCAGTGGAACTCCAATTTCAGTGGAACTCAGAATAATACAAACTGGCACTCATGTGGGTGAAGAATGCATGTTCAGTGTAATTGGAAATATGGATATGCAGATTCTCTTGGGTGTTTCATTTGTCTCAGTTTTCACTGCTGTATTGTTTGAAAGCAATAAAATAAGTGTACTCCTTACCCACCCAATCAAAGGCTGGAACAGAATCTTGGAGTTGCCTGACTGCCTTTGGGTACAATTAGGGCCATCACATCAGGTTGTGCAGGTTGTGTACTGCACAACTCTAGGGTGTCATTTACACTGTAGTCCTTGTGAATTGTACTGCTGAAGGTTGTGCAGTGCACGACCTAGGTGCAATAACCTGTGGGTCACGTGGTACAGATATTGGGACCTAATCATAAAAAATCCCCCCAAAGGAAGTAGTGGGCTTGGAGGCCCTCTCAGCTTTCTCAAAATTGGGAAATGCAAGTGGCAGGCGCTTTTCATGGTCTGTCTAGGATTATGGGCTTCTATCAAATGCACGTTGAATTTCTGAAAATCTAACTACTTGGAGTTGAAAGAAAATTAAGAAAAAGAAATAATAACAAATAACACAGGCAATTCTTCCTGCCACTTCATTTAATAAGTGCACACCGCAAAGCGAGACTGAAATGGGGCCTTGAATCTGCTATTCCTGTGTGCCTCTTATAAAGAGAATATCACGCAGTGTGGAGTATTTAAAGATTGGTGCTTTTTAAACAGCAGGACCGCCAAGCCAGACACTGAAGAAATGAAGATTTCTCCCTATAGTGGAGGAAAACTGGCTGGGCTGGTCTTTTAAAAAGATGACATAACAACCTCCAATTTGGTAACTTCTTAAGCAATTCAAGAGTAATTTTGACAATGTGAGATTTTTCTCCTTTTCTGTCTACTTATGAATCTAATGTCCTTATCAGGAGGCAGAATTCCAGTTTAGGAAGGCAGGTGCTAATGGACCCAGGAGCTCTTTTTCATAATGCATAAGATCCCAGGTAGACCAGTTGGTTCTCAAGATGTGGCTGGGTCTGACTGCATCAGAATCACCCAGGATGCTTGGTTATTTTGGTTTGTTTGTTTGGGTTTTATTTATTTTATTTTTGGCTGCATTGGGGTCTCAGTTGCAGCACGTGGGATCTTTCGTTTCAGCTCGCGAGCTCTTCGTTGCGGTGTGTGGGCTTCTCTCTAGTTGTGGTGTGTGGGCTTCTCTAGTTGCGGCACGTGGGCTCTGTAGTTGCGGCACGTGGGCTCTCTAGTTGTGGTGCGTGGACTCAGTAGTTGCGCCCCATGGGCTTAGTTGCCCCGCGGCATGTGGGATCTTAGTTCCCCGACCAGGGATGGAACCTGCATCCCCTGCATTGGAAGGCAGATTCTTAACCACTGGACTACCAGGGAAGTCCCAGGATGCTTGTTTTTTAAAGTGTACATTCCTGGTCCCCACTCCAGATCTCTTATTTCAGAATATCGAGGCATGTGGCCCCAGAATCTGCATTACTACAAATTCCGTGTGGCTGTGATTTATATACTGTCAAATGTAAGCTCAGGGGAGGGTATGAAGCGTGCCAGTGTTATCCATGGGCCTGTCTTCAGTGCCTGGCACTAGCCCGGCACATGGTAAACCTTTAACAGATATTAGTTGACTGAGTCCTTTGTTTTGATTTAGCAATCCACAGGGCAGGGGTTAAGACATCAGCCAAGATGGGCCTTAAGGAATAAAAGGACTAGATCTACCTCTTCCCCCTTCTCAGCACTTCTCAGACCTGCCTCAGGAAACTCTGCAGGTCAGGTCATTCCCTGCCACCCGCTTCATGTCCTCTGTGCAGCGTCTCACAGAAGCCATTAGCCATTCATTTAGTGCCTAATCCTCTAATCCAACTGCTTGCTGATTTGCCAAGTGAGAAATATGCAGAGACGCGAGCCACTAGTTCCCAGAGTTGTTTCCAGCGGCTGAGAAGGAGGCAGCTGGGGAAGAGGCTTTAGGTTTTGTTCTCTGATCCAGGAAATCCCAGAGTAATACTGGGTTATAGTTTCCCCATTTGGACCCTTCTGGTGTTGGGGTTCCTCCAAGAGTGGCTCCTAAAAAGCTGAGGACACTCCAACAGCCCTGGGAGATCTGGGTGCTGAGAATTGCGGCAGGATGGTTCTACATTGAGGATATAATCAGGCTGCCACAGCTTGCCCAAACATCTCATTCATTCAGCACATATTTATTGAGCACCTACTGTATGCCAGGCACTGCTAGAGTTGCTCGGGATACATTAAGATCCCTGTCTTTGTGGAGCTGCCAACAAGCCTCCTGCACTCTCAGTTCTGTCCCTTTAGGAGAGGATGGATCCTCTCTGTGGGTCTGAATTGCCCACCCAGCCAAGTTCCCTTGCAGCCTTTCTTTGGGCTGCCCGCAGTGATACGTTCTTCCCAGGCTCTCTTCCTCCTTAGCTAAAATCTGGGTAGGCTTAGTGACTTGACTGTGTGAACAGCAGCTCCGAGAGTTTGGACCTGACCCAACAGAAGCCTGACCCAAAAAGAAGCCTCAGAAATCCTCCAACATCCGTTGCTTCCATTCCCTATGACAGATGTCTCCACTTGTCCCCCCAGATCCCCAGATCTCCTGTGTGCCCCCCTTCACCTGCTCTCTGCCCCAGATACTGGGCTATATGTATTACATCCATGAGCCTCCATGTCCTCTTGCTTCCAGCTGGGTTTGGCCAATGGGAGGCACCAGAAGCGACAGAAAGACGTCATTGGAGGTTATTTCTCTGAGAGGTAAGTTCAGGCTGGCTGGGTCCCTCAGCAGAAAGTACCTCTCAGAGAGGCTTTCTCTGTACAACTCTCCTTCCCCTCATCCCTTCAGTTGTGGGTGGTGACAGCTCCCCTGCCAGCCCCAGGTACTGCCCTGTTCCGGAGGCTCCCCGTAATCCGACTCACAATTTAGCAATCCATTTCTTTCTTAGTAAATCCTTCTCAAGTTGTACTAATTTGAATGTTCCATCTGTTTTCTGAGCAGAACCCGACTGATACACTCCCTCTCCCCATTTTTTTCTCATATACTCTCTGTGAAGAGGCTAAAATCAAGGTTACAAACTCAGTTCCTCAGGCCACTTCTGGCTCACAGATGAGTCTTCTTGAGCCTTCACCACTTTGGCCCTCATATGCTTTTATATTTGGAAGAATAGTTGCCATAACTAAACAAATCAAGGTAATTCACATAAAAACCAAACTTCCAGCTTCTCTTGAAAAGTGAGAGTTTCTGGCAACCCCAGACCTATGGTTCTGCATCACTGATCTAGAAGTAAGTGTTAGCTGCCCACTGAACATAGAACACGGAGCAGAACATAATTTCCTATTTGCTGCAGTCTCCACCACTCCTTACAGCCTTTTTGATAATGAGATTACACGTCACCTACTATTTATTGTTGTACTTGTTTTCCTTAGAGTTAACAGAGAAACAAAAGTTTTTTTGCTCCTATGTTTAGTAAAAATCGGGAAAATAAAAGCTAAACAGTGGGGGTGGGGACATGAGCAAATTTCTTTGTGAAATAAAGATGATTCCTACTTTTTACTATTGAATCCCCTGCCTGCCTCGCTCATTCTTGTTACATTCTAAACTCAAATAAGCATTTGTTGGCTTTGAAATATGGCTTTAGCTAAATCTCTGTCTTAAAGGCATCAAATGAGAGCTCAGAGTGAGAGAGAAAATAAATGAATCAGGACTGAATTAAGCTAAGGTGGGCTAGGTGGGTTTTATAATGAATCCATTTACACCCCACATCTTCTCATCATCCCACCCCTGAGCTGTAAACTTCCTGAAACACAGACTCCAAGAAAAAAGCCTAGACCAATTCTAAAAAGTTAGTCACAGTTTACAGAGGATAACTAAAATTGATAAGGAATTGATCTAATCTTACATTATATACAAGCCTTCATTTATATCACCTTATTTTTACCTTTGGGGAAATAGGAACTAACATTTATTTAGTTTTAATATGTTATCTCTTTTAAACATTATAAGAATTCTATGAAGTAGCTATTATGACTCCCATTTTAAATATAAAGAAACTGAGGTTCAATAAAGTTATGTAACTTGGCCAAATTGTATAGCTTATAAGTGATGGGAATGAGAGTCAAGTCTTTGCTTTGATCTCTTTATTTCGTATTACCTCAGAACAAAGACTTTTTAGAGTTCTAAGCAAGCTGGGTATTCCTCATTATTTAGTTAATACAAGCTTTGCTTTCTTTAGTTAAGTGATCTTTCCACATCAGTGTATACAGGTTCACCTCATTCTCGTTAACAGCTGCGGAGTATCTGGATGAACCAGAGATGATTTTACTGCTCCCCTATTAGTGGACATTTAGGTTGTTTCCCAATGTTTCACTAATATGAAAAGTTCTGCAATAAATATCTATATCCATATAGATATAGATATGGAGACATATAAATATAGATATCTTTGCATATTTTGTGAATAACTCTATAAAGTAAATTACAAGAACTGGAATTGCTTTCTCAATGATATGTATATTTTAAATTTTGATAGCTACTGCCAGATTTTCCTCTAAAGTTTTTGGACCAATTCACAGTTCCCACCAATGGAAATGCCTGTTTCACAATAACCTCACTAAAAATGCATGCTATTATTAATCTTTAATCTTTGCCAGACCATGTGAAAAATTGATACCTTATTGTAATTTTTTCATTTATTTTTATTATTACTATTTTATTACTTGTTTATTGGCCACTTGTATTTTTCTCCTATTATTTCTGTTTATGTCTCTTCCTCATTTGGGAGAGGGAAATAGCCATTTATCTATCATATACGTTGAAAATCTCAATTCAGATGAGGTCAAGAGTTATTGAGAATGATGACAAAAGGAACCACAAATAGAGTCTCTGGTCCAAAGAGAGAACAGCGATCTCTCAGATATGGTTGCTTTGGTTGATGAGAATGGATTCAATATGGAGCCCTCACCTGATTGATGGTCTCAAGGAAGAGCTGACAAGCAGAACACACGCCAGCAGGGCTAGACAAAGAGCATCTTGAGACCCTTCTAGTACGTGGCAAGCATGTCATGTTGTCTCCCTAGCCTCCACACCTCCCCTAGCAGCTCCATGGAATACAGCCCTGGTATGGGAAACAAATGCAGGGGACCTCCACTAGGGAAAATGCACAAAGCTATAGCTGTGGAAAGAAGCACCTGTCTGAAAACTACTTAGAACTCAGTGAAGAACACTGGAAAACAGACTACAAAACATGTGTCCAACAATGTGCCCGTTTCTTCCTAGTGAGGAGTGTTGCCCAGAGTTGGAAGTAGGGAGAAGGGGAAGGGAATGATGAAGGGAACTCCCTTCCACACTGAGGACAAAATGGATTATTTTTATCCCACTATGGAGGTAAGGTCAAGCCTTGTACTTGTTGAAAATGCAAATTCCTAGGCTTCAACCCAGATGCATGGGTATCAGAATCTCCAGACGAGGGGCCCAGGCGCTGTGTGTTTAACAAACACTTTAGGTGATGCAGAAAAGCGGGGAATTTGGGGAAGTATTACCTGGGGACCCTGGTTCTCAACGTTGGCTGCACGGTAGGATCCCCAGGAAGGTTCAAAACAAAACCCCTGAGCCCCACCCAGAAAGATTCTAGTTTCTTGGTCTGAGGTGAGGCCCAGGCACCAGTTTTTGTTGTTGTTCGTTTGTTTGTTTTTAGCTCTACTGGTGATCCTACGGGGCAGCCGTGTTGAGAATCGCTTGGTTTCCAAAACTGTCAGATGATTGGAATCATACCAGTTTTACCATCTAGACTAACCAAAGCACAGATTCACAGTCTCCAACTCTGAAAGATTCTGATAGGACAGGCCTAGGGAAGGCCCTGGGAATAGGTATAGTTACAATATCCAATGGGACCGCTGATTTAGTCAACTCACAAGGTAGAATTTTCTCCCAGGAAGACAAGTCCACATCAGGTATTAAGACGAAGAGATGCGATCAAGGAAGCAGCAGCACCCCGGAAATAGCGGGGAAACGGCACCCACGTGCATGTATGTGTACACACGTGTGTATCTGTGTGTATGTTTGTATCTGTGTGTCTATATGCATGTGTGTATACGTGTGTGTGTATGCACATGTGTGCATGTTTGTATACGTGTGTCTATGTGGGTATGTGTATATCTGTGTGTATGTGTATACGTGCATGTGTATGTGTATATATGTGTGTATGCATGTTGTATGTGTGTTGTGTATGTACGTACGTGTGTGTGGTGAACATGGGGGCAGGGAAAGCCCTCAGCTCCTGTGTTACTCGCTGGGTTCACCTTGAACCAACAGGCAAGTTGTTGAGTCCCCAGCATTATTCTGTGGAAGAAACACCACAAAGTGGCCTTGGCTAGCTGGCAGAATTTCTCTTTTCTTGTTTTGTTTTTTTTTCTTTCCAACCTGTGATATCAGCACTGACCTAGGCAAGGCCTCTCCCGTCCCCTTTTAGCCCCACCCCCTTTCCCACACCATGGACCACGCAGCCTGTGGTTTCAGGAACCATCAGTGTTGCTCTCTGTGCAACTAGTGTGACTGCTGCCGGGTCCTCCAGGCTCTGCCTGTCGCCCTCCCAGCGACGGACACCAAGACACCCCACAGTGAGTGCTTCGGGGAACGCTCTCGCCCATGTCCCCTCCTTTAGGAGCAGGTTTGCTGGCTTAGAAGGTACTCGTGGATAGTGGATCTGCCTTAGCCCTGCCAGGGTGCCCTGCCGCCCACTGCACAAACCGCCTTTCCTTCAGCAGGAAGGAGGCTCCCGGAACCTCTCTTCCCTACCTGAGCCTGGTACATCTAGCCTTTCTAATTTTGCCAGTCTAGGTGGGAAGTGATCTCTTATTCTTGTTTAATTGGCCTTTCTCTTATTACTAAATGATTTGAACATCTCTCCCTATGCTTGTTCACCTCTTAGGTTTCAAATTTTCTTTTATACCAATGTACCTCCTGTGGAATTAGTACCAAGTTGATATACCTTCCTACCAGGCATCATTTCAGAGGAATCTGTGAGAACGTCCGTGTTCCCATGTCTCCTCTCTGACCATGAAGGCTAAGGAGAGCTGGGCTGGCACTGGGGTTCTCTCTAATCAGTTTCCTGCAGGACAGGGGCAGATCTCTTTGTTGGCGGCCAACCGTTCCTGTAAGCAGCACAAAGCATGAAAAGAGGCCTCTGACATCCTTGCATTGTCAGGGCCTCAGCACTAGACTGCTTGCCCAGACCAATTTCATGCTCCTGAGCTCATTTTTCCCAAATACAGCCTCACCTCTCCTCTTAGACCCAACCCTGACCTCCAAATACCCTCACATTGGGATTAGAGTTTCACTATGAATTTGGGGGACACAAATATTCAGACCATTGCACTGCCTTTGCCTGCAAGTAACAGTACACACTGGGGAAATCATTAGACAGCTGCTAGGATATCAGAGAACTGGTGGAGGTTTCAGACATCCAATCCTTATCAAGGACAGAGCCAGGAAAATGGGGGGCTCTCAGCAGTGGGTTTGTGCACCTTCCGTCTGGAGCAGTGGCCCCCAAAGCGGTGTGTACACACTCTTCAGAGTGACAAGTATTGACAGGCAGAGTCTTAACCACTGAGCCACCAGGGAAGTCCCATGGGCATCGTTTTGAGAACTTTCTCAGACCAAGCGAACATGACTGCTGTCACCATCCAACTGGGACAGCTTTGCATCCATTTTTGGCTACATTTTGAGGACAAGATCAAATCTAAACATCCCCCTAACCCAGTGGCATCAGCACACAGATGCTTATTGGCATTTGCTTTGTTGATTCCTTTCTTTTCATCCCAGTGCCTTAATTCTGTAAGGTCTACCCACTGAGGTACAGGAAGAAAACACTCAAATGTCTATTTCTATTTAGTTTTAGCTCATTTTAATTTCTTCTTATTTGGGCATGCTTTGTAATGTACATAATAGTAATATATTTGTATAATTTAGAAATAAATAAATATACACCTCTTGGGGTATATGATTAAAAATTTTCTCTTAGCAAAGGGAATATGCTATAGGTCCTTGCTGCCCAAAATGCGGTCCAAGAACCAGCAGCATAGGCATCATCTGGGCATTCGTTGGAATGCAGAATCTCAGGCCTTGCCCCAGACCTACTGAAACAGAACCTGCATTTTAACAAGACCCCCACTGACTGGCATGCAAGAGAGAGACCCGCCGCTTTCGAGCACTGCCATTGATGTAGTTGACCTTGAGCCTCTGTCCATGCAAAATTCCAAACTCCCAGAGGAAGATGATCAGTCTGGCTTGGGTGAAGTGTCCACCCCTGGACCTATCAGCTATTGCTATGAGGGGGTCAGGTTCACTCGGCAGGAATGCAGCAGCTGAGAGCCACCTCCGTGGACAAAATAAGTGATCTAAATATGTCCAGAAAAGACAGCCCAGGAGGTACCCATGACACACTTTGTAACGTAGCCTGTGTAATTCTCCCCCTGGAGAGAAAGGGAGGCACTCTGGCTGGCTGGGTATACACAGATCCTACAAGCAGGATTCAGGTGACTGGGCCCCCAAGCAAACCAAACCCCAAACTCCTATTAAGCACCTCAGCCTAACCCCATGGGAATAGGCTTCAGCCTTGTTACCTGATCTTGAGCCTCAGTTTCCTTTTACAGACACAACTGAATTAGCCAAGGTCTGGCTAGAGCTAGTGCATCACAAGTGAACCAATTAGAATTTTTCCAAAGTCTCCTGTTGTGTCCTTTGTGTGTGGTCTAATTAACATGCTCTGTCCTGGTGTCTCCACTTCCATAAACTTTTCGGCAATGAGTGTGAAGCACAAGCGCCCATCCCACAACAGCACTTCATTCCCTTGCCATTTCTCTCCGGGAGTCCCCAGTGGGATGCCCAGTGCATACTCATGCACCAGGCCATCAGCTGCAGCCAGCATGCAGATCTGCCACCCTCCTTCAGTTCCCACCTGTTGTCTACAGAGGTGCTTGAAGAGTATCTCCCCATCCCAGCTCTCTGTAAAAATGTCCATGCCAAGCATGCTGTCCTTGGATGTTCCAGGATGGCACTGGGTTCTTTGCAAAAACAGGGAGAAGAGCATCTTTCCCAATTCTGGGCAACACCCTTTGACCCAAAGGCTCAGACATAATATGCTTGAGTCTAGAGTTTCGTAAAATGTCAGTTTTGAAAAACGTGATGGAGTCTGCAGCTCTATTACCTCCCAAATCCAACCCTAAACTTTGGAACAGGGGACTTCTATTCCCTTCATCCTCTTTCTCTGGCTTCTTTCCCCTCCTAAACTCCTTTCACCTCTTCCACTTTAAAAACAAGCTTCTGTGGATGTGAATGGACACAGACAGATGGGGCACAGCAGCAGGAGGGGATGGTAAAGGAGAGATGGAGTATTTTTTTTACTAGCATCAGCTGGTTAAAATGCCCTATTACAAATATAACCTTATTATTTTCTTATCACTCACTACCCCTAGGTAATTTGCTTTTCTTCAGTTGATCTATGTTCCTTATAAAGTGCCACAGCAACTACTCCTACAGTTTGGTACCCAGATTCTTCTAGCTGGTAGAAATGAACACGATATGTAGGGATGATCAGCACAGAGTCAGGATATTATAGAGTTTCAGTGGGAGGGATCTGCGGTCAGTTGCTCCAAAGCCAGTCAGGGACGTTCATACAGCATGGCTTTGGGAACCACTGCTGCCATATCATCACATCTTTTGTTTTGTTTTGTTTGCATCATACATACTCACTTTGTTTGTTCTAAGTAAATACTGAGCAATGCCCAGTTCAATAGCTTCTGCAGCTGAAATATTCTCCACCGCCCCCCAACATGCATCCCTCAGAAAGACTGAAATATGGGCACATTCTTATCAAGTCTGGGCAAACTGCAGGACTGAGGTCAGTTGGGAACAACAGGTTTATCTTTTGGGGGCAGGAGCCGGTTATTAGGCCCTTGTGTTTGCCTTGGAGAAGAGCTGGCTCTGCCCACACTCCTCTGCTTTGCTCCCTCAGGGGGAGGGGGCAACACGTTTGAGGCAAATGTGAGTCCTTACATCATAGGCTAAATAATATCTAAGAGGATTGAGACCTTTGTGTCAGTTGCACAACTTAATGATGTGCTGGCCAATTAAGCCATCCTTCAAACACCTGTGGGATCTACCCAACTATCTCCCCTCTAACTGATCATCTTCCCCACTGCCTTTGTTTCATGGTTATGATGCCTTTCAGATTTCCCCTCTGCCAAAGGCTTGGACCCTGAGGCTGTTTCTTACCTTTTATTTCTTCTGCCTCAGGCAAACTACACATTCCTTTTCTCTGGCTTCGAATTGAGCTTTCTCTTTATGCAGGTAACCAGGTCCCAAAAGCCTACAGACTCTCCCACCCAAAGACTAGGCTGGCCAGGTGGACTTAGCTTAATTCAGAAGAATGAGCCTTCCCCAACTCCCATGGCGTCCCTCAGGCACCAACCACAGTTCCAAAATCCTAAACCATCTCCTAGACCCTGTAGCTTCCCAGGTGTTACCTCCCTATGGCCAAGTGGCCTCTCTCCTAATGTAGCAGGTGGACAACGTTTTACAAGCAGACTTTGATCTGTCAGGTTTATCTGAAAAGGGCTATATTTTAGAAAATGAATTCCCTGTCAAGATTCTTCTTTGACAGCAACGGGAAAAATATGCAAGATATGGGCTGGCTGAAGGGATCACAGTTAATGCAGAGTGTCTATCTCTGAACGCCTAGATTTCCACACTACAAGAGGAAACTGAGTCATCGTAGTTGGGTTAATGCCCCAGTAGATGGGTTAACGGGTATACTTTAACATGCGTCTCTCCTCCCATCAAGGTTGCCAAATAGAGACTATCTAGGTAATGTCAACTGAGAATTTCTGCTCTTAACGTTGTCCATGTACCTATAACTAGCATAATTATACCTGAGACCCTGCATTCCATGTTGACCAAGCTTTACCTGGAGACATTTGAAAGTGGAGGGTTGGTGGGAATGTAAATTGGTGCAGCCACTATGGAAAACAGTATGGAGGTTCCTTAAAAAACTAAAAATGGAGTTGCCATATGATCCAGCAATCCCATTCCTGGGTGTATATCTGGACAAAACTCCAATTCAAAAAGATACATGCACCCCAATGTTCATAGCAGCACTATTTACAATAGCCAAGACACGGAAGCAACCTAAGTGTCCACTGACAGACGAATGGATAAAGAAGATGTGGTACATATATACAATGGAATACTACTCAGCCATAAAAAAGAATGAAATAATGCCATTTGCAGCAACATGGATGGACCTAGAGATTATCATACTAAGTGAAGTAAGTCAGACAGAGAAAGACAAATATCATATGCTATCTATCACTTATATGTGGAATCTAAAAAATGATATGAATAAATCTATATACAAAACAGAAACAGACTCACAGATATAGTAAGCAAACTTATGGTTACCAAAGGAAAAAGAGGAGGAGATATAAATTAGGAGTTTGGGATTAACAGATACACACTACTGTATATAAAATAGAGAAACAACAAGGTCATACTGTATAGCACAGATATTAAATATCTTGTAATAACCTATAATGAAAAAGAATATGTAACTGAATCAGCTTGCTGTACACCAGAAACTAATACAACATTGTAAATCAACTATACTTCACTTTGAAAAAAAAGAAAGGGGAGGTTTATATCTTCAAGAACCACTCCTCTAGAGGATGGTAACACTGATCCACCAACTAATAGCCATTGTTCCTACTAATTCCATTTTATGTAGTTAGAACAAATCTTGGGTAAGCATTATCTACTTAACTTAGGGATAAGTATGTATTGGTTAATACTTAACCCCTCATGGCTTTTCTCCCTCCTATGAGAGGTAAACGAATAAAAATCAGTCCTCCCTTTCCCAGCCCCTGCACCATAATGACCTTCCCAACAGCTCTCTCCAAACCAGTTTTTACCACAGAAGGGACTACTAGTCTACTCTCATTGGATTTTACCACCTCAAGTGAAGTAAAACTATGGGAAAAAAAAGAACTTTTCCCACCAGAATTATTTAAAACTTCCAAAATTGTTCACATCCCTTAACTAAACCCTCTAAAGAGATCGTCTCAGTACCTCCTGAAAGCAATAATTCATTATTTTGCAGGACACTTTCTCAAAATGTTTGCTAGCTTTATTCTTTTACTTTAAAAACATGTTTAAAAATTTTATAATTGACATATAATGTATTAGTTTCCAGTGTACAACATAATGGTTTGATACTTACATATATTGTGAAATAATCACCACAATAAGTCTAGTTAACATTCATCATCACCATATGCTAGCTTCATTCTTAATATACTTCAGGCTTGGATCTTCTGTCCAATATCTGACCTTAGAAGCAAGCAGAATTGAGTGGACCTTCTCTTCTACTGACCAGCATTATCCCCTCTTTTGCCTAATGGATAAACATAAAACCATTTGCTGCTCTCCTTGGTTCTTGGTTCCACGGAGAGGAAGTGGCTGCAGAAGAATGCAAACGTAATATCCGTGCACTCTTTCAACAAGCTTTCATGTGGAGGCCTGCACAGTGCCAGGTTCCTGGGAACAAAGATGGGAAAAGCTGGCTCCTGACTGCAAAAAAGTGATTTCCCAAACCAGGAGCACTTATTAAATATACAGATTCTCAGCTTCCCTAGTGAGTCGGAGCCTCTAGAGGTGGGGCCCCCAAAATATGTTAACAGAAGTCCCAGCAGATTCTGACACAGTCAGGTTTACTGATCACTATAAGGGGAAAACCCATATTAACAGGGATACAGGGACAGAAACAATTCAGGACAATGGGATTGAGCCCGTGGTAGTACTGTGTACGGGGTTCTGTGACAGTGGGTGTATCAGTCAGGGTCCAGTCTGGAGACAGGAGCCACACAAGTTATTGGAATGATGCCCTTTGTTACGAGGAATTCCTAACAAGGTCTAGCATTGATAACTAATTAACTGAAAGAGGATAAAATAACTCCAAGGTATCACAGGGACAGCCCCTGCAGGAAGCAGTTACCGCCACTCCAGTTGCGGCAACAAGGGAAGATGTTGGAATTATCAAAACTCAGCAGTTCAGAGGAGGGGTCCTGTGGGTCTGGAACCCAAATCCCTGAGGAGGGGGTGCCAGCTAGCTGGTGTTGGCGTCTCCAGTGAAACTGGTCCTGTGTGTTTGGGGAAAGCCACAGACTGGATCATGTGCGTGTTAAGGAAAGATTTACGTGAACGAGAAGAAGCGAGTCTCAACTTTCTCTTCCAACCTCACGGTCTCTCTCTAGCGCCCCCTGTGGACAGAGCCTAACAGGGAGCAGCTGGCACAGCAGAAATATACGGAGTCCCAGTCCCAGTAACACAGAGCTGAAAAGAGAGCATTGGGTTTAAAGCTGAGAGAACATAATTTAATAACTGCACAATGGTTTTTTTTAAAAGAGAGGAATTTACTAAATGGGCATCATGCTACTTTACAAGAGGAGTTTTATTTAATTCTCACAATTCTATGAGGTTGAAGCCCAGAGAGGTCAGTTCACTTGTGAAAGGTCACACAGCAAGTGGTGGCACTGCATAAAGTCCATATTTATTCCATGAGTTGGCTCCAGCCCTCACAGAGGACTCAAATTAGGATGTTATTCTCCCTTCTCTAATTCATTTTCCTGGAACTGACTTCCATTCTACCTCATCTTCCAGAGAGGCTGCATGTGCCCCAGATGTAATTCAGTTATATAAGATGTAAGTTTTTCTTTCTGACTTTCTGAGTTTGCCAGGATTTCCATGTAACTGGGGTGTCATTGACTGCCATCCCAACTGGATGGATGATGGAGGTGGTCTCAAGCTGGGAAAGTCAAATAGCCCCATCCTCACTCCACCCCCACTCCATTAGTATCTTGGATCCCAACCCTGGTAGGTTTGTCCCAGGGTACTGTGAAGGGGTGAGAAGGCCAATGTTCACGTGGTATAATAAGACAGAGACAGGGAATTTCTGGTAAAGATGGGCAACATTCCTGTTGGGGCATCTGGCAAGCTGCTAGATGCTGACCCAGGGAAGTGAAAGCCAGTAGGAGTAACAAGCATGCCTGGACTCAGCAGAAGGAAAGAACCTGCCCTCTGGAGGCTGGGCTGCTTCATCTTAGTTCAGTTGCTTAGAATTAGACTTTGCAACCAACCGGCTTCTTTTGCACGTTTCTCCCCTCTATAAACACACATTTAAAAATCCCTTCCCTAACCCCACATCCTCCTCCAGGCTTTATATCACACAAGATTCTTCAAAGAGTTGTCTACACTCACAGTGTCCCCTCCCTCACCTTTCACCCACTCTGATCTGGCCTCTGCCCCCACTTCTCCCTAGAAACCGTTCTTACTAAGGTGACGGGTAACCCACTTGCTCATAAAACCAATGGGCCTTTCTCAGTCCTTATATCTTTTGATGTCTATACACCATTTGGCACTGTTGACCATGGCTTCCATCTTGAAATTCTCTCTTCCACTGGCTTCCAAGACTCGGACGTAGATACAAGTCAATGCTACCTTCCAGCTCTTTATCAATGAGGTTCTTAAAAAGCAACAAAAACCAACTTGGAGGTGGGGTGGCGTGGGGAGTCTGGGCTGGGGTAATGATGGTGGTAAAAAATAATTTGCCAAGAGGTTTTGAACTAGCTCATGGTATGTAGTTGATTCAATAACGTCTCCAATTCTTCACCTTCCCTTTAGCCACACTCTTTGTAATGTGTCTTTGTAGCTCCTCCCACCCCTGCAATGTGCTTTGGCCAATAGGAATTTAGCAACTGTGACACAAGCAGAGGCTTGAAAAAGCATTGGCACTTCCCACCCTCTCTTGCTCCTCTGCCCTTATCCTGAGAACATGTCCTGTTAACTTGCTAGAGGGTGAGACACGTTGAACACAACTGAGTCACCCCATTTGTCCCAGCTGAGGTCATCCTAGAATTCACTCAATTCCCAGCTGACCCCCCAGACATGTGAAAGGGTCCAGCCAAGGCCAGTAGAGTTGTTTAGTTGACCTTCAGCTAACCACGGGTTCGTGAGTGAACTTCAAGTAGACCAGGAAGACCCACCTACATGATCCACAGATTTATGAGCTCACTAAATGTTTAGTGCTTTAAGTCACTAAATTTGGAGATGGCTTTTGTTAGTTTGTTAGGGTTACAATAACAAAATACCACAAGACAAGGTGGCTTAAATAACAGAAATTTATTTTCTTGCAGTCTGGAGGCTAGAAGTCCAAGATCAAGGTGTCAGCAGGTTGGGTCTCTTCTGAGGGCTCTCTCCTTGACTTGTAGGTGGTTGCCCTCTGGCTGTGTCCTCACATGGTCTTTCCTGTGTGTGTGTGAATGTCTGTCGAGTCTCTGTGTGTCCCAATTTCCTCTTTTCATAAGGATACCATTCAGATTGGATTAGGGTCCATCCTAATGATCTCATTTTAACTTAATCACCTCTTTAAACCCTATCTCCAAATACAGTCACATTCTGAGGTACTGAGGGTTAGGACTTTAACCTATGAATTTTGGGAGGACACAACTCAGCCCATAAAAGTTTGTTACACATCATTCTTGTGGCAATAAATACCTGATACATGTCATCAAAGGCAAAGCTGAAGAACCAGGCCTTGACAGGACAGGAAAAAGGCAGCACTAAGGATCCATTGAATAGGATCTAGTGAACAATCTCTTCAAGTAGCTGTTCTCAGGATGAACCAACTCTGACTTTTTCTTTTCTTTTCTTTGGTGGGAAGTGTTCCTTGTATCATTCTCAACAGTTAGGTCCCAGAGAAAGAATCTGATTGGCCCAGTTTGGGACCTGTACCCTCCTCTGACACCTTGATTGACAACCCCTCCAAAACTAGACGCCATGGGAGAGGGGTGATTCCTTAAAGAAATATTGAAGTGCAGTTGCCAAAAAATGGGGCATGAATTCTGGGCAGGCAAGAGCAACAAAAGTCCACTACAGGCTCTGGCTCTTCCTCCTGGTTTTATAACATCTGCTTTGTCCATAAGCCCGGATAGCAGGAGCTCTGGCCAATGCTGGATGACAGGCTGAGCATCCAAAAGATTTTTGAACAATTGGAATCACAGCACAAAACTAGCAGGATGAAATTAAATAGGGATTAATGTGAAGGCTTACACTTGAGTCCAAAGGAAATAATAGCGGATGGAGAACAAGATAAGAGGGTTGACGCTGAATGGTAGCTTTTGTGGGAAAGATCATAAGCTCAGAATGAGCCAGTAATGGGAGGAGATGGCCAAGGATGGTGGTCTGATGCTGGCTAAAGAGAGGGTTAGGGATAGTACCCTCTTCCTGAGTACTACCTCCAGTTCTGTGTGGCTCACTTGAAATAATAATAGCCTAAGACTATTGATTGAGTGCCTACCACACATCAGGCACTGTGCAATGCCTGGTTCATCTTGGTTAATCAACACAAGCACACAATGTTATTGTTCCCACTATACGGGTGAGGTGAGTGAGGCAAGGAGAGGTTAAGTAACTTGCCCAAGGTCACACAGCTTTGATGGAGCCAGTTTGGGACCCAGACGATCTGACTCCAGATTGTGTGCTCACAGTCACTAGCTAGGCTGGCTCTTAGGAAGTGGGACAATGACACTCTGCTCTCATGTGGGGAACAGGAAGGAAAAGCACCTAGTCTGTGCTACAAACATGCTAGGACCTTTATCATCCACTAACTTATTCCCTCCTGGAAGGCAAGTATTCTAGTCCCCATTTTAAACCTGAGGCTTGATAGAAAAAGAACTAGGATGTCTGGATGAATCATTGAAAGAACTGGTGTACTTTTACCTGAAATAAACATAACTTTGGGTAGATTTGGGAGTGGGGCAGATGTTTGAGGGTTGTCAGGATTAAATGTATTTACATTTATTCTGTTTAGTTCCTTTTGAGGATGGAGTGAGCACAAGGGGTAGAATTTACAGCAATGTAACTTTTTCTCAAAGTTATCAAGGTCTTTCTGATATAGCTTATTAATACTTACAGTCATACTAAATATAATAGCATAAAGATCAGACCATTTGTTAAGCATTTATTACGTGCTGAGAACTTCACAGTCATTATATATAATGTCATTTTAATAATAAAATCACAGTAATGATTGTTATTGAGCACTTATGCCAGGCACTATGCCATAACTTTAAATAAGAGGTGCTGTATTTATCTCCACTTTGTAAATGATAAAGTGGGGCATTGAGGGGTTAAACGTACCCAAGGTCACGCATCTAGGAAGTGGTACATGATCCAGCAGCCTGACTCCAGGCCAGAGTTCCAACAATCAGGCAGCACTGTCCCCCTGGAACAGCAGTGAGGAATCATGGACTCATGGCTGGGAAACACTAGAATTCCAGCACCCAGCATGACACTGTCCTGGCTGAAATCTAAGGCTCCTCCCACCCTGGGAATCGAAAGACCAGGAGCAGAGACCTGGGTGAATAAAAGCAGATAAACCCTACAGCAGCTGGGCTGTGCGGGGACCCCTCCCTCGGTCCCCTGGGTCCAGGCTGCAAGGCCAGGATGTTGGATGCTCAAGAGTTTCAGCCCTGCTGAGACCAGCGCTCAACTGTTTTATTAAAAGGAAGTGTTTACCCGGCCTCCTCCTGGCAGGGCTGCGCGGTAGTTTATTAGGACTTCATTTGGAGTGTAAATTGTTGCTGGTTTATAAAAAGGCTCTGTGGAGCGGCTCCGCTGGGATGGCCCCAGTCCGCAGCACGGGGCATGTGAGGCTTTAACTAAATCATTGATTTCCCTCCGGAAGGAGCAGCACAGATGCGAGCCACTCACTTCGCTGCTTAGCTGCTGTCTTCTCGCACCAGGAGGTCAAAGGTGGCGAGACTCCCCCTTCCCTCCTGTCTCCATCTCTAAACACACGCGCGCACGGGCACACACGTACCACTAACTTCTCTGAGGGCCTGTACCATTCTGGTACATCCAAGAAGGCCAGTACCGTCTGAAGACTCTCTGACAGGGGAGGGGTGGGGGGCGTTTGAGGGCATGCTGCTGTTGACCTTGTGATCAGTTTCAGTACGCGGTGTTCGCCAGCTTCGTTTCCAAAGTGAGATTTGAGTCCAAATGCTGGTTGGATGACCTTGAGCTTGGGTTGTCAGATTTAGCAAATAAAAATACAGAACACACAGTTAAATTTGAATTTCAGATAAACAATGAATAATTTTTTGGTCTAAGTATGGAACAAGCTTCTCTGAAATTTAAATTTAACTGGGCGTCCTACATTGGATCTGGCAAGACTCCCCGGGGCAGGGGACTGACCTTCTCTGAGCTTTCGTTTCCTCACCTGTAAAATCTCACGATTCTTAAGAGGTTCACGTCAGGCAATGCCCATAACGCATTGTCTAGTAATCTATTAGTGCTCAACAAATATTATGGGCTAAGTTACTGTTATTACATTTACAATTTATATAATCCAATCTGCATTCTTTTATGGTCATTTGTTCACCGGAGGACCCGTCCATCCTAATCTTTGTATCCCCAACGCCCAGAAATTTCCTGGAACAGAGTAGGTGCTAGTAACATATGCTGAATAATTTAATTGATTAACAGTTGCAAAAAATCAAGAGCCAGCGAGTGAAAAATCAAAAATCTTGGGAATATTTATCCCAAAAGCAAGGGTCCCGACTTTTAAAAAGAAAGAGCAAAATTGCCTGTTGACACATATTTAGCATGTCACAGTTAAGATATTAAAGACGGGGCTTCCCTGGTGGCGCAGTGGTTAGGAATCCGCCTGCCGATGCAGGGGACACAGGTTCGAGCCCTGGTCCGGGAAGATCCCACATGCCGCGGAGCAACTAAGCCTGTGCACCACAACTACTGAGCCTGCGAGCCACAACTACTGAAGCCTGCGCACCTAGAGCCCGAGCTCCACAACAAGAGAAGCCACCGCAATGAGAAGCCCGAGCACCACAACGAAGAGTAGCCCCCGCTCGCCGCAACTAGAGAAAGCCCACGCGCAGCAACGAAGACCCAATGCAGCCAAAAATAAATAAAATAAAATATAAATTAAAAAAAAAAAAGAGGTGCTGAATCATTAAAAAAAAAAAGATATTAAGGACACCTGAGAGTCTGCCATGGTTCAACTTTTCTGATTCCTCCTCTTCTCTGTGGTTCTCAGTTTTCTCATCTATGAAACGAAGATAATAATAGTACCTACCTCAAAAGTTTCATGCAAGTTCATACACGTAAAATACTTATTTCAGCACCAGGCACATAGACCTAGGTGCTCAGTTAATGGTAGTGTTACCGGGTTGGCGTGCATTGTGTCAAATAGCTTCAACCGTGGAGGTCACGGGAGACCCGGACCAGCAATCTCGGTCCTTGTGACGGCAAGCAGAGAATTGCAGACTACCACTTCAGGCTTAAGCTTACGCTCTCAGAGGGAGAGCAGACTGCTTCTGCGAAGTGAAGCCAGCACTTCTGTACAGGTTTAAGGGTGTTTGTAAGGAGTGTTCTGCGAGGAGGCGGGGCGCGATCATGGGTGAGTGACAGGGGGATCATTATTTGATTGACAGTCCCGAACTATGTAACAAGTTCATTATTGCGCATGCCCTTACCCTTGATTCGCTAAGAAAAGCCCACGGGGGGCGGGGAGGGGGGCAAAACCACATGCAGATTTTATTATAGTGATGCTATAGTGAGTTTGTGTTTACCATAGGTTATATGCCTGTCTAGTCTGGGCATGCACAGCCCAGGGAAGTTCCCTCGTGTTACTGCGCTCCCTCTTTCTCAGGATAAGTTGCCCACCACCCGAACATAGTTTCACCCGTTCTGGGTGGGGTCAGGGGAGGGTCCCCAGATGGTTGGGGTGTGACTTGACTACTCCCCTCTTGTCTTTCCGCCACTGTCACCTCCTTGCTGCTAATGTCTAACTACCTAACAGTAGATATTATTTATGCCAGCCCTTGCCCTATGTCACCAGGGAGACATTGACAGGACAGCAGGGTGCACAGGAAGAGGAGGGTCCAGTGGCAGATGAGGAGGACACAGCAGCCCCTTGCCCACCACCTGAAGGCCAGAGCAGATGACCCGCCTGTGCCCTCAGAGGGTAGCAGAGACTTGCTCAAGGAGGCCTGGATACTGAGCATGGAGTGCAGAGAGGTGGGCCCATGGCCTTTACCAGCATCTGACACATTTGTTTAGTGTCTACCTCGAATGTCACTAGAATGTAACTCAGTGAGGACAGACACTCTTAAGTTTTTGTTTTCTGGAATATCCTAGAAGAACACCTGGCACAGAGCAAGTGTATGAGTCAGTTACGTAGAAGGGCAGTGAACAAGTCAACTTGAGAGATTTTGTATTTTAATTTTCCTTCCTTTCCTCCCTACCGCCCTCCTTATCCCTCCCTTCCTTCTTCCTTCCTTTGAGGGCAAGATGAGCATATGTACAGAGGCTGGAGGGAAAAGGCCCAGGAAGAACTGGGATAGAAGGCAATGAAGGGAAGCATCCTCCAGATGATGTGGGAGGGAGGGAATCCCTTCTGGCCTCTTAAGTCAGCTTGTTCAGCCAACTAATACTACCTGTACATCTACTGTGATGTTAGGAGTTATCATTCACTCTCACCCATCTCCCTTGGAGGGGGGGGCATGAAAAACACTACTTAGACACTAAAGGAATGAAGCTGATCTATATGTTGTGATTTAGAATGTTCTCGAGATATAATAAGTTGGGAGGATGTTGCGTGGTGTATAGAGTATGCTCTCTCTCTTACACACGTGCGTGTGTGTTTGTGTATGTGTATGTTTATATTACATAGGACATCCCTACAAGGATGTAAAAGAAACTACTCACAGTGGTTGCCTCTTAGGGAGAGAAATGGGGGGGAATTCACTGGCGGTCCAGTGGTTAGGACTCTGAGCTCTCACTGCCAAGGGTGCGGGTTCAATCCCTGGTTGGGGAAGTAAGGGCACAGCCAAAAAAAAAAAAAAAAAAAAAAGGAGAGAACTGGGGAAGAGAGAGGTTTCTGGAATGGGAGAGAAGTAACTTTTCATTGTATACCATTTTGTTTTATCAACTATTTTGCCGTATACATGAATTACTGTTTTAATTTTTAGAGTAGTGTTAAAAATATTTGGGGACTAACCAAAAATATTTTTAATGCTTTTCTAATTATAAAATACTTTGAAAAAAAGAATGAAAAAAAGAAAGAAAAGCACTTGTGATTCCATTCAGATATAATCACTGGTAACATTTTGTGGATATTCTACTATTTTTTCCAATGTACATATACTTTTTTTTCCCACCAAATGCTTGTGCTTTGTATCCTGGGGTTTTTTTCCCAATATTTAACCATACATTGGGCACAGTTTCTCACATCATTAAAATAAGCTTGTGATTACAATGGTCTTGGTAGAGCTATCCCATAATGTATTTAATCAGACCCTTATTGTTGGACATTAGGTTGTTCTGGATTTTTCTAACCAGTATAAATAATGCTGGTTAGAAATAATAAATATCTTGTATATACATTTCAGATATTTCCTTAAGGAAAATTCTTTGATATGAAATTGCTGGGCGAAAGACTAGATGTGTCTATTTTAATCTGTATTAACACAGAGAATATATTTATGATATATTCAGAAAAAAGCAAGACATGAAATAGTACGATTCATTTTTGCAGTATATATGTGGGTGCATGTGTGTATGTGCATACCCAATACACATTTCATATACATACATACATCTGTATGATATAAAAGATGGAGAAGATATATACCAAAAAGTTAATCCTTTTCTCAGGTTGGTGGGATCTGGAGTCATTTTTGTTTTCTTCTTTTTGCTTCTATTTTCTAAAATGTCTACTGTAGTGGATACTGTGATGCAGTACTCAGGTCCCTGCTCCAGGACTGAGACACTCCTGCCCCTGGCTTCCGAGACACTTTCCAAGAGTTGTCCTCACCCAGGGTCACACACACACACACACACACACACACACACACACACACACACTTCCTGGGGACATCTGCATCCAGTGGCTGGTCCCTGTTGGCACACAAAGGCCTGGTCCCTTGCCTTCGTCCCAGCTCTTGAGCTCCCATGGGTTTGGCTGAGGCCTTTGTTGTGACTGCATCATGGCCCAATTTCTCCCTCTGCCCAGCCCTGCTTTCCTCACTTCCGCTTTCCAGATAAGCCATGTTACAGCATCTATAATGAACACATTCATTCAGTAATGAGGAAAACTTTGATTTTTAAAAAATTCCATATAAAATGCCTTATTTTTTTTGTTCTAGGTGATCTTCCACTATGAAAAAATGTCTGGGGCTTCCCTGGTGGCGCAGTGGTTGAGAATCTGCCTGCCAATGCAGGGGACACGGGTTCAAGCCCTGGTCTGGGAGGATCCCACATGCCGCGGAGCAACTGGGCCCGTAAGCCACAACTACTGAGCCTGCGCGTCTGGAACCTGTGCTCCGCAACGAGAGAGGCCGCGATAATGAGAGGCCCGCGCATCGCGATGAAGAGTGGCCCCCACTTGCCGCAAGTAGAGAAAGCCCTCGCACAGAAACGAAGACCCAACACAGCCAAAAATAAATAAATAAATAAACAAACAAATAAATAAATAATTTTAAAAAAAAAGAATAACCTTGACAAAGCAGTAACAATTATAAAAAAAAAAAAAAATGTCTGCTCTCCAAAGTGACCAATGACATATACACGATATCTGTTCCCCAGGTCATGCTGGGAAAGGCACTGAAGGCAATTAATCAATTAGTCCTTTTGTCTTCCAATAAATCCCCTTCCAGTGGTGCTGTCCCTGACCAGCTGACATTTCCATAACCCACTTGCCGCCTTACCTGTGTTAAATGACTCCTTATTGCCTTAAACCTGGAGATTTTAATCTCATCTATTAAGCCAGCAGGCCCAGTCATTCCCTGAATGTATTTTTATTGACTTTGTAAATCAGACTTGCCCACGTCAGAGACTGTGACCAGGAGAGAGGTGTTTGTCTGTGAAATTGGCTGGACACAGACCATTGACTGTGATGATAAGCAGTGATTTGTGGGTCCAGATAGACAAGCCACATGCACTAAGCAGATTAAAATATAACGAAACAAAAAGCTTCCATTACCAGGAATACTGGCAAAGGGCAGTAGGATATTTGTGAGAAAAGATAGAAAACAAACTAATTCCAAGTCTGGAAGGAAGCCCAAAACATCTCTCTGCTCCCTCTTCAGTGAGCTAAAGACAAAGTGTGGGGATGCTAAACACAGCTAAGTAAACCAATTTTTGAAAAGCCCTTTAGCGAAAGTCAGAGGAAACCTGGCTGTAGCCCTGCCTGGGCCCATATCCACAATGCTATGCACGCCTCCGTGCCTTTTGTGGCAGGAAGAGCTCACAAAAGGTGTGGTAACAATTTTAAACAGCTTCAAAGAACAACACTCTTCTGGCGGCCACCTTCCCACCGAGGATCAAACCTAATGAAATCTAAGTCATTTGGCCCCTGTCCCCTGCTCTGACTCTATCCGTGTCTCCCTCACTCTTAACCTCGCCTTTCCTTGCATTGCCTACTTGCTGTTAACTCCACTAACACTACTAGCACGTCCTGGCCTCAGGGCCTTTGCACTTGCTGTTCCTCCCGCCTGTAATGCTCTTACACCAGACATCTCCAAGTCCTGCTTGTCTGCTTCACTCATGTCTCTCGACTGATGTCACCTCCTCAAAGAAGCTTCTCTGGTCACTCAATCTGAAATGCACCACCCCCATCACTTTCAATGTCTCTATTCTCTTGTATTTTTAGTCATCGTATTTATTATGAACTGATATCATATTATTTACTACAGGCCTGTATGTTCATTTTTCAGCCCCACTCCTCCAGAGAACAGGAATTTTTGTCTGTTTTGTTCATTGCTGTATTCCCAGTGCCCAAAAGAGAAAGCACTAAAGTATTTGTTGAATGAATGAATTACATATTCTACCTCTTCTTTTATCTTCATCCAAATGGCCTAATTTATTCCCATATTTATTCAACAAATGTTTGTTGAGGACCTACAATAAGCCAGGCCTTGTGCTGAGAGCTGGTTCTTCTAAGGATCATATAATGATGTGTATGAAATTCTAAAGCCCTATCAGAATTTAAGGTGTGACTTAGCAGTAGTGTCTATATAGTTACTGGAAAGAATTGAATGTGTGTTTCTCTTCTAAACAGGAAGATAACTACCTCATGACTGATTTCTGGCCAATGGGTTGTGATCTTAAGTGATATGTACATTTTCCAGGAAATATAATGTGAGCCACATTATATTTGAATGTTGTAGTAGGCATACTTTTTTAAAGTAGAGAGAAACAGGTTATATTAACTTTAACAATATATTTTATTTAACGCAGTATATCCAAAATGTTATCATTTCAACATGGAATCAATATTTTAAAATTATTAATGAGATATTTTACATTCTTTCTTCCATACTCAGTCTTAAAAATCTAGTGGCTATTTTATATTTCTAGCACATCTCTATAGTCATGCTAACTTTCACTGGAAATAGTTGATCTGTATTTAGATTTCAGAAGATTCACAGTTGAAAAAGTATATTCATTTATTCAAGTTGTTCCAAACATACATAAAAGTCTTCCAATAACTGAACAGAGTATCAGTTTTTTATTTAAATTTAAACCAATTAAAATTAAATTAAATCCAGAATTCACTCCCTCAGTCTCAATAGCCACATTTGCCCACCATATTGGATAACCGACCTGGAGATCCTAAAAAGGATAGGCATGCACCCCCTGCCTCCCCTCTTCCCTCTGGCTGGGAGGTGGTGACAGTGGGAAAAGTTGGACCCAGAGACGGAGCCATGTGTTGGGGTCAGCAAAACAACCCCACCCACCTTTATATTGTCATGTGAGAAAGAGATAAACTTGCATCCTGTTGAAGCCTCTGTATTCTCAGGTCCCTTTGTTGCAGCAGCTTAACCTATACCTTAACTAATGCACCCCACCCACCTTTATATTGTCATGTGAGAAAGAGATAAACTTGCATCCTGTTGAAGCCTCTGTAGTCTCAGGTCCCTTTGTTGCAGCAGCTTAGCCTATATCTTAACTAATGCACCCCACCCACCTTTATATTGTCATGTAAGAAAGAGATAAACTTTCATCCTGTTGAAGCCTTTGTATTCTCAGGTCCCTTTGTTGCAGCAGCTTAGCCTATACCTTAACTGATGCACCTCCCAGCTCATCCCATACCCTAACTAATGCACCTCCAGGCTCAGCCTACACCCTAACCAGTACATCCACCAGAGGCTTCTACTACCTCCCAGTCCTGCCTTCACTTCCAAAAACACTAATTATTATTAATAACAACATCAGTACTAGTATGTCTCAGCTTACGTTTTCCTTGGGGCTTTACATCAACCACTCCTTAGTACTCAGCCTGTTATTCACCATGTCATCACATTTTCAACTTTGGACTCCAGTGGATAGAGATTGCCTGGGTTTGGACTTGGGCTCCACCATGGTGATGGTTAAGATTATGTGTCAACTTGACTGAGCCTTGGGGTGCCCAGACATTTGGTCAAGCATTATTCTGGGTGTGTCTGCAAGGGTGTTTCTGGATAAGACTGACATTTGAATCAGTAGACTAAGTAAAGCAGATTGCCCTCTCTAAAGTGGGTGAGCCCCATCTAATCAGTTGAAGTCCTGAATGGAACAAAAAGTATGACCCTCCCCTGACAGAGAAGGAACTCCTGCCTGACTGCTGAGCTGGGACATTGGTTCTTCCCTGCCTTCGAATTCAAACTGAAACATCAGCTCTCCTGGGTCCCAGCTTGCCAACTGCAGATCTTGGGACTTGTCAGCCTTTATAATCATGTGAGTCAATTATTCATTATAATCAATTAATCAGTCAACCTCTCTCTCTCTCTCTCTCTCCCTTTCTCTCTGAGAGAGGATTCCATTCCCTCCTGCCTCATCTAGAAGACAACATGTCTCTTCATTTTTTTCTATCTCTACTTCTTCCTTAATGCTTTCCCTCTAGCCGAGGGAGAGAGAGGTGGGGAGAGAGAGAGAGAGACTGAGACCCTATTGGTTCTGTTTTTCAAGAGAATCCTGACTAATACAACAATTAACTGGCTGTGTAACCGCTCTGTGCCTCAGTTTCCTCATCTCTAAAATGGGAGAAGTGATAATCCTCTACTAAATGTTGGTTACTATTATTATTTTATCATCACAACACAAGGACTGCCGAGCATTACTAGGGGAGAAAAATAAACCGTGCATGCATGTACAGGAGCTTCAAATTCAAGGTCTCCAGCCTTGCTTGGCCCCCAGCAAGCAAGGCAACCTTTTCACACATCCCTGATCATCTCCCTCTCCTGCTCCCCTCAGCAGCCGATGTGCTTCAAACCTACATGACCAGCTCATCTTGGCCCCTAAATTAGCCCAGTCCCCTTAGATTAGACCCTACCTTCTATTTCAGAGAGAAAATTATGGCTTTCAGGCATGAACTTGTTAAAGCAATAATTAATAATTAATATTAAAATAATTTTGTTTCATCCACTCATGCTTTTGATCTGTGCCCTCTCTCTCCTTGGGGACATTCTCTCCATATTAACTTTTCTCTCTTTCTCTCTCTCCCTTTCCCACAGCTCCTTCTACTTTAAACAAGAATCATGCCTGGGGCCATTTTATTGTTAAAAGCTTCCCTCCATCCTGCCTTTTCCTAGTATCCCATTGTCCTTCCTCCTCCCCTGCCAGACTCCCTCAACAAATGGTCTATCCTTAGCATTTCACATACTTATTACCACTCCCTCTAGAGCCGCACAGGAAAGGGAATGAGCCACGCAGATTGCTGGGGGAAGAATGTTCCAGACGGAGGATGAAAGTGTACAGGCTCTGAGGTGGGAGTGTGCTGGGACTGGTCCAGGGACATCAAGGCCACTGAGAAACAGAGTGAGCAAGGTGGCAAGTGGTCAGTGGTGAAATCAGGGCAGAAGCTGTGGTCCGGGTGTGGTGGGGACTTGACTTTGACTCTGAGTGAGGCGGGGAATCATCGAAGGTTTTTGAGCAGAGAAGTGATGTGCTCTGACTTCCATTTGAAAAGCTTCCTTACGTAGAGAAGCAAGAGCAGAAAGAAGGGTACCCATCGGAAGGCGATTGGCATCATCCAGGAAGAGAAGACGGGGCTCCACCAGAACGGAAGCACCCGGGGCAGCAGGAGATGCCGTCAAACGCTGGATATGTTTGGTGTTCTTTGGATAAATACCCAGAAGTGCAACTGCTGGATCATATGATAATTCTATTCTTAACTTTTTGAGCTGTAGTGTATAAAGAAGTAGAAATATAATGTTGTACACATGAAACATATAATGTTATAAACCAATGTTACTTCAAATATGTATATATGTACATATACATATATACATATACATATATATATATATATATATATGAATAAAACAAACAAACAAAACCCTCTGGCTATGTGTTGAAGGCAGAGCCAAGAGAATCTGCTGGTGCTTCAGATGTGAACTATAAGACAAAATGGGGCATGATGGACACCCCCCAAAGCTTGGTCCATTCACTCCTCCCTTGGCCGCCAGACCTCTTTCCTGGGTTGTCAGGGGCCTCACATCTACAAGGGCCTCGAATTTAAAATTGTAGCCTAGATTTATTCCTAAAATTGCAAAGGAAAGGCCATATAATAAGATAATTATAGCAGGAAGATGGGAGAGAGAAGAAGGGATGTGGTGAAAAATGAGTTAAATTACTGTCCATCAGTGCTGGCAGTCAGTAGACAGGGTCTACGGTTGATAAACCAAGAAATAGCCATTTTTGCATGTTATTTAGAGATGAAGAGGTAGCCACTAGAAGAAATAATTAAGAAGATTTAAAATTGGCTGCCTCTGAGAAACAAGATTGAGAGTGGGAAGGAGTAGGGCAAGAATATTGTTTTTCATTAAAAGCTATTCTGCACTCTCTGTTTTCTTTGTTTCTTCCTTTCTTTTTTCATTTTAAAATAATGAGCATGTATTATTTTCATCAAAAAAATTTTAAGAGGCTCTTCTTCTGTACTAATAAATCTCTAACACAGGACTTGTTACATCCTCCTATGTTCAACTGGTGGTTACATTTCTTTATTTGTTTGGGTTTTTAAAAAAATCCCTTTATTGGCATTATAATGTTGATCTTGCTATAAATTTTTTAAAGGGCTTCAGCAAAACAGAAATGCTTTAGCTCCCAAATGACGCTGCCTGTAAACACCGTTTATAAGCTTGTTTCCCGTAACATACTTTGAATGAAATAGCTGAGTACTTCAGACCAAATGAGCTGTTTGCACGTTCGGGTTTTCTTTGACACGGAGCATAGCATATCTGTGTGTGTGGAACGTACAGCTGTCACATGGAGGCTATGACAGAGAGCTACCTGGCATTGTTTCCTGTGTTAATCCACTTGTTAAATATTCATGCAAAACAAAACCGATCTTGGCTGGCTCCTTGTTGCCCAAAGTTCAAAGTGTGGACTAAACGGCTTTTGCAATGGACCTAAAATCTTTCCTGTGTCCCTTCCTACAACTCCCATTTCCCCCATCGCGCCCTCCTCCTGCACTCCAGCTCACTCTAGATCCTCACCGCTCTGAACAGCAAGCACTTTCCAGCCTCCAGGACTTTGCCTATGCAGCCTCCTCTGCCTGGTGATCTCTTCAAGGACTAAGTAAAAAGCAGTGTCTACTGCTAAGCCGAGTGACACTGTCCCCAGCCCAGGCTGGTTCCCTGAGCTTTTCTTCTGTGGAGCTTTAGACTCTTTGTTACTGTCACTTGCCCCGCTCCCTGAAGGCTGCCTGATGAATGGGAACCTCAGAGCTCTCCTCTTCTGTGCTGCCCCAAAGGTAAGCATTTACTCATTCATTCATTCATTTTGCAAATCTTCACCTATGGTTTCACAGGCACTGTACTAAGCATTAGAAATACCACAGTGAGCAAGATGCTTGAGGCACAGTCTCATGGGAAATGTGGACCGCAAAACAAGAAAGGACAACAGTGTCATGGGTCCTTGAATAGAGGATGCACAATGTGCTGAAAGAGTATATGAATAAGATGACTAAACTGGGCAGCAGAGAGAGTTGAAAGGAAGTGACATTTTACTGGTACCTCAACTCTGTGTAGGAGTTTGTGAGGCACAAAAGAAGTGTGTCCCAGCAGAGAGAACAGCGTGTGCAGGAGTCCAGGATGGCCGGGGGAGGGTGGGTGCAGGACTGGAGTGGCACAGGCATGAAGGGCAGGGGACAGCAGAGGACAAAGAGGTACGCAAAGCCAGCTCATCGAAGGCCTTATAAATCTGCTTAGGGAATTTGGACTTGATTCTAAAGCAACAGGGAGCTATGGAAGGATTCTAAACAGGGGAGTGATGTGATCAAAGTCATGCTTTCTCATTATTACTATTTTTAGGGCTTTACTATAATTACCAAACGAAAATAGGAAACAAAAAAAGACAACATATGTGAAGAGTTTAAAGTTGTAAAATCTTATAAAATGTTTCCAGAGATGTTTCCTGACCTGTATGCTTTTTCTGACATCCTTGTAGGTATCCATATTTAAATAATTTTCATTACAAAGTAACATGTAGATATAACATCATGTACATATAACAATACAATGTAGATATAATAACAGAATATAGATATAATAAACATGTAATGTAAATATAATAAATACAATGTAGATATAGTCACAGAAATTTTTATTAATTTAAAAAATTTACTACAACATTAATTATAGTTATTATAACAGAAAATACAGAAAAAAACAATATAAAAATCATCCCTAGCCTCACCGACTAGAGATAACCACTGTTTTTTCCTGTGCACAGACACATAAACTGCTATAAACATGGTATCATTCCACATATAACAAATTTTACAACCTACTTTTTTCACTTAACAAATATCATCATCATTTTCTGTGTTATTCAGCACGTTATTCAAAACTTCATATTGGGAACGTTCATACTGAATTATATTTATTGTGTTTTTTTTATTGCTCAAGTAATAATTCTTCATGAAGACACCCCAGAAAGTGTAACCAGGTAAACATTTTAGTGAACACCCTTGCAATCGTTTATTTTCTATACATCTGTTTATTTCTAAGAAAAACTCAGTTTTTTAGAAAGGGAAAGAAAAACACATTTTTCTTATAAATAAACACTGCACATATCATTTTCTAGCCTGATTTTCATTTAGCAATATGTTGTGAACATTTTTCCACATTTGATAAATACTTCTATGTGGAGCTAGAAGCCCCTTTGGACATCTGACCTTATTCATTTCAATAAAATGGAATTTTTTTCATTTTATTGAGAGTGGGACTTACCAGACCTCTCTCATTGTTATTACTTACCTCAAGAGCTCTTACTGTTGAGTACTCTGTCCAATTCTTGGGCCTGAAATAAATAGGAAAAAAATGCCCCTTTGTTTTAGTGTCTTAAGAACTCCAAAATAGTTACCTTTTCCCCTTGGTCCTGCCTAATGTTAAGGCTTTCTGTCCATCTCCCTGTGAAGCCTTAATAATGCCCCTCCCAGGAATCACCTATTTCTTCCTCCACCCTACATCCACTTAGATTCCTGCATTTCTCAAGTCTACACTTATTATGCTGTACAGAAGTTAGTTTTCTCTCTTTCCTTAGTTATCTCTATTAAAATTTTTTTATTAACACCCTACTATCCACACTATTAAGACTACTGTGCAGGCTGATATAAAAGTAATCAAGTTATAGTCTCAGCACCCTACAGACACAAGGAGGATACAGAGAAGTGCAAACATGACATCACTGTCCATTCTGGAACATGTGACATCTGGCCTCCGACAGGGCTTGTGTGATAACACTCCACAACCCTGGGGGTTGCCATTCGCATAGTCTACAACGTGAATGAGACCCTCTACAACTGAACAGTACACAACCTATACAACCGTATATGGCAGCTTCCACTGGACTCCATGTGGGTCTGAGAAAGTGATAGGCTGGAACTGACTGTCAGCCCTGATGGCTACCTTTGGTGGTTTCCCTGGTGGTCATTCTCTGTTTGAGTCAATGGGTTGGACATGCATTATATTTCCCCACTTTGACCACAGAGTCCTTTAGGAGCCAAGTTCTGAAAATACCAGTCTCCTCTCAATAAGAAAAGAGAAACAAAGACCCATAGTTTTGGGACCCAATACTTAATCTTCCCTCTTTTTGTGAGGGTCCCCAGTAGATGTAAATCACTGAGATAAAAGAATTTCTTCACTTCACAGTCTAGACGCAAGGTTGCAAGCAGGTGGGTTACAGCATTTATGTCCTGTGTGACCTGCAAAGGTATTGCGAATTTAGCTGCTAATTCCACATAAAAATCCAGATGTTCAGCCTCTTTTGAAAAAGCTGGAAGACTGGGCAACACTGAGCCCATACTCTCACGTGGCAGAAGTCAGCCAGAGGTGAGTAGCAGCAGCCCCCAGAGATGGGGACGTGGTTTTCCAATTCTCCTCAGCCCCACCCCTGCCTATTGCCTCCCTGCCCTGGCTAGCCTCCTTCTGTCACCTGCCTGACCCCTTAGTCAGTCATATTAATTTCAATTTTAAAAATTCTTGGGACTTCCCTGGTGGCACAGTGGTTAAGAATCCGCCTGCCAATGCAGGGGACACGGGTTCGAGCCCTGGTCCGGGAAGATCCCACATGCCGCGGAGCGACTAAGCCTGTGCGCCACAACTACTGAGCCTGCACTCTAGAGCCCAAGAGCCACAACTGCTGAAGCCCACGTGCCTAGAGCCCATGCTCCGCAACAAAGAGTAGCCCCCACTTGCCACAACTAGAGAAAGCCCAAGCGCAGTAACGAAGACCCAATGTAGCCAAAAGTAAAGTAATTAATAAATTTTTAAAAATAAATAAAAACTCTTTTCATCCAGATGACCTACTAATCATTTTACTGATTTGCAGAATACATGCGTTTATTGAATTCTCTAGTGATAACAAATCTTGGCTATAGAATAAATAATAAAAACCTAGAACAGATTCCAAGAGCTATTTTTCTCATTGCACAAAAACAACCAATTAGTCCTGAGGAAGCACCGTCCCCTCCCTCACTTCTCCCACAAAAGCCACGCAGCGATGAATACATTTTCAGAAATCATCTCTGATCTACCTTGAAATGAGCTCGGAGATCTCCCAGAGCCAGTGTAATTAGTTGTATCTCCAAGGTAGGGCTCCCCTCTGGGGGGGATCAGCCCATTTTAAATTAACCCTTTGTGACCTGAACAGACATCAATGAAAGAGGAAATGCAATGCTTGTCTCCTGTTTTGAGCCATGTAAACTGGTTTACCTTTTAGGAAAGGCTATTTAGAGGCGTGTTTCAAGAGGAATATTTTTTTGTGTTCATAATTCTCAATGTTGTGAGCACAGATTTCCAGCACCTCCACTCACTGGTGCCTAAGAGAGGATACAGATGGGGTGCAATTGACATGTCAAGAGCTTCAGGAAATTTCTGCCCAGTGCAGCATGGACAGGACCAGATGAAAAGATTTCGCTGAAGTCTGATATGGGACTACCCTACTTGGAGAGGTGTTCTGTTAGAGCAATGAAGAGGAGAAGCTGGTAGAACCTCCCCACTGTGTCCTCTAAGTGAAAGGGGTGTGGGCTCCAGGAACCCGTAGGTTGAGAGGCTGGGCTCCTGTTCCCTTCCTGGAGGCCTGGGGAGGCCCTGGAACAGCCTGCTGGACTGGCTTCCTTGGGCCATGACCAACCCGGTGGACTCAACTCCATAGATTTCACCAGTAGAGGTCATCCTCCCACACCCTATGAAGGAAGGACAGATTAAACAAGCCCAAATAAGTAACTAATTTTCCCCATCTGTCCCCACACACACTGGGACAAACCACCCTACATAAGTAGCTGGTTTTCACACAGGAAAAACAAACCCAAAAACCACCGTTCCCTTCAACAGCGGGCACACCCTCAGTGCGCACACCCGCAGGTGAACAGTGGGATCACCTCTCAGGTCCTGGTGCATCTTTAATCTATCCCTCCTCCCTCCCCCTCCCCCAGCCTGGAGATTCTCTGCTTCCAGAGTTACTTTTCCAAAAGGCAAATCTGATCCTGCCATCACCTCTTCCAGCTCCATCCTTCAAAGAAACCCTCCCAGGGCTCCCCTTGCCCTTAACTATGACCCAGCCAACTCTACTGACCTCAGCTGGTACCACTTCCCAGTCCCCACGCCTCCCACTCACACTCCAACCACAGAAGCGGTTTTCATTCAGATTCTTCAAAGAGTCCAGGCTTCCTCCCACGCAAACCTTTGCACACGCTCCCTCTGCCTGGCCTGCTCTGCCAGCTGCGCCCACTTTGGTTTGCTTCATCCCCATTCATCCTTCACAGCACAGCTCAAATGCCACTTCCTCCAGGAAACAGCCCCCGCTTCCCTCCCCATTCCCACTTACACACTCTCAGTTTGTGATTACCCTTCCCTTGCATTTATTAGTATGCTTGTTGGATTAACATATGACTACCACCCTATAGCCCTATAGGTTACAAATCCCATGAGAGCAAAGACTATGTCTGGTTTCCTCACCATTGCAACCCCGCACCCAGAACAGTGTAACTGAACCTATTTTCAAAGTGTAAATCAAGGGAAGACTGAGCTTAGAAGCAGCCTCCCTAGTTAAGGTAGGGATGGGAGGGTGTATTTAAAAACTCAAACTCAGAACTTCTTAGCCAAACCAACTCTCAACTGGTGATTGATAGAGTAAAACCTTCTACTTGCAGATAAATATTTGGTGAGATCATACATTGGTGGAAATAACCTCTGCTTTCCCTTATGTATTGTACAGCTGAGTCCTACGTGTGTCAGACAGTCCCTGGGTTTTGTTTCTAGTGTCTGTGACAAAGCCCCCAGGGGAGGCTACCAGAGACTCTGCTTCTCCCAGTAAACACACACACATACACACACACACACACACACACACATGCTTCTGGATCCCTAAACTTGGCCATGACTGATAATCTTTCGGCTTTCTTTACTTTTTCTCTTAAAGTGTGGACCTGTAGGTCCTTCTTCATAAAAAGTTGGGCAAATATGACAAGCAACACGAGGTGTATGCAAATCCTCTGCGGTTCAAAGGAAGGAGCCTCACTCCAGAGTCAGGGGAAATTTGTTTACAGCCAGACAAAAAAGAAGAAAAAGAAGGAAGAGGAAAAGGAGAGGGGGAGGAAGAAAGGGAGAAAAATGTTTCTAAAATACCTGATCTGTGATCTCAACAAGATCCCAAAAGTCTTTTTAATCTATAAAACGGGAACAAGTGGTCACAATAAGATATTTTTTATTAAGAAGGATTATCTAAAGATGAAAAACACAATAATTAAATTAAAAGGCACTTTGGAGGCAGCACATAGGAGATAAGGCCACGCGGAGGAAAGAATTGCAAAGTGGAAGATAAACTTGGAAAAACTTGCTTCCCTCCCCCACCAAACTCAGAGGAAATGGTAAATGATTAAAAAAAATCGTGAGAGGAAACAAAAACAAAGAGTAGAAATCTCCAAAGGAGCAGACACGCTATTGAATAATAGAAGAAAAATTTTGGATCTAAATAAAGATAGTTTAAAAATGGAGACTGGACTTTTGTTTAGACAAATAAGATCCACACATAGAAATACTGAGGCAAACTTTTTTTTTTAATTCCTGTAAGTATCTGGGGGAAACATCATGTTGGCTTCAGACTTTGCACTTTACAACACTGAATGGTAGCAAACGGTGGAACATCATTTACAAAGCAGTAAGAGTCTACATCCAGCCAAGTGGTCAGAAAGATTTTCTCAAACATGCAAAGACCCATCCTGAATAAAATACTTGAAGACTCGTGCCAGAAAAATGAAATAGCAATCAGAGGTAAATGCTCAAGAATAAGGGAACAGTGCCAAGTGATCGTGTGTTTGTCTATTAAAGCCAGTTAAATAGAATAGAGATAATAACTCTAAAACATTGTTTTGGTATGGATACAAGGTTGATTGTACCCCAAAAGGTCTTATATCATTAAAAAAATGATGGGGCTAAATTCACATGGAAAGAATCCCAAGATGAAATTCTCATCTTCCACAAAAAGGAGCACCTCAAAATTGCATTTCTGTGGTGGATTTTGATCATTTAATATAGATATAAGAATTTCTTTTAGGACATATATTTATATATATATATATATCCGAATCACTCGGCTGTACACGAGAAACTAACACAACATTGGAAATCAACTATACTTCAATTTTAAAAAAGAATTTCCTTTAAAATCTTTAAGGTAGCTACTAATAGAATTTAAATCAAAGTGTCTGCCTTCCCAGTTTTCACAAAAGATCCCAGAGATCCAAACTATTCGTAGAGGAAAAAATAAAATTAAAAAGAAAGGAAACAAAAGCAAGATGACAAAAACCAAGCAGGATCACCAGTCAGAAAGTGGCTGCTACAATAGTCACAGAA
Source organism: Eschrichtius robustus (assembly GCF_028021215.1). Taxonomy (NCBI): domain Eukaryota; kingdom Metazoa; phylum Chordata; class Mammalia; order Artiodactyla; family Eschrichtiidae; genus Eschrichtius; species Eschrichtius robustus. The sequence continues at coordinate 71,746,800 of NC_090839.1, read as the reverse complement.
TCGTCTGAGGACGTCACTAGGGTGGTAGCAGCAGGGATGCAGCCAGGGCCATGTTTGAGGACTTTTTAAGAAATAGCACCTGATGACTTGATGGCCAGTTGGACATGAGTGTGGGGACTAAGAGAGGGAAGAAATGGAAGATCCCAGGTCCATAGTCTGGGTGACCAGAAGGATGTTGGTGCCACTAACTGAAAAAGAAGACTCAGAAAAAGTATCAGTCCGGCTTTGGACATATTAATCTGATGTGCTTGACACATCTCAGTGGGTCTATGAAGAAGTAGGCTGTTTAGATATACGGCCTGGGCAACAGAATTTTCACTGCAGTTACAGGATAGACTCCGCCCTGCAGGTTTTCTCCAATTACTACACCTAGAGGGACTTTTCAAGCTCAAGACTTTATGAAGACCACAAAAAGATTTATTTAGAATTATATAGCCCCCACCAAGGAATGAGAACTATATACATTTCACTCCAAATGGAGGAATAACTAGAATCAACAAAGCACGAATGATTTACACCTGCCGTTCTGATTTTAGTTTCTATGAAGGAAATAGTAAGGGCAGCAACGGCATCCTCAGTCTCAGGCTTATTTCAGTTGTGACTCTACCACCTATCAGCTATTGTGCTTCGGTTTCCTCGTTGATACGATGGGGACAACATTATACTTGTGTCATTGGGTTGTTATGAGGCTCACAGGGCTCATATGTTAAAGGCTTATATGGTGCCTGGCTCTCAATATGACCTGTTGTTGTTATAACTGAGGCCCAATCTAAATTCTGTTTGTTGCGTGGTCCAGGTTTCCTGCATCCTCAACTTTGCTGTTTAAGGTGGGCGCCACTTTTGTTTTTAATTCAGGCTTTATTGCTATTTGCAACATTTTTGTTTCTTGTTCATGCACTTGCTTAAAGGTCTGATGAAGGACCAAGCTTATTAATGGTATTGTAATGAAGTGTTACCTCCCTCCCAAAGGATCCCATAAAGTTTCAACAAAATATTTAACATACTTGACTTAAAAACATGTTGATCAAAATATCTAATTACAGCCTCTTGCAAGAGCACCGGAATCACAACTAACTGCTGAACAATCATTGACAGGAAGACACTGAAACTCACCAAAAAAAGATACCCCACATCCAAAGACAAAGGAGAAGCCACAATGAGATGGTAGGAGAGGTGCAATCACAGTAAAATCAAATCCCATAACTGCTACCCAACAGTTTGTCACCCACCCGGGTGATTCACAAACTGGAGGACACTTATACCGCAGAAGTCCACCCACTGGAGTGAAGGTTCTGAGCCCCATGACAGGCTTCCCAACCTGGGGGTCCGGCAATGGGAGGAGGAATTCCTAGAGAATCAGACTTTGAAGGCTAGCGGGATTTGATTGCAGGACTTCAACAAGACTGGGGGAAACAGAGACTCCACTCTTGGAGGGCACACACAAAGTAGTGTGCACATCGGGACCCAGGGGAAGGAGCAGTGACCCCATAGGAGACTGAACCAGACCTACCTGCTAGTGTTGGAGGGTCTCCTGCAGAGGCGGGGGGTGGCTGTGTCTCACCGTGAGGACAGGACACTGGCAGCAGAAGTTCTGGGAAGTACTCCTTGGCGTGAGCCCTCCCAGAGTCTGCCATTAGCCCCACCAAAGAGCCAAGGTAGGCTCCAGTGTTGGGTCGCCTCAGGCCAAACAACCAACAGGGAGGGAACCCAGCCCCACCCATCAGCAGACAAGCGGATTAAAGTTTTACTGAGCTCTGCCCACCAGAGCAACAGCCAGCGCTACCCACCACCAGTCCCTCCCATCAGGAAACTTGCACAAGCCTCTTAGATAGCCTCATCCACCAGAGGGCAGACAGCAGAAGCAAGAAGAACTACAATCCTGCAGCCTGTGGGACAAAAACCACATTCACAGAAAGATAGCCAAGATGAAAAGGCAGAGGCCTATGTACCAGATGAAGGAACAAGATAAAACCCCAGAAAAACAACTAAATGAAGTGGAGATAGGCAACCTTCCAGAAAAAGAATTCAGAATAATGATAGTGAAGATGATTCAGAACCTTGGAAAAAGAATGGAGGCGAAGATCGAGAGGATGCAAGAAATGTTTAACAAAGACCTAGAAGAATTAAAGAACAAACAAACAGAGATGAACAATACAATAACTGAAAAGAAAAATACACTAGAAGGAATCACTCTTACCACTGTTATTCAACCTAGTTTTGGAAGTCCAAGCCATGGCAATCAGGGAAGAAAAAGAAATTAAAGGAATACAAATTGCAAACGAAGAAGTAAAACTGTCACTGTTTGCAGATGACATGATACTACTATACACAGAGACTCCTAAAGATGCCACCAGAAAACTACTAGAGCTAATCAATGAATTTGGTAAAGTTGCAGGATACAAAATTAATGCACAGAAATCTCTTGCATTCCTATACACTAATGATGAAAAATCTGAAAGGGAAATTAAGGAAACACTCCCATTTACCATTGCAACAAAAAGAATAAAATACCTAGGAATAAACCTACCTAGGGAGACAAAAGACCTATATGCAGAAAACTATAAGACACTGATGAAAGAAATTAAAGATGATACAAACAGATGGAGAGATATACCATGTTCTTGGATTGGAAGAATCAATATTGTGAAAATGACTATACTACCCAAAGCAATCTACAGATTCAATGCAATCCCTATCAAATTACCAATGGCATTTTTTACGGAACTAGAACAAAAAATCTTAAAATTTGTATGGAGACACAAAAGACTCCGAATAGCCAAAGCGGTCTTGAGGGGAAAAAAATGGAGCTGGAGGAATCAGACTCCCTGACTTCAGACTATACTACAAAGCTACAGTAATCAAGACAATATGGTACTGGCACAAAAACAGAAATATAGATCAATGGAACAGGATAGAAAGCCCAGAGGTAAACCCACACACCTATGGTCAACTTATCTATGACAAAGGAGGCAAGGATATACAATGGAGAAAAGACAGTCTCTTCAATAAGTGGTGCTGGGAAAACTGGACAGTTACATGTAAAAGAATGAAATTAGACCACTCCCTAACACCATACACAAAAATAAACTCAAAATGGATTAGAGACCTAAATGTAAGACCAGACACTATAAAACTTTTAGAGGAAAACATAGGAAGAACACTCTTTGACATAAATCACAGCAAGATCTTTTATGATCCACCCCCTAGAGTAATGGAAATAAAAACAAAAATAAACAAATGGGACCTAATGAAAGTTAAAAGTTTTTGCACAGCAAAGGAAACTACAAGCAAGACGAAAAGACAGCCCTCAGAATGGGAGAAAATATTTGCAAACAAATCAACTGACAAAGGATTGATCTCCAAAATATATAAACAGCTCATGTAGCTCAATATTAAAAAAAAACCAACCCAATCCAAAAATGGGCAGAAGACCTAAATGAACATTTCTCCAAAGAAGACATACAGATGACCAAGAGGCACATGAAAAGATGCTCAACATCACTAATTATTAGAGAAATGAAAATCAAAACTACAATGAGGTATCACCTCGTACCAGTTAGAATGGGCATCATCAGAAAATCTACAAACAACAAATGCTGGAGAGGGTGTGGAGAACAGGGAACCCTCTTGCACTGTCGGTGGGAATGTAAATTGATACAGCCACTATGGAGAACAGTATGGAGGTTCCTTAAAAAACTAAAAATAGAATTACCATATGACCCAGCAATCCCACTACTGGGCATGTACCCAGAGAAAACCATAATTCAAAAAGACACATGCACCCCAATGTTCATTGCAGCATTATTTACAATAGCCAGGACATGGAAGCAACCTAAATGCCCATCAACAGATGAATGGATAAAGAAAATGTGGTACATATATACAATGGAATATTACTCAGTGATGAAAAGGAACGAAATTGGGTCATTTGTAGAGATGTGGATGGATCTAGAGACTGTCATACAGAGTGAAGTAAGTCAGAAAGAGAAAAACAAATATCGTATATTAACGCATATATGTGGAACCTAGAAACATGGTACAGATGAACCGGTTTGCAGGGCAGAAATTGAGACACAGATGTAGAGAACAAACGTACGGACACCAAGGGGGGAATGTGGCGGGGGGCTGGTGGTGTTGTGATGAATTGGGAAATTGGGATTGACATATATACACTAATATGTATAAAATGGGTAACTAATAAGAACCTGCTGTATAAAAAAAAAATAAAATTCAAAAAAATCTAGTTACATATTTATATATGTGTGTCTCTCTGTGTGTGTATATTGGGTTGGCCAAAAAGTTCATTCGCTTTTTTTCCGTAAGATGGTACAGAAAGTCAGCACGAAATTTTTGGCCAACCCAATATGTGCGTGCGTGTGTGTGTGTGTGTGTATATATATATATATATATATATATATATATATATATATATATACATATATAGTGTTTTCTATTTATTTCCCCCAAACTACTAGACTGTTGGGTTCAAAACCTGACACCAGTAAGGCTGCCCTCCAAGATATTCTACAGAATGCTACCACCTGCTTTATCCTTTAGTTTGCAAATGACTCTACCAGGTTACAGCTTCCAGACACCACTCCTAGCCTGTAGGTTAAGTGTTCTTGTCAACTCTTTCGCTACACAGAAGCAGTGTCCAAAGATTTGGGTTGGATGAGACACTTCCCAATGAAATCTGGGTGGATAATGAACTTCTCCCACTGGAATTCAATTTGACACTAACTACCCAGAGTTAGCGCAGACCCCACAGGTCAAGGTCTTAGTCACACAAGACTGCCCCCCACTTCACATGCCAATCACAAGTAGTGGGTTCCCACGTTACCCGTACTTTTGTTCAACTTGGCTACAAATCAGGGTTTCCCGTGCTTCCCTCCTTGGGTTCAATATTCTGCTATAATGTTTCATTGAGCCCAGGGAAACACTTACTATTTACAGTTTATTATAAGGATATTACAAAGGGTACAAATGAACAGCTAGATGAAGAGGTACACAGGACAAAGTCCAGAAGCCCTGATCCTGGTCCAAGCACAGGAGTTTCTGTTCCCATGGAATTAGGGTGCACCACGCTTCCAGCCTGCGGATGTGTTCACCAACCTGAAAGCCCATCAAATCTCGTTGTTCAAGAGTTTTTATAGATCTGAGTCTCTGGTCCCTCCCACACAGACACACATACTCGTCTCCTCGGAGGTCAGTGGATGGAACTGAAAGTGCCAGCCTTCTAATCACTTGGTCTTCTCGGTGACCAGCCCCTCCCTATGTCACCTCATTAGCAAAAGCTCAGGGCTGATCTAATGGGAATCCTTATGAATAACAAAAGACGCTCTTACCACTCAGGAAATTCCCAGGGTTTTAGGAGCTCTGTGCCAGGAGCCGGGGACAAAGACCAAATATATTTATTATACCACATTTATTATTCAGCATAAGCGAAATACTTTTTACATACGGATTATTGGCCCTAATAGATTTCCCTCTTCTAATATTATAGATTTTCCTTCTGATCGATATACCCACGGGGTAGTCATGATACTTCCCGCAAAGCAGTCACCATGCCCTGGGCTGCAGGACCTCACGGGATTTCCTACTCCATCCCCATCCAGCAGCCTCTGCCCCTTCCACTTCTCTCCATCTTCCCAGGGTGAAAATGAGATCCTGGATCCCTTTTTATCGGTTTTCTTTTTTAGCTAAAATTCATCGAGCAAGAGCACATTGCCAGACACTTGCACTTCTAACGGTTTAATCTTCAATGACAACCCGCAAATTAGATGTTATTATTAAGCTCCATTTTCAAGTTGGCAAAACTAAGGCACAGGGGGATCGAGTAACTTGTCCAAGGTCACACAGTGGTCATCAGTGGAGCCAGGATTCAAAGCCAGTTGGCCTGCTCCATCATCAATATCAGTATACCCACCCTCCACCCTCCCTGCCATCAGACCTGTAAACCCACCTCAACTTTTCAAAAGGCCCTCTTCCACCTTGCGAAACAAGATGCACATCGCACCCCTGACACAATACCACTTAAGGAAACCAGCTAACACTGTCTGAGCTCTACTGGCTTCCTCTGACATCCTGATTGATTGCAGTCAGGCATTCCTCGGTGTAAGTGGGCTTGTCTTACACACGTTTGGAATGATGGAGACTTTCTACTTAGGGTTTCTCCAGTGCCGAACCCAGGGCTCTTAATCATTTCCATAGTATTTGGAGGTGAGGATGAGCTCTAAATCAGGCCTGGTGTGAAGTTTGGGCTGGAGATCGTCTGGCAGGACGCTGAAGAGGAGCGGGGCTATGGGTGCAGGTGTTCACACACTGGGAACGCACGTCGGGGCACCTGGCTACGTGGCATGCCTGACTTATAGGGTCACTGAATCAGAGTCAACAGAGACCTTGCAGGCAAGAGCTCGCCCTTGCCACAAGCTCTGCTGGGAACCTCCCTGTTTACTAATCACTGAACTGGAGGCCTTACCTGTGACTCAGCTGCACCCTTCTGTGACAAGCGGTCACCAAAAGCAGGTGTTTGCCAAGCAGCAGTGTCCATCCTGCAGTCCCCTCACATGGGACAGAGACCTCCTAGGCATCACAACCAAAGCAGTTATTTTTTAATGTGTTCTTGGCTCTAACTGGGCATTGCACGACAGGGGCCCAGAGTGGCATCTTTAACAGACGACTCAAGTTCTCTGTTTCAATCTGTTCCAAGTTCTGCAGTGACAGTCGATTTTTTTAAGCCTTGTCATCCTTCAGAGCCATTAAGTCAGCAGGCACTGTTGTCTGGCACTGAGACTCAGCTACGGCTTCACAAGGTTTAGCAGGCGATCCATAAAAGGCATTTTTCTCCACTTTGCACCCACCCACCTCCCACGCCCACTGCTTCACACACACACACAAAAGAAAAAACAGTATTGCCACCCAAAAAATAAAGAAAGAAAAAGTATGCCTTCGATGCCCTGAATGCGGTACTGCACAAAGAATCTGAAAAGATATCCAAGTTCTTCTTAGGGTTCTAATTCAAAGGAGCAGTAGATGGTAATGTTTCAGCGTGTGCACGGTGGTGTTAAATTGCCTGGGTCCAAGTCCCAGCCCTTCCTCCTGTAAGCAACGTGATCTCAGGAAGTTAGTTGGGTCCTGAGAGCCTCACTTTCCTCATCTGTGACATTCATGGTATCAGCAGTACCTACCTCTGTACATTTTCAATTAAATGAGTTGATGTAGGTAGACTGTCTGTCTGTTATTAGGAAAAAGCAGAGAGAGAGATTGACTGAATGAAAATCCTCAGCGGAAGTCCAAATCATCAAAAGGAAGAAAGTGGAGTCGAGGTTAAGGCTCTGGAATAGAGTGAAGGGTGCAGCTTCTGACAGCTGGATTCCCCAAGGTTGCTGGGAAACCTTTGGTGTAATTTCTTGCATGTTTGAAAAAATAAAAATGAAAAGGGAGTGGGTTTCCTGCCTACTTCACAGCAAGGCGAGAAGATCAAACTCTTTGCTGTGGAGTTGAGTGAGCTCTCTAGAGAAAGGTATTGCCTAAACAAAAGTTACTTTTTAATCTTTTTATAGGCAGTGAAGGTAAAAGACTTTCTTTGAAATTAATTACAGAGTCAGAACTGGCCCTGTTTCCAAGTCCCTCTTTCGCCTTATAAAAATGGAAGTCAGATTTCCCAGCAGGGCAGGAGAAAGAAATGTTCCTTTAGCAGGGGACCGCGGGCCATTTCTCATTCAGCCTCCTCTGGGCAAAAATCCCAGGTACTCAGACCTCCATTTAGCAAGGCTCAATGGGGAAATAATAATAATATGTTCCTGTTCCTCCAAGATTTTTGAGTGTCATGCAGATATTAACTAATTAATTCTCCTAAGTCAGCAGAGAAAATTGCTTCCAAAGATTTCTGAGCGCTCTTGAAATGTAAATGAAGTCTCAACCCAGACTGCCCCTCCCATGCTCAGAGCGGTCCAACAGCAACGGGGCACCTGGAGGAAGAGCTCTCTACAGGCTCTGGCTGCTACTCACTCTTCTCTCATCTGATTGGCTCCCAGCTCTTCCCACCTTGAGACCTTTGCACCTGCCGTTCCCTCTGCCTGGAACTCTCTTCCCCTACCTTTGCGCCTGCCTCTCCTCACCCTGCAGGTTTCATCTCAGATGCTACATTCTCAGAGAGCCCTTCCTGCCCACTCACTTGAGCACACTTGCCCCATCTCTATTTTAGCTTCCATTAAATTCTCTTATGTGTTTACTTGTTTATTTGTTTACCCCAGCTAGAATGTGAGCTCCAGGAGGACTTATGTTCCCCGCTGTGTGGCCAGCATCTTTCACCACGCATCACAAAATAGGCACTCAGTAATTTCTGGCGAACAAATAAATGAAGGTAAGAGCAATCTGATTCATGTACCCGTGCCCAAATTTAGAGCAATAATATGACATTTTATGAATAGACGGCCCATCTCTAAGATGCTTAAAACTCTTAAAGACATCATCCCAGTGCGGATCCTGCCCCCAAGCCTTCTTCCTTTGGCTTGACTAGACTCAGGATGTCCTCAGGATGGCAAATCCCTACCCTCTATCCACCCCCACCTCCACACACACACACACACAATGGAATATTAGTCATAAAAAAGAACGAAATTCTGCCGTTTGCAGCAACATGGATGTACCTTGAGAGTATTATGCTTAGTGGTATCAGTCAGACAGAGAAAGACAAATACTGTATGATATCCCTTATATGTGGAATCTAAAAAATAATACAAATGAATGTATATGCAAAACAGAAAGAGACTCACAGATATAGAAAACAAACTAGTGGTTACCAAAGGGAAGAAGGAGGAGGGCAAGGGCAAATTAGGGGTATGAGATTAAGAGATACAAACTACTATGTACAAAATAGATAAGCAACAAGGATATATTGTATAGCACAGGGAAATATAGCCATTATCCTGTAATAACTTTTAATGGAGTATAATCTGTAAAAATACTGAATCACTGTGCTGTATACCTGAAACTTATATAATGTTGTAAATCAACTATACTTCAACTTAAAAAAGAAAGTTGGGGATGTGAAATCATGGGCTTCCAGGTTTTCAGGGCTGGAGACTTGGAGGTCTATTCCAACTCCCTTGATGGTGACGAGCCAAGGTAGCGGGTAGAAGGGGCTCACAAAAAGACAAATCCCAGTGAACCACAATTAGAGCCCATGTTCCTCTTATTCCATTGGTCCAAGAGACTCCCCAGGGAAGGAAACCCAACAGCTACAGAACACCTAACTCTGTGCCATGCGCCAAGCAAGGCACCACATACTTCACCTTGTTTAATCCTCTCCACACCCAAGCAAGGCATTATTGTGTCCATTTTACAAATAAATAAACCAAGGCTCAGAGAGTTTAAGTTCATTTATTCCACATCACCGAGATGTCAAGAGACCATATTTTGAATTCAAGTCTATTAACCTTTAAACACTCTGTGATTTCAACTCTTACGCCTCCTCCCTCTCTCAGTGATATGTTAACATTACCTTAAACATAGTGTGGGGCAAAATTGCTCACAAAAGCGAACATATTTTCGACAATAATATTACACCAAAATCTGATTACTTTATGTCAGACTCTGTGTTATATTATACATCACCTCCACTAACTTTCTCAACAGGAGGTTGAAGCAGGCTGGAGCAAGGCTGCCTGGATTTACATCAGAGCCCTTACAAGCTCAGTGAGCTTAGTCAGGCACTATCTTTCTCTCTCTCAGTTTCATCAGTAAAATGGGGGTAACAATCATATCTGCCTCATAAGGGCTTTGTAAGGATAAATTAGTTATTATATATAAAGTACTCAGAGCCACGCCTGCCACATAGTAAACATCAATAAATGTTATCTATTATTACTCACCATCTTTAAGCAGAGAATGAACCTGAGAGGGCATGCAAGGTCTCCGTGTGGGTGACCTGGGGGAACCTCGAACTCGGGACTTTGAAATGGAGCTCCTCGCTCTCACTCCTTCTCTGCCCGCCCCCCGCCTGGATTCTGCACAGCTGCCCAAAATAGAAACCTCCAGTATCCTCTCTTCCTCTTCCCTCTCACTCCCTACATTCCAGTGGTCACCTAGACCTTGGCATGTCCTTTGAACCCACCCCTTCTCTCCATCTCCACTGCCTTTGCCCGAGTTCAGATTCTCCTCACGGACTCTTTAGGATCTCGTGCTAATTTCCTAATTGGCCTCCCTAACACCAGCCTGGCATTCCTCAACACCGATGCTACTGCAATCTTTCTAGAAAATAGAATTGGTCGTGTGGCCAATCATGTCCTGTTTGCCCACAGATCCATTCTTGCGCTTCTACAAGCTGTGTTTCTCAGGCTTCCTTGCCAGCTGACTTCTGATCAGGTCTGGCCAATGGGAGGCACTGATGGGAGATCTAGGGTGGGAAAGAAAGAAGTCAGGCATTTCTCTCCCAGCCTCTGCCTCAGGCAGTGACTCTGGCAGCCTCTGCATCTCTCCTGTGGCTTGAGCTTGGCTGGACAGCATCCATGGTGGATCTGCTTCCAACAGGGCAGCCCCAGCTTCTGGATTCTGGTACCACCACCCCCTCTCCATGCCCCCCCAGCCCAGAGAGTGGAACTGCCTTCTGGTGTTGATAAGCTGTGAGAGGCTATATCATCCCTTGGTTGCTTTCTCAGCACTTCCCTGTATTAAATTACTTCTGTTTGAAATACCTAGAAAGGTTTATGTTTTACTGGTTGGATCTCAACCGAAGCTTTCTATCATTCCCCTGCTTAGATATCTTTCCAGAATCTTTCTCCATGATAAAGTCTAAACACTCTGGAATGTGCTTCGGGCCTTCAAAATCTGACCCAGTCACATTTGCAGATGCTTCTTCCTCCAAGCACACTAGGTTCTCGTTACCCTGAAATTTTTCTCTTCCCCAAAACAAACTATGTTATTCCCAACTCAGGGCCCTTGGCTGCCACTTCCTCCCCCTGAAACGCCCTCTTTGCCTGGCATATTCTGTTCACATTTCCAATCTCATCCCCTACAGATCATTCTCCATAGAGTGGTTAAAGTGACCCTTTTATTTATTGATTTATTGATTTTTATTTTTTATTAAGATATAACTGACATATGGCATTTTATTAGTTTTAGGTGTACAACAGAATAATTTGATATATGCACATACTGTGAAGTGATCACCACAATAAGTCTAGTTCATATCCATCACCACATAGAGTTACAAATTTGTTTTCTTGTGATGAGAACTTATACAATCTACTCTTAGCAACTTTCAAATATACAATACAGCATTGTTAACTATAGTCACCATGCTGTACATTACATCCCAGAACTTATTTGTCTTATAACTGGAAGTCTGTACTTTTTGACCACCTTCACCCATTTTGCCCTCCTCCCCACCCCACCTCCCACCTCTGGCAATGACAAATCTGTTCACTGTATCTATGCGTCTGGTTTTTGTTTTTCTTGTTGTTTTCTTTTTTTTTTTTTTTTTCAGATTCCACACATAAGTAAGATCATACAGTATTTGTCTTTCTCTGTCTGACTTATTTCACTTAGCATAATGCCCTCACGGTCCATCAGTGTTGTCACAAATGGCAGGATTTCCTCCTTTTTTATAGCTGAATAATATTCCTGTGTGTGTGTGTGTGTGTGTGTGTGTGTGTGTGTGTGTATGTCTTCTTTATCCATTCATCCATCAATAAACACTTAGGTTTTTTCCACATCTTGGCTATTGTAAATAATGCTGTAACGCACATGAGGGTGTAGATATCTTTTCAAGGCAATGATTTCATTTTCTTTGGATAAATACCCAGAATTGCTAAATCATAAGACAGTTCTATTTTTAATTTTTTGAGGAACCTCCATACTGCTTTCCATAGGGTGACCCTTTCAAAATCAGATCAGTCCCTTCTTAAAACCCTCCAACAACTCTATTACTAGTACTATTATTATCCCCATTTCACAGAAGGGGAAACTGAGGCACAGAGAAGCAGGTGATGCATCCATGGCCACTCAGCTGGTGATTAGCAAACCTACAGGATTATGAACATCCCAAGGATAGGGAACATGACCTCATTCCTTCCCTGCCAACTATTTTTTGAGCACCAGTAGTGTACTCTATGCTAAGCACAAGGGATACAGTGGCAAAAAACACAGAATGGCCTCTGTTCACATGGAACTAGATTCTAGGAGGGGAACAGCCAGTAAGCCATAGTTACCTACATTATTTAATTACATTTGAGCTACATGCTGGGAAGAAGAGATACAGGGTGCCAAGGGGAAAGCCTGACTGAGGAAGAGGCCTGGATGGGGTAGGAGAAAGGAAAGGGCTTTCCAAGCAACGAGAACCTCTCCATGCACAGGCCTTGGGAAAAAGGACCTAAGTGCTTGGAGGAACTCAAAGGAGGCCAATGTAACCCCAGAGGGAAGGGGTGGGAGACACAAGGCTGAAGGGAAAAGTCGTACGTGATTACAGGCCTATTAAGAGCTCTGGGTTCAGCCATCTCTGTAACCCTAGCACATGGAACACAGTGGGCACTCCACAATGGTTTGTGTTGTTGTTACTGTTTTAAATGAACGAACAAACGATGGAAAGAATGAAGTGGTTCTGTATGTTCTGGCTGCCAGCAGGTGTTCTGCCTACCAATTTTCCAAGTCAGAAATATTTAAAAGAGAAAAAGACAGTTACCATTACACTTGGTGAAGAAAAATCCCACTGGGGAGAAATTGGATTTTGAAGCAAAAGAGACTGGTCTCTTTGCACTGGGAAGGGTTTATACTTTCATTTTTGGTGTTTGGACAATGGTTATTAAAAGCATAGAAAGAGCTAGCATGAATCTATAGCTATGGGGGGTTTTATTTTTGCTTTTTACTGAACCTAAGCTCAAGAGATTGATGTTCATTACAAGCAGGAGTCTACAGTTGGGGGGAATCTTTTATTTATAGTTATCTAATATTCAAAATAGGTCATGTGATTTGTGGGGCAGTTGTTTAAAGAAAGAACTGCATGGGTGCTAGAGAACAGACCAAGTTTGTATAGTTTGGGGCCCCAGAAAATGATGGGGATTAAGCAGGACACCATGTCTCCCAGTATAGGAAGCTCTATTTCTGGGCTGCAGATGCAGGGCAGAAGCCCAGGTAGCCAGGGGACTCCCCACCCAGGAGGAACAGGGGAACCTCCACACCAGATACCAGCCAAGTCCCCCTTGGCCACACATCCTACCCATCCTTACACCCTTCAGAGTCAAGCTACTGTCATCAGTACTCTCATCTATAGAAAGGAGAAGGATCATAAATACAAAGATAATGCTAACATAAATAACATAAGAGCTATCACTTATCACTTAGTGAATGTTTTCCAAGGACCTAAACCAGCCTAAGTGTTATCATTTTCACAACCACCCGTAGGCAAGTGCTCATAACAACCCCCATTTCATGTAGACAAGAAAACTGAGGCACCATGAGGCGCCCAAGAACACACAACCGATAGAAGGGGATCTGAGATTCTGAACCCAGGTAGTCTGGTTCCGGAGCAGGGCTCTGGAGCTCCAGAGCCCTGTTCTTAAGTAAGAATCATCAAACAAAAAGAAAAGTTACATGAAATGGAGGACACACTCAGAAGTAACAAAATCCATCTAGCGGGAGTCCCAGAGGGGAGAAGAGAGAAATGAATGGAGGCAGTAATCAACATTATAGAAGGAAAGTTCCCAGACTGAATTCAGAGTCTTCAGATTGAAAGGGCCCACTCAATGATAAGCAGCATAAATTGTAAAGTGAATTTTCAGAATATCTGAATACCAAGGATAACTAGAAAAAACACAAAGGCCAGGGGAATGTGATGGGCAGAATAATGCCCCCCCTTACAAAAATGTTCACATCCTCATCCCCAGAACGTATGAATATGTTGTTACTCGGCAAAGGGGAATTAAGGTCCCAGGTGGAATGAAGTCTGCTAATCAGCTGACCTTAAAATAAAAAAGCTCATCCTGGATTATCCAGGTGGATCGAGTGTAATCACAAGCATACTTTTAAAGAAGCAGAAGGAGATCTGACCAGAGAGGAAGAAGTTGAAGGGGTGCAGTAGAAGGAAGACTCATACTGCTGTCTTTGAAGACAAAGAAAGAGGGTCATGAGCCAAGGAATGTGGGCAGCCTCTAGAAGCTGTTGTGAAGATTCAGTGAGTTTGTACATATAAAGTGCTTAGAACAATGGTTGGTACATAGCAGGCCCATGTGTATATGTTTGATATGATTACCTTTATGATATTAGAATCACCTTATCATTTAAATCTAATAAGGAAAACGTAAAAAATAAAAGCAATGCACAAACTCACTTATAAATACAAATGCACAATTTTAAATGAATTATCAGAAAATCAGGACTTCCCTGGTGGTCCAGTGGTTAAGAATCCGCCTGCCAACGCAGGGGACACGGGTTCAATCCTTGGTCCGGAAAGATTCCCACATGCCGTGAAGCGACTAAGCCCGTGTGCCATAACTACTGAGCCTGCACTCTAGAGCTCGCAAGTCGCAACTACTGAACCCGCATGCTGCAACTACTGAAGACCGTGCGCCTAAAGCCTGTGCTCCACAACAAGAGAAGCCACCACAATGAGAAGCCCGCACACCGCAACGAAGAGTAGCCCCCGCTCGCCGCAACTAGAGAAAGCCTGCGCACAGCAACGAAGACCCGATGCCGCCATAAATAAATAAATAAATAAATAAATAAATAAATAAATAAATTTTTTTAAAGAAAATTAAATCCATTGGTTTATCATAAGACTAATACACCCACATTAGGAACACAAGGATGGCTTAACCTCACAAAATCTCTTACTGTAATCCATTACAACAACCAATTAAAGAGGAAACTGCATGTTGTGTGGTTATAAGATAAATCTACAAAAATCAAGAGGTTTTTTTTCTGTACTGGTAATTACCAAGGGTTACTTTAAATAATAATTTTTAAAACCTAGAAAAGTGAGTTTGGGGAATATGAGAAGATCATGGAATGCCAGTCCAAAAAATCTGGTATTTACTTGGTATACAGTAGAGAAAACTCAAACTGGAAAATAACATAAATGGGTCTATTTTTGTGGAGATGGGGAGCAATGGAGCTACCGAAGGCAGAGAGACCTTACCAGTCAACAGGTGATGAGAAACTGAGCTGGAACAGGGGTCTTTCCAGAGGAATTAGTTATATTTTGGAGAAACCAATAGAATTTGGTAACTTAACTAATTTTGGTAACTAAAGTCCAGACTGGGTAGATGGTCCTTCTGCTAGGCTACGCAGTGAAGGATGATGGAAGTATTTCGGGAAAGATGACATTGAGTTTAGTCAAGCTGATTTTGAAGTACCTCCAAAATGCCCAAGTGGTAGGAAATACGGATCAGAAGCTTCAAGTAAAAAGTAGAGTCTAAAACATTAATAGAGAAATCATTCGTAGAGGGATGATAGTTGGAGCTACAAGAGTCAATGAGATCACCTAGGGAGACTGCATAGCCTGGAAGGAGGGCCAAGACGGAACTTTAGAAAATGCTGACATTTAAGGGACGGAATGAGGACAAGAATTCAGTAAGAAGCTTGAGTAGTTGTTGGAGAGCAAGGAGTGTGCAGAGCTACATAAGCCAGGGATGAGTTCCAAAAAGAATTACTTGCCTGCAGTCTGGAATGCTAGAAGGGTTACGTGGGAGGAGCATTCTGCAACAGGACCTCCAATTCTTTGGGGAAAACAAGTTCAGTGAAGTGCTGGGGTTGAGAGGAAGCATCTCGCAGTCTACTGGTCACGCAGACATAAGGAGTAGGTGGAATCAAGAATCTAAACCACTTTTCAATAAAAGTGAGTAAGATCTTAAACTTGGGGATCAGACTAATATGGATTCAAATCCCAACTCTGTGCTTAACTTTTCTTATATGTTAAAAAGGGATAGTACTAGTACCAGCTTAGTAGGAGCTACTGTGATAATTGAGACAATTGATTTCAGAGGCTTAAGTGGCACCTAGCCCATGATAAGTGGTCAATAAATTTGGGGTATTATTGTTATTTCAATAAAATAGATGAAACCATCTGCTGAGAAAAGTCAGGATGCAGGAGTAAAAGCAGAAACAACTATTGTGTGTATTTAAATAGACCACTGCCCATACTTCCAAAAATAAAAAAAATGACCAGGAGGCAGTAAGCGGCCAGTTGAATTAGGCTGAGATGAACTTGTAATAGACCAAACCAACCCACACAGTCAGGTCAGTCCTCCCTGCAACACTCCACATTGAACAATGGGGTGGGAGTGGAACAAATGAATTGTCAGGAGCATTCCAGTTTGAGGAATGGCAAGGGTTAAAACAATCTAGTGTGGGAAAGGGATAAGATCTGAGCAAAGTAGGGAGAGCCCACTAGACTTGGAGGATGGGGCAGAGTTATGGGAGTGGGAGGTCAGATTAGGACAAAGATTAAGTTAACTGGTAGTGAGGAAGGAAAAAGGTCTGGAAATAAGTAACTTAAATCAGAGGGAGAGATTCAGAGACCTGGGCATCTCACCAGCCAATTTCTTCTATTTCTATGTTGTGTATTCTATTTCTCCTATGTTCCCTCCCTTACCTATGTACCTCTAGTACATTCAATAATCATTTCTAAATAACAATGCTAATTATAACTAACATTTTTGGAGTCAGGCAGATGCTGTGTTAAGCACAGTTCCCAAAATACTTCTATGGATCAGAACGCCTTTGATGCCCATTCCTGTTGACTAAACTTGCTCAGAGTAAGTGGCAGAACTGGGATTTGAACCTGGATAATCTGAATCTCAAGGCTGAGCAAGTAAGTACAGCACATACTTCAACTTGAACATCACACAGGCAGCCTCCACAACGATGGCCCCAGTAAACCCTGCCTCCTGGTAGTCTCACCCTTGAATAATTCCCTCCCCTTGCATGTGGGCTGTATTTAGTGGCTGCCTTCTAGCAAGTAGAATGCAGCAGAGGTGAGGAGAGGTCACTTCTGGGATCAGGTTACAAAGAGGCTGTCTTCTGTCTGGAGCGCTCTCTCACTCACTCACTCTGCTGTGTTGTGAGCTGTCCATGAGAGACTCATGTGGCAAAGAACTGAGGAAGTCCTCTGGCCAACAGTCAGCAAGGAACTGAGACCCCCAGTTCCAGAAGCCTACAAATAACTGAATCCTGCCAACAACCACATAAGTGAGCTTAGAAGCAGATTCTCCCCTGTCAAGCCTTCACATAAGACCACAGCCCCAGCCTACACTCTGACCACAACTTCGTGAGAGACCTTGAGCCAGAGGCACTCAGTTAAGCCATGCCCAGATTCCTGACCACAGAAATTAAGAGATAATAAGTGTTCATTTTTACAAGCTGCTGAGCTTTGGAGTAAGTTATTATGCTACAATAGGTAACTAATGCAAGCATCTACTCTGTGCCTGACACTTCATGGATGTTGGGAATACAGAACTACATAAGATTCAGTCTCTGACATCTGAGCACTTATAGGGGAAACAAGGATATGAACAAGTGATTCCGACAGAACATGGTCCAGGCATGGGGGCAGGTAGACTAGCACTCAGCTCTAATTGAGAGGAACCAGAAAACCCTCACAGAGAAGGCGAAGCTTGATTTGGGTCTTAGGATGATTCTAAGTTAGTCAGATGGATAGTTAGGGAATGAATAGTTTTATACAGACAGAACAGATACGTACGTGCCAAGTATAGACAATGAAACAGCAATTAAATACTTGTGGTTGAGTGTGGCTGGCATTACAGACAACTAAATAATGGAAAGTCTTGTGTGCTTTGCAAGAATTTGCAAACATTCAAAAGACCATCATATACAATACATATTTGATTTATTCAAGAACCTGGACTATCTTGAAGTCATTTTTAGGTTAGAGGTCACAAATGGCATCGCATTAGGAATATGGCCTGCACACATGCCTGTCTGTCCCTCAACATTATTTTATTGGTTTGAATTAGTTGTTAATATTTAACACATAAGAGGCTTCAGATAAATATCCAGATGCCCAGCTTTGATTAACATGTCAGAGATCTTACATTCCCATTTAACAACAATTGGCTGGACTGAGGTGGCAACTGCCCCCTTTAGACAGAGCACACACACTCCAGTTTACCACAGTTCCCACCTGGCCCACTGAAGACCTTTAACTTTGCATCTCTTGCTCTGGGAAGATAAATGTGCACTCAGTATAAACATCACAGCCGTCAGGAAATGTACTGGTGAACCCCCATCACCTCATCAACTGAGCAACCACTTGGAAAGATCAAGCAGAAAAAGTATTGATTTAAGACAGTGTTTCTTACGCTTTAATGTGCACACAAATCACCTGGGTCTTGTTAAAATACAAATTCTGATTCGGTAGGTCTGTTGCGGAGCCTGAGATTGTGCATTTCTAACTCACAAGCTCCCAGATGATACTGATGCTGCGGGTCTAAGGACCACACTTTGAGTGGCAAGGGGCAAGGGGACCATGGCATTGCCCTTCTAGCCTTGAGAGGCAGAGTTCTACTGGGATCGTGGCTTGTCCTCTCTGCTAAAAGAGCCTCTTCTGATTGGAGCCCTGGATTTGACCTGGATTGGGGATGGAAACTGAGAGAAAACAAAAAAATAAGTGTGTTGAAAAGATTATCCCTTCCAGAGTTTTGTAGAACTTGTGGAAACTAAAGTAGCACTTATTGACATCTTCCATGTGCCCCAGGTTATCTCATTTAATCCTCACACAAAACACCCACAACAACTACAAATTATAAGGCATACGTGTAGGGTAGGGGGTAAGAAAGTGGGCTCTGGAGCCAGGTTGCCTAGGTTCATATCCCAGTTCTGCCACTTTCTAGGTGTACAACTTTGAGCAAGTTACTAACCTCTCTCTGTGTCAGTTTCCCATCAGTAAAATTGGGGATTATAACAGTACTACCTCACAAGATGTTGTGAGGATTAAATGAGTGAATACATGGATTGTGCTCAAGACAGTGTCTGGCATATAGAATTATTTGCTATTATTAATGTCTCTTCTTTATAGATGAGGAAATGAAGGCTATACAAAGTTGATTTGGTCACAGATCAAATGATGGGCCCAGCTTTCTTTCCAATGACTTTAGGGAGTAAAGGAGGAGAAAAAGGCCCAGGTGAGTGAGGCCATATCTGGGGAGAAGAATGGCCCATGCCCTCCCCCTAGGTCCTTTTCTATCCTACTCCACAGTTCATTCTTGTCCAGGAGACATAGACACATGGCAATAATAATAATAATAAGTAAAATGTACTGAATATGTACATCATCTCACTTAATCCTCATGACAATCTTATGATGTAGGTACCATTGCATTATTATTCCTCCACTTTGCAGATGGATGTTAGGAGACTTGCCCAAGTTCACATACTTAGTAAGTTTTAGAACTAGGATTCAAACCAAGGCAGTCTGGCTTCAGAATCTGGAGAGCTATACTGACTGAATAAAAATTGCATATATAAATGGCCTCATGATGAATTCAAAAAACATCTTAGAAACACACAATACCAGTTTTGTATAAACTCTTTTGGAAAACAGAAAAGGGAGAAATACTTCCCAATTGATTTTATAAGACCAACATTACCCTACTACCAAGATCAGAGGAAGATATTACAAGAAAACTGCAGACCAATATTCCTTGTGATTATACATGCAAAACTGAGAAATAAAATATTAGCAGATAGAATCTAACAAAATATAAAAAGGATAATATATTATGACCTCTAAGGTTTTACCCCAGGAATGTAAGGTTGGTTTAACATTCAAAATAAATCAGGTAGGGAATTCCCTGGTGGTCCAATGGTTAGGACTCGGCACTTTCACTGCCATGGGCCTGGGTTCAATCCCTGGTAGGGGAACTAAGATCCCACAAACCATGCTGTGTAGAAGGAAACACACACACACACACAAGATAAATCAGGTAATTCATCATATTAACAAACTAAAAAAGAAAAAAATATATGATCATCTCAATAGATGCAAAGAAAAAGCTCATTTATAAAAATCCAACAACATTCATTTCCAATAAAAACTCTTAGCAGTGTAGGACTAGAAGGGAACTTCTTCAACCTGGTAAAGAGCGTATACAAATAAACTACAGCAAACTTCATGATGAAAGAATGAATGCTTTTCCCCTAGGATAAGAAACAAGACAAGAATGCCCTATTCAGATAGAAACAAAAGAAGTAAAACTGTCTTTATTTGCAGATGACATTATCTTCTATGCTGAAGATCTGATGGAATCAACAAAAAAGCTTCTAGAACCAATAAACTAGTTCAGCAAAGTTGCAGGATACAATTTTAATACACAAAAATCAACTAGATATCTATATAATAGCAGTGAACAATCAGAAATTTAAAATAATAAAACAATACCATTGGGCTTCCCTGGTGGTGAAGTGGTTGAGAGTCTGCCTGCCAATGCAGGGGACACGGGTTCGAGCCCTGGTCTGGGAAGGTCCCACATGCTGCGGAGCAACTAGGCCCATGAGCCACAACTACTGAGCCTGCGCATCTGGAGCCTGTGCTCCCAACAAGAGAGGCCACGATAGTGAGAGTCCCGTGCACTGCGATGAAGAGCGGCCCCAGCTCGCCACAACTGGAGAAAGCCCTCGCACAGAAACGAAGACCCAACACAGCCAAAAATAAATTAATTAATTAATTAAAAAAAAAAATACCTTTCACAATAACATCAAAAATATGAAATACTTAGAGATAAATCTGACAAAAGATGTGAAAGACTTACAGGCTAAAAATAAAACATTGCTAAAAGAAGTCTTAAAAAGGCCTAAATAAAGGGAGAGATATACTATGTTCATGGGTTCATGAAGATTCAATATTATTAAGATGATGCAATTCTCCCAACTTAATCTGTAGATCCCATGAAATCCAAATAGAAATCCCCAGCAGGCATTTTTGTGGAAATTGAAAAAAATGATTCTAAAATGTATATGGAAATACAAAGGACCAAAAATAGCCAAAATACCTTTGAAAGAAAAAGAACAAAGTAAACTACTAATACTATCTGATTTCAAGACTTATTATAAAGCTATAGTAACAGGACAGTGTGGATTGGCATAAAGATAGACAAATAGATCAATGAAACAGAACAGAGAGTCCATAAATAGACCCACATATGTACAGATAACTGATTTTTAAGAAAGGCACAAAGGCAATTCAGTAGAGAAAAGATAAGCCCTTCAATAAACGGTACTGGAACAATTAGATATCCATTTGCATTTTTAGATTCCTCATCAAAAGCATGATCCATAAAACAACAAACTGATAAGCTAGACTTTATCAAATCAAAAACTTTTGCTCTTCAAAAGATATTGTTAAGAGAATGAAAAACAAGGTGCAGACTGAGAGAATCATATAACTGATAAATCATATAGTTGATAAAGGACTTGTATCCTGAACATATTAAGAACTCTCAAAACTCAATAATACGAAAACAAAGAAGCCAATAAAAGTGGTCAAAATATTTCATAGAACAGACCCACACCAAAGAAGGCATACAACTGGCAAATAAGCACATGAAAAAAGATTTAGTCATTAGTCTTTAGAGAAAGGTGAATTAAAATCACACCACTACAATACCTATTAGAATGGTTAAAACTTAAAAGATTGGCTACACCAAGTGTTGATGAGGTTGTGGTGAAAATAGAACTCTCATACACTGCCGGAGAGAATGTAAAATTGCACAATCACTTTGGAAAACAGTCTGTTAGTTTCTTTAAAAGTTGAAAATGTACCTACCATATGAACCTACCATTCTTCTCCTAGGGGTTTCCCCAAAACAAATAAAAGTATGTATCCGTACAAAACTTTGTACATGAATATTCATAGCAACTTTATTTTTAATAGCTAAAAACTGTAAATAACCCAAATATCCATCAATAGGTGAATTAAACTAACTGTGGTATGTCCATACAATGGAATACTACTCAGCAATAAGAAAGAATAAAATATTGATACATGCTACAACATGGATAAATCTCAAAATTATTATGCTGAGTGAAAGAAACCAGACCCCCCCCACAAGTGCTTACTGTATTATTCCATTTTTATAAAATTGTATGAAATGCAAATTAATGTACACTGACAGAAGAAAGATCAGTGGCTGTCTGGGAAGGTGGGTGGGAAGACCGAAAAGGAGGCACAGGAAACTTTTGAGGGTGACGGACACGTCCATTATCTCAATTGTGATGATTTCACTGGTGCAATCCCAGGTCAAAACTTATCAAATTACACACTTTAAGTATGTGCAGTTTGTTGTATGTCAATTACACCTCAAAAGGTTAAGTATAATAAAAATTTTTAACTGGATGGATAGATGGGTGGGTGAATGAGTGGGTGGATGGATGGATGGATGGATGGATGGGGTCATCTTTTCTTCTTGAAGCCTAAGAAACAGGACATTTCCCCACTGAATTTTTTCAACATGTTTTTCCTATCCCATTAGGGGCTTTATCTCTCTCCCTGTTCATACCACATTGCCTGTCCTAACTCCTGCTGCCTCTAAGGACCAAACCCTTGATCACTAATCACATTGTCGTTAGTCTCCCCTCGGACTGTATAAGCTTTATTAGTTCAGAGCTTTTATTTCCTTATCTCACCACAATTCCAGGACTGGCCTTAGCACACAAAAAAGGCACTCAAAGATTTTCTGGTTAATTGATTTACTGATTAATTAATTGGAAAAACTATAAATTCTATAAGGTGTTAACTGTTTTCCAAATTCAATGAGATTTGGGAAATTGGGTTTTTACTAGACTGCTTACCTTCAAAAAAAAAAAAAAGTATGGGATCTTTGACTTCCAAATTTTCCATAATTGCCACATAATGCTTTGATAATCAGAAAACTGACTCTAAAAATAACTAAATGAGTACACATACCACTTAAATTTTAAAAACAACAGGCCCATCAGATTCATTGGCAACTCTAGCCAAATTAGACTGGTCCTTTCACTGTCTGTGTTATGCTGGATTTGGCATCCCAACCTTCTCTCCTCTTTAAGCTTAAAGTGGTTCTGGAAGATTCCAGGAGAAACCACAGCATGAACTGAAATAATGGATTCATGGAACAGGGTGATCAGGAAAGGAGCCAAGGTCAACCAAAGTGGTCTGCTTAGACAAAAGCCCTGATCCAGCAAATTTCTCCGAAAGAAGTATTTACAGCTTTGGAAAGCTCTGAGGAACACTGAACACTCTGGTTGATGGAATCCTGGCTCTAAGCGGTAGAGGGAACAAAGCGTTCCCTCCTGGCTTAGATTCAAGAGAGCCAGGCACTGGGTTTCTGAGTCCTTCCTGACCTCAGAGGAGACATCTGGCCTCTTTGTGCCTCTGTTTCTTCCTTTGTTTAGTGAAATTTATTTTGCCCTACTTGACTCATAGAGCACACAATAATAACAGCCACCATTTACTTAGAACTTATTGTGTTTGAGGCACTAGACTAAGAGTCATTTCATTTTCATAAACAGCACTGTTCTAATGCCCATTCTACAGATGATGTAACTGAAGTACATGGAGTTTAAGTAATTTACCCAAGGTTCATACTGCCAGGTAAGTGGTGGATCGGGGATTTGAACTTGGGTCTACCTGGCTCAAGAGCCCTAGGTCTCAACCTCTGAAGTGATGTGGGGCTCAGATTAAATGTGATAAATCATACACAGGAGATTGGAGGGAGCACTTACTGAGCCTCGATCATGAGCCAAGCACTTTACAGAAATCACAAATATGAATTGCTCTCAAGTTGAAAGGTGAAAGTAATATTATGTTTCTTCGTCTAGACCCAATATAATCCTGTTCAAATCCCACCCCACCCCCCAAGAATACAGGGTTATCAAGAAGTTGAGTTCACAGCCACCCCTTAGGCCCTCCCCTCCATCACTTTTCCAGCCCCTCTTCTTTCTGGGGACCTGGAAAGCCCCAAGGCACAGCAGTGGCTGGCCTCCCACTGAGCATCCAGTGGTTCCATCTGCACTGCTTCCTGGAAGAGGGGGGGCACTGGCCACCACCCACCACTTCCCACTCCACCCCTTGGAGCCTGGCCTCAGGGTATCCTCCCCCCCATGACTCCCAGGCCCTGCCATAGTGCCAGCTCTTCAGAGACAACCTCCAGGCACTGCTTTTGAGCAAAGCTCTCTGAAGACTCACATTTCGTTCCCAGATAACTAAGATCTGACAGCCTAAGTAGCAGTACAGCCATACTTCGGAGGTATCATGGGTTCGGTCCAGACTGCCACAATAAAGCAGATATCTCAATAAAGCGAGTCACACAATGTTTTTGGTTTCCCAGTGCATATAAAAGTTATGTTTACACTATACTGAAGTCTACTAAGTGTGCAATAGCATTAGTCTAAAGAAACAATGTACATACCTAAAATTAAAATGCTTTATTGGCTCTAGACTGTTACTCCCAGCTTTGGGAAATTTTCACATCTATGACCATTTTAAAATTAAATAAAACTATTTTACCGGTATGGCCTAAAAAAAATGCTTTATTTCTAAAAATGCTAACCATCATCTGAGCCTTCTGCAAATTGTGGTCACTGATCACAGATTACCATGACAAACATAATAATAATGAAAAAGTTTCAAATTTTGAGGGAATTACCAAAATGTGACACAGAGACACAAAGTGAGCAAATGTGTTGGGAAAATGGTGTCAATAGACCTGCTCAACACGGGTCGCCACAAACCTTCAATTTGCAAAAAATGCACTAACTGCAAAGTGCAATAAAGCGAAGCACAATAAAATGAGGTCTGCCTGTATAAACTTAAACTTTAAGGACACAAAGACCCACTTATCCTCCAGGGCAAGAGAAGAAAAAAAATCCCAACCTTTTCTGATGAACCCCCAGGTGAGAAAAGAAGACACAATTCATTCTTGGACAGGCTATTCTGCCACATTAAATTCCTAATGAATTGCTCTGCTGCACCTACATCATCCCATTTAACCCTCACACCAGCTCTAGGGAGGTTTTTATTTGGAGGTCTGAGTAGGGGCGCATCACTCTGCTACATTCCATCCAAGAGGGCTCCTCCTCAGGGTGGGAATCAGTGTGGGAAGGTCATCAGCTAGGGGCAGCTACGGCTTTAAGAGGAAAACACATACAAGAGAGAAGAAGCAAGGGGAGTCTTTCCCCAGCACCATCCAGATCTGCCTAAACCCCCCAGGTTATCAGGGGTGGTGAGAGGCCTCCTATCTTAGGTAGGAGCTATGGCCACTGTTAATATTTATTAAGCACCTATTATATCCAGGTAAATGTGCTAAACCCCTTAAGCACACCATTCCATTCCTTCTCACAACAACCAAGAAATAGAAGTCTTGTTATCCCACTTTTGCAAGTAAGAAAACTAAAGCGAACAGAAATTGTGGGGGTTTTTTTTCCAAAAAAAATCAGAGCCAGCAAGTGCTAGGGGTAAGATTTGAACCCAGGCAATCAGATTCCAGAGACTGTACTAGCTCTCATAGCACCTTTACAACTAAATCCACGAGGCAGCTGTTATTACCCTCTTTTTATGGCTGAGCAAGCAAAGAGTTGAAAAGGTGAAATAATATCCTCAAATTAGTAGGCAACAGAAGCAGAATCTCACCCTTTACCAAGGTCAGCTTGCTAGAATCTCTGCCCGCACCAAAGGAAAGTTCTTGAAAAGCTAAAGAAAACATGCAAACCTAAACCTCATTTTTCTCCAAAATTTGAGTTTATCCTCACCCCTAGGGTAGAGTTAGTAAGACTTTCCTTAGGCTGTTGTGTCACAGGATCTGGAAAGAAAGGCTTGTGGTTCCTCAGACGGCTCCACTCATACACCCTTTGGTCTTTGCTAGAAAATTTTGTAAAAACCTATGAAAAAGTAATAGCAAAGTTTTATGTGGTGCTTACTATGTGCCAGGCCCTGTTCGAAGCAATTATAAACATATTAACTATTTAATCCTCCAAACAACTTTATTAGGTCAATACTAGTGGTGTGCTCTGAAAAGTTTAATAACCAACTCCCAGGGGGAACATTTGCCCACATCCTCGGTATAAACATTCCCACTATGGCCAGTTTCAGGATACCAGTGTGATGTCGTGGACCTCAGCATTGGGAAGAGATGCCCAGTAGCACGTCCTATCATTGCCACCAACCAAATGAGACACACAGAAATAGCCTCAAGAGCATACATAACAGTAAAAGGGAGTCAAATGATTAGGAATTGATGAGTTTTAAGGACTTATTACTTTGGTTTTTATATAGGTTATTTAACTACAAGTTTATAAAATTTAATTTTTAGTAGTGGCTGTTTTTAACAACCAGCTCACAACATTCCTGATAATTAAACAGTTGGCTTTCATGAGATTGCTCTGGCTTCAGCATGTATCTGGTCAGTATTATTACTCTTATTTTGGGGGAAGAGGCACAGAAAGGCTGGGTAATTTGCAGCTTGGAAATGCCAAAGCCAGAATTCAAACCCGGGAGGTCTACCTTCAGTATCTGGGCCCTTCACCTTCTCACCTACTGCTTCTCTTGCAAAACTGGGTGTCTTTCTGTCCAGACCATCAGCCCATAGGCTTTCTTTTCTGCTTCTCAGTACAAACGTCCACTGCATTTAGCCGGCGACTCACAGAAGGGCTCTGTGTTGAAGTGCAGTTTCTTCCCAGCACCTCGGAAAAGAGCTAAGGCCTCCCTATGCTTCCGCGGCGAAGGGTCTCGGGCGCGGCGATTGGCTGCGCAGGACCACACCTGGCTGCGCTCGGCGTCCCGCCGGGTGAGGCCCTGCCCTCGAGGCCCGACCGCGCCTGCGTCCAACCGCACAGCCATTAAGGAAAGGAGGGTCCCTTAACGTAGTGCAAATTATAGCTGGAACACAAGCAAATTGCCGGCTTTTACAAGCGCATAAACTGAGCGGAACCTTTGAGATGGATCCGCATAACCCTAAACGGCATCCATAATTCATACCTGCAGTAGAAATGCTTCCCAATCGGAGGGCCGGAGCCGATCTATTATTGATGGGCCCCTTAGAAGGCCGCGATAGAAGCTTTTCTCCTGCTCCAGCCATCTAACGGCGTGGTCAATTCCTCAGGCGGCGGCAGCACATTTATTCATCAGAATCAACTCCCAATTAGCTTCCTAGCAGGACCCCGGGGTGGGGGGGGATTTATTTGAGGAATCAAAGTGAGAGTTTCTACAACAGTACCCCCATTCCGACCCCCGCGACGCTAATCAATACACACACAACCAACGAGCAGCAGACAAGCTTTCGTTTTCACTCAGAAATGCTGCTGCCTTTGGAAATCACGGGAAGCAACACTAAGAAGCAATATTCCTTCCTCCCCGCGGAGGGATTGGCTGGCTATGGGCTTCTTGCCGTCTATAGGGAGGTCCCTGGATTGTCAGAGCATAGATATCTGGGTGATTTTTCCGTCACTCAGACTATGAAGTGCCAATTATATTCTAGGCTCTTTGTAAAAGGCCTTGTAACAACTCCATGAGATGGGTATTTATCCCCCCCCCTCCCATTTTATTATAGACGGGGAAATTGAGGTTAAATAACTCGCCCAAGGTAAAGCAGCTAGTAAGTGGCAGTGCCAGGATTTGAGTCCAGAAAATCTGATTCCAAAATCCATGGGTTTAACCACTACTCCATGCTGCCACCTAGAGGAAGAGGGAAGGGAACCCACAAGCTGTTTCCTGCGGGTCACAAATCCCTAGTGAAACTTGGACATTTAGCTACAGTAACACTACAATAGGCTGACAGAAACCAATCAACCAGTTGAGTAAGTAAATGCTGGGGTTTTTTATGTTCCTGCTATTTCATGATGTGATTTATTGTTTTATTGAATGCCTGACTAATTTTTAAATGGCTAAATGAATTAATGGCTATTAATAAATAGATGGTTTAAAAAGACTAAATCTTTTAAGTGAGGATTGGGGAGGGGGTATGGACGACGATCATGAAAGGGGTACCCAGAATATAAAGGGTTGAGATCCACTGGACAAAGATAAAACCATCAGGGCTTAGAGCTGAAAGGAAATATTCATTGAATACTCAGATCCGTTAAACACCTGCCCAGGTACCAGGCTCTGTGTCTGGCTCTGGGGACACAAGAATCAATAAGATGTGGATTCTAATGTCCCCAACAGACTAGTCAGATAGAGAGACAAGTAAATACCTGGAACGTGTGGCAGAATAACACAGGGCTGGATATAAACAAGTCTCCCCACAACCGTGCCTTCTCCTTCCCTCCCCAGGGCAGGCTGAGCGTGGTGGAGGAAATCACACCCCAGTGTGGACTGCTGAGACTCTATGTGCAAACCCTCCAACCTCTGCATGGCTCTCACCCTGCTGGGCTATCCTTTTAAGTGTCCCTGGTCAGCTCCCTCTTCCACATCTTCAAGGCCAGTTCCTAAAACCCCATGTCTTCCTTCTAGAAAATTGTGGCCAGCAGTAGGAAGAGCTTAAAGCGTCTACCACTCCACCAGCAAACTTCTCTACATCTGTATCTCCCAACCTTTATGTCTCATCTCCATCCCTCTCCAAGATGGGCAAAACCACAGAGACAGTCCAGCTGGAGTAAGGTCCATGATGGGCCCTAGGCCACGGAGCTGCCCCTGAATAGAAACCAAGATGGCATGCAGAGCTGAGAGTGGAAAGGGGAGAATGTGGAGCCAACAGGAAGGTTTGCATAACTAAGGGAGATCAACTGCAAGGTCCAAATCAGTTGCCCAAATGACAGGGCCTCCCAGCATATGGAACCAGGGGGAAAAGCCAAAGACAGGGGAGCAGGATGGTGGGTCAAGCAGGCTAGTGACTGATTAGAATACTTCAATGCCCCTGTTTCCCATGACCTATAGGAGAAAGCCCAAAATGGGAAATAATGTTATGAAGGTGGGGACATAGAAAATGTTGGAAATATCCCAAGACCCCAAATATATATCCCTATATATTTCCCCACTGCTTTTTAACTGCCAGATAAATTATAAATAGCAGTGACTGCAGATGGTAAGAGTCAGTGAGAGTGAGGTGCTGCCATGTTGATTGTGTCTGGCCCGGCCTGCTCAGGAGGCCAGCACCCCATCATTCCCCAATAAATCAGTAGGTCATTTTTCACTGAACTGAAGCTCAATACTCCCATCGTTTTCTCTCCTAACCAGCCCTGAGATTGCTCTGTGCTCTTTATTACCTTTCAATGACTTAAGCCCCTGAACTGAATAACTTCATCAAGGTGTCAACCTAAACAGATTTTCCCCATAATGGCCTAACTCTCACAGGTTCTTAATGAAAAATATTGATTCCCAAGGATTAGTTGCAGATTTATGTTTTGGGATGCTGATCTCTCTATCACCTGGCACCTTATCAGTAGATGAAAGGACCTACTTTCCCTTCGTGGTTTTAAAAAAGCAATCACTGGCTATGTCAAGCTTAAGTCCAGAAAAACAAATAAAATTCTGTGTCTGGATCCCATGGAATACTTAACAGATAGTGAAGGGAGTGGGAGAGAGTGGCGCCAACTCACCTGTCTGTTTTTCCTCATTTAGCACCTTCACTGGTTGGGTTCTGGGGAGACCAGGCACAGAGAAGCTGGGAGCAAATGTGACAAGCAGCCCTCCTGGTCTGACCGATCTCTGAGACAGTCTGGAGAAAAGCACGCTGTGTACATCCTGTCTGGGGCTGGAGACACCAGCTGGAAGGAATTCAGCAGCTGCTGGTGCTGACTGAAGTGGCATTCAATCAGCACCGACCAGCCTAAGTTGGCTCTGCCAACTCACTCTGTTAAATACGGTTCTGGAGGGATGAAGTGGAGACTCTAGCACCTAAAACCTCAATAGGCTGCAGAGCAGAATCTCCCCTATCAGCCAGAGGTGGCTGGGATGGAATAAGATTCATTCTTTATCTATCTGATAACTATTCATTGAGGATCTGCTATGTTCCAGGCACCACCATGCAAGGCACTGGGGACATTGGTCAGCGAGGTCAGATATGGGGTCCTCCTCTCGTGGAAAAGGCAGACCCCTCCAAAAAAAACCTCACACAAATAAAAGTAGAACTGCAGCTGTGGCAGACAAGGTGCCACAGGGCGGCGGGGACAGGGCTGCAGGAGCCTGTTAATGAGGGGATCTACCTAGTGAGAGAGGTCAAGGGAGATTCTCCGAGGAAGTGATGGTCAAGGTAACACCAGAAGAATGGGGAGTGTTTTGGAAAAGTAGGGAGCACTTGGGCAGAGAAGTAGTGTCTGCAAAACCCGTGTTTTGGAGGGAGCACAGCTCCGCCTGTGTGGCCACAGTGCAGAGAGAGATGAGGAGCCCGGCTCCAGAGGGCTCCAGAGAGGCAGGCAGAGGCCAAACTGTGGATTTGGGTATTATCCTAAGAATGATAGGAAGCCATTGCAGGATTTTAAGCAGGAGGGTGACCTGATCGGATCTTCACTTTACAAAGATCGCTTTGGCTGCTCTGTGATGAACAGATGGAAGCAGCTTTGGAGCAAAAACAGGAAGAAGATGAAGGCTTAGGAGGGTGGTCCAGGCAAGAGATGAAGCATTGATGCTGCTGGAGATGGAGAGAGTGGACAGAATGGAGGAAAAATCGACAGGCATGATGCTGAATTGAATGTGGGGCGGGGGTAGGCTGAGGGGAAGGGGGGGCAAGGATGATTCCCACACTTCCTGACTGAGCCGCTGCTTTCCTGAAGTGATGGCCTCTCACTGGGGGCACCGCGGGGTCCCCTTGCCACTGGGAAGCACTGCAGGGCAGCATGCTCATGACCTTTTCAGCTCCTAGAGCAGGGCTGGCAAAAGTCTTCTGTAAAGAGCTAGAGAAAATATGTGTGGCTTTGAAAGCAATCCTGTCTCTGTTACTCAACTCTGCTGTTGTAAAGCGAAAGCAGCCACAGACAAAATGTAACAAATGGGTGTGGCTATGTCTCAATACCAAAACAAATGGCCAATAGCATTGGCCCTTCAGGCTGTAGTTTGCTGACCCCTGCCCAAGAGAACCTAGAGGAATGTGAAAACTAGACTGACCTCCTGGATTCCCCAGTTCCGGTGAACAAGATGTTCGGGTCAGGGGGAGACTCCCAGAGCTGAAGCTGGGCTGATAAAATAGACCTCCGGCTTCCCCAGGCCTCCTCAGGGCCCCGAACACCTTCCAGAAGGGAAACCTGGACAAGACCTTCCTATACATATTCATCTGTATTTGTAGCAGAATTTTTTTAAAAACACCAAAAGGGTACACAAGAAACTAGTAAGTGCTTATCTATAGGCCTGGGAGTGGGAATGAGACTTTCACATGTATACATTTTTATATCACTTTGGATTTTGAACCATAGGAATATATTACTCAAGTATTAGCTACTTGAAAAAATTAGTAAATATATTTCTTCATAAAGCACCCTCTGTTTCTCTACAGATAGAAATGTATCTAGTTGCCTTCCATTAGAATTTTTCTTGTACTATTGAAAAGTACCGATATTTATCCTAAAATCACAACCTAAAATTAGGCATGGGACAGATTTTAAGCACAGCACCATTGCACAGAGAACTGCAGATTTATCTGGTGAAAAGTTCACAGAAGTACCCTTTTTTGGTTTGGTTCTCAGGCCTGCTCTCAGTCTGCTTCCAACTTCTCCTCTGGTGTTTTCAACAACTCCCCATCTTCAGATAACAGCACGCACTTTTACTTGGGGACCCTCCCCTGGTGCATTGGAGACCGTCGGCTGGGACTGTCAATCGAGAGGTCCCGCCCCCACTATGTGTTAGTCATGTGACCCAGGCTAAGCCAATCAGATTACTCCTCTCCAGAATGCAGCTGGAGGGGGTCCTGCAGACAAGGAAAACTAGTGAAGGTGCCTTGATCGGGTTTTCTGTTAGTACCTGTTGTCTAGCTCTTTGGGGCAACTCTTTCAAAGGTATGATTATTTGACTTCTGTTTCGATTTTAATTGATTTTTTTTTAGCCTAAGTTGTCCAGAATCCACTTTTGTGACTTGATACTGATGAAGGGATCCTGCTTAAAAATCTCCACTATCTCCCTGTGGCCTACAATACAAAGAGCAGACAGGACATATAAGTCCCAACAACCTCTAGGCCGGCACCCCCTCAGCCCCACCAGGCACCCTCTGCTTCAGCACCGCTAGAATTTCTGCCCTTTCTCCAAATGCATCCATATACACCTCTGTGCTGTGTTCCCGCTATGTCACCTGCAAAAGTCCCTACTGATCATTTGGGGCAGCAGATTGTGGCAGATCAGGGTGCCAGTCCTGGTGAAGACAGGCTTGTTATCCAGCAGTTGCTTTTTGATAAACCCTGCTCTCCAAGTGTGAGATTAGCCAGGCTCTCTTCCCTTGAGAAACACACCAGAATCTACCACAACTCTGGGATCCCCTGAGCCCATTTCAAAGATCCACAATGATAGTGTTGTGGATATGACAGCACTGAATTAAAGCATTTCTGCCAGCTGACCTCTATTCCTTCAAGGTCTTGATTTTCTCATCTGTAAAGTGAGGATATGAATTCTACCAACATCACAGGGAGGATTTATTCATATATTTAACAAACACTCTAGACTGGACACTGTTCTAAATGCTTTACATATATTAATTCATTTAATACTCATAACAACACTATAAGGCAAGTACTATTATTATCCCCATTTTGCAGATGAAGAAACTGAGGCACAGAGAGGTTAAGTTAGTCATCCAAGGTTGAAATGGTATGGGGATGAAATGAAAGATTGCATGGGAGTTACTTAGCACAGGGCCCAGGAGATAATACATGTTTCGTAAAATGGTAGCTATTTGTTATGGACTGAATTGTGGCCCCCCCCCCCCAATTTATATGTTGAAATCTTAGCCCCCAGTGTGATTGTATCAATATTTGGAGATAGGGCCTTAAAGAGGTAACTAAGGTTAAATGAGGTCATAAAGAGGGGTCCTAATCCAATATGACTGGTGTCCTTATAAGGAGAAAGAGAGACACCAGGGATGGGCACACTCAGAAAAAAGGCCAGGTGAGGGCACAGCAGGGTGGCCATCTGCAATCCAAGGAGAGAGACCTCAGGAGAAACCAAACCTGTCAACAACTTGATCTTGGACTTCCAGTCTCCAGAACTGTGAGAGGTATATTTCTGTTGTTTAAGCCATCTCATCTGTGGTATTTTGTTATGGGAGCCCTAGTGGATGAATACACTATTGAAGAAGACCCCACCTTGTGGTGGAAGTCACAGCTGCTTTTTCAGTGCTCATGCGACAACATCACCCCAGGATGTAATCTCCTTCAGGGAGTCCCTGTCCCATTAGGATAGAGTCAAACATCCTTTGCAAGATATATTGGGCCCTCCAAAATAACACTCCAAATTCATCTTCTGTCACCCCATCCACTCTCACCCTCTGTCCAACCACAACAAACTTCACACTTCCCTAAACATGCCAGGCCTTTGTATATACTATTGCCACCTCTTATGTCCTCCTCCTGCCATGCTTTCACCCATCCCACTTTGCTGGTGAACTCCTACGCATGCTGCAAGACCCAGCCTCGGTATTTCCTCTGAAGCTTTCATTGAACTGCCCAGGCAGAGTTGGTTATTTCCTTCCCTGTGCCGCTACCACACCTTGTACACAGTTCTGTTATATTACATTCTAATTGTTTGCCCTCATGTCTCTCTCATTAGAATTTTGAACTCCTTGAGGTCAGACTATGTGCATAATTTACTTAGGGGTCTCTAGCATAGTGCCTGACACAGGGTAGATGTTCAGTGGATGTTTAATGATGCAGTAAGTGAAAGAGCACCTGAATCCAGGTTAGTTTATTCTCCCTCCCATGAAAAACTATAAAGCTAATCTTGATCCATCTCAAATAAGATTACTGCTGGGAAGGCTCTAAGAAATTCTGCCAGATTAAAGAGAGTAGACATCTCTCTAAGGAATTCTACTCAAACTCATTCTCAAGCTTTCTTTTGGCTTCCTTGGGTGGTACATTCTCACCTAACTCTGGTTCCCACAAGGCTGTCACTATGGCATATACAGCCTCTAAGAGAGCCCCCAGTGTTCCCCCCTCCCAGTAGTCATGACCTCCTTTAATCCCTTCCCTTTGAGTGTGGGATGTATTTACTGATTCACTTCTTACAAACAGAATTGCATAAGTGATGCCATGTTGCTTCTGAGATTAAGTTATAGAAAGACTGATGTTTCTATCTTGGGCACTCCCTCTTGCTCTCTCTTGGATCACTTGCCCTGGGGAAAGCCAGCTGCCATGTCACACAGCATTCTGTGGAAAAGCCCATGTGCCAAGGGCCTGAGGCTTGCCAACAGCCACATTAGTGAGTTTGGAAGCAGATCCACATTCCCTCCCAGTCTCGCCTTCAGATGAGACCAAAGCCCAAGTCAACAGTTTGACTTCAGGCTCACGAGAGACCTTAAGCCAGAGGCACATACCCAAGCTGCACATGGATTCCTGACCCACAGATGCTGTGAGATAGATGTTTGTTCTGTTAAGTTGATAATTTGGGGGATAATTTGTTGTACACCAATAGATAATGAATACAGCCACCAAATGGACCCTCCCACAAGGGCAAGTGCAAGTTAGACATCCTCTCTCTTGCTTTTCACCCCTGGATTTGGATCCCTAGGCTTAGGGCTTGATAAAACATAGATTTTTATAGACATCATTTTCTCCATCATCATTGCCATCTTCATCATCATCATCTCTAAGATCTATTGATGTGCTATGTCCTAGGTACTGCACTTAGTGATTGACATGCATCATCTTCCTTAAATCCTCACAATGACCTTGTGAATTGAACTTATAAGGAAGGGTACTTTGGTTGCAAGAAACAAAAACTGACTGTAGGTAACTTAAGCCACAGGGAATTTCCTGAAAGTAAATGGGGACCAGACCCTCTAAGGTAGACTCTAGACTATAACCAGGGCTGGAAGTAGGCAGGGACCAAGGTACCTCCACAGTCTAGGAAGGAGGAAGCACAACTAAGATAGTATAGCCTGATGTTTAAAAGCATGGGCTCTGGAATCAGACTCACTGGGTTCAAATCGTAGCCCTGCTGCTTACTAGTTTTGAGTTTGGGCAATTTACTTAGAGTCTGCATGCTTTGGTTTTCCCACCTGTAAAATGAGGATAATAATAGTATGTGTCTGATGGCTTTGTTGTATGTATTATATGAGTTTATATAATTAGTGTTTAGCACAGTGCTGGGCACTTAGTAAGTGCTACATGGGTGTTAGTTCTTATTATTGAGAGTCCTGTGGAGTGAGTCTGGGTAGGAAACCAGCATTATAACTAAATCTAACTCCACCCATTATCAGTCACTTTGTCTTGCTGCTCAGGATTCAAATCCTAGGTAGAAAGCATCGGAAGACCCCAGCTTGTTTCCTGTGCCCACTCTATTACTGTCCCATGAATATGCATCAAATCAAAGGTTAGTCCTCAAAAGAAAACTAAGAGAGTCTAGAAATAAATCCACATATAAATAGTCAAATGATTTTCAACAAGGGGCCAAAGTAATTCAATGAGGATAGGATAATTTTCCAATAAATGGTGCAAGAACAATTGGATATCCTTGTGTTGAAAAATGAACTTAGACCCTTACCTCACACCACACACAAACATTAACTCAAAATGGATCATGAGCTAAAATTTCTAGAAGAAAACATAAGAGATAGCTTTTGTGACCTTGGGTTAGGCAAACATTTCTTAGATATGACATTAAAAGTACAATCCATAAAAAAAAAATTAACAAATTAGACTTCGTCAACATTTTAAACTTTTGCTCTTTAAAAGACACCACTATGAAAAACGAAAAGGTAAGCCACAGACTGGAAGAAAATATTTGCAAAACACATATCTGATAAAGGACCTGTATCCAGAATAATGAATGCCTATAACTCAGTAGGAAGAAGACAAGCCAATTTTTTTTAATTGGCAAAAGATCTGAATAAACACTTCACAAAAAAAAGATATATCAATGGATAATCAGAGTATGAAAAGGTGCTCAACACCTTTAGCCATAACAGAGATGCAAATTTAAACCACAACATACCCTTTAGAATGGCTAAATAAAAAAGTCTGACAAATCAAGTGTTAGTAAGAATATAAAGCAAACGCAATCCACATGTTGATGGTGGGAATGTAAAATGGTACAACCGCTTTGGAAAATGATTTGGCAGTTTCTTAAAAAGTTACTTACCGTACAACCCAGCAATTCCACTCCTAGATATCTACTCAAGAGAAATGAAAATATGTGTCCACACAAAGACATCCACACAATTGCTCACAGCAATTCATAACAGCCCAAATCCAGACAATCCAAATTACTTATGAATAGGTAAACAAAATGTGCTATTTCCATACCAGCAATAAAAGGGAACAAACTATTGCTACACGCAATGACATAGATTTCAAAAAGAGTATGCTAAGTGAAAGAAGTCAGACAGGTAGACTACATACTATATGATTCTATTTACATGAAATTGCTAGAATAGGCAAACCATAGAGATGGAAAACACGTCGGTGGTTGCTTAGAGCTGGAGGTAGGAACTGGGATCGACTATAAATGGGAATGAGGAAACTTAGGGGAGTGATGGAAGTATTCTGAAACCAGCTTGTGGAGATAATTGTGCAGTTATATAAATTTGCTAAAAACTCATTGAACTGTACATTTAAAATGGGTGAATTCTAATGTATGTAAATCGTACCTCAATAAAGCCTTTAAAAAATTAATGATAAACTCTGAAAAAAAGACAGAAGATAAAACCAATGTGGGAAGAGAAGGACGCTTGGCTGGGAGAGAAAAACACACACGTATTATCCCATTAGGAAAATTAGGAAGAGCAACTTGCCTGATGTCATACAGCTAGTAAGTGGCAGAACCCACATGCAAACCTCAACTCTTTGACCCCAAACCCATGCTCCTTACCCCTCCACTAAGCCAACTTTCTCACCTTATCACACAACTTGTCTCCAGTCAGCGCCCACTCACATCCCCATGTGACCAGAATATTCGTCCAAATAGTGTGTAAGCAAGAGGCACTCCAAGATCTGATGTCCTCAGACAGTTCCTTTAAGTTGCAGTTGTTACTTTTCCATGAGCTTGGAGTGCTAGGGTTGATTTGGTGCTTTTTGTATATTGCCCATCTGGCAGAGAATTACTACTCTGCTCTACAAGTTCCCACAGATGGCTTTATTTTCCATTGCTATTAAATTGGTTTTGAACAAGACATAATTCTTCAAGTGCCTGGTGAGCTCTCTGCGTTTGCTCAGGCAAGATTCCATAAAAATGTAAATAATCGGAACACTTCTGGGATTATTTATCACAACTGACTTGCGGCTGTAAATTTATGTATTAATTTCAGCTGTGAGCTTCAGTGGTGAAAAGATGAACAGTTGAAAATAGACTCTCCCACCTAACACCCTCTTTATGTCCCCATTTCCCTTTGGCTTCCAGGGAACATACTGTAGAATGGGCCACAGATCTGAGTCTGAAAGATATTGGACAGAACTGAAAAGAAACCAGGTGGGAAAGAATCATCCATAGGCCACAGACTCATCTCTTACCACTCTCCCCCTTGCTCTTGGAACTCTTGCCACACTAGACTTTTTTCAGTTCCTCCTGCTGATTCCTGCCTCAGGACCCTTGCACATGCTCCCTTGGCTCATAATGTTCTTTCCTCCCTTTTTTGCCTGGTTCAATCTTTTTTTTTTTTTTTTCAAAGTCTTGCATGTTTATTTTGGGAAGTGATTCCTGGAAATAGAGGTGGGGGAAGCCTGGTTCAATCTTATCATCCTTCAGCTCTTAGCTTAGCATAACTTGTTCAGACAAGCCTTCCGGGCCCACCCATTCACCAGACTTAAAGTCTGTCTCACCTACTCAACTGTAAACTTCTATAAACTTCATGAGGGCTGGGACCATGTCTTTAGCACCTGCATCCCCAGAGTCTGGCCCAGAGTGGAAGATGGATGAGTATGTGTTGAATGAACTAATGGGTCCACTTGGAGTGGGAGAACATAGCAGGGCTCTCAGTGCCCTGCCCACATGCCCTCAGATCCCTTTGCCATTTCTGCACACAAGCACAAGTGTGCAGCCCCAGATCCCTTCACCACTGTCTGCACACAAGCACAGGTATGCAGCCCCAGGTGTGCTTTCACTCAGCCAGGACCTGCATCTCATTGTCAAGGACTGGTCTCACTTTGTCTGTGTGTACCAAGAGCCTGCAGTGCCTAGGAATTTATGTTCCTTTTAGGGGAAAACCCTTAACCAATTAGTGATGGGTACAGGCTTATAGACTTGCCTGCTCTCTTGTCTTAATGGGACAACCATGAGGGGTAATCTTGCTGCCCCCAGGGCTCCCCTGTGGGACAGAGCCACACCGACCTTCCATGGGTCCTGGCTTGATGACACCACACTCTCCTGGCCTCTGCCTGTCCCCACCCCACTTACTCACTCTTACCAGTGTTCCTGAGAACTCCTCCTAATAAATCACTTTTACACACAGCCTCATCTCAGGGTCTGCTTCTGGGAAACCCACCCTAAAACAGAGACCCTTCTGCTGGAAAGGGTTCTCGCTGAGCTGTGATTAATATCATAAATTTTAGTATATGAAGCACTCCAAGCAGCCAGACCATTTGCTGATTCACATGAGGATAGGTCTTGCCAATAACACTCTAACTGGCGAGGGGGAGTCATGTCCATAGAGGGGGGAATGCTAACCCCCTTCACGTTTGAATCTTCACCCCCATAACCCAGTGCCCCATTGGAAAGGGATCAGGAAGCTGGACCCCTGGCATCCCAACCAATCTGGGCATGGGGGCCTGTTGGCTAGACTGATTTGTGGGGAAGCAAGATCATCTCTACCAGCTCCTTCTCCAGGATTTCAGCTGAGGCCAAGGCAGGGGAAGACCAGGCTTATATATGGGGAGAAGGGGGGCCCTCTGGCTAGAGGATCTTAGGCGGACGCGGGTATAGGCTGTGAAGGTCTATGCAGTAAGAATGCCTTCAGCTTTAAGGAACAGAATATCCAATTAAACGAGGCTTAAAAAATAGGGGCATATTTATTGAGGAATTTGCTACAAAGAGAAGTAAGAGGGTGTTATGAGAAAGAAAATTTGAGGAAACCTATATAGATGGGGTGGGCGGAAAGGCCTCTCTGAGGAGGTACATTAAATTCAAGGCCAGACATGGAAAGGAATCATCTCCATCAGGAGGAGTAGCATGGTTGGCAAAATATAACAAAGATGTCCATGTCCTAATCCCCAGACCCCATGAATCTGTTACCTTGCATGGCAGAAGGCAGTTGTGATTAAGTCCAGGACAGTGAAGTGGGGAGATTATCCTGCACATTCACTGGACCCACTGTAACCACAGTCCTTATAAGGGAAAGTGGGAGGCAGGAGAACCAGAGAAGATGTGACAATGGAAGCAGAGGTCAGAGTGATCCAGCCATGAGCCAAGGAACGCGGGCAGCCTCTACCTCTGGAAAAGGCAAGGAAACAGATTCTCCCCTGGAGCCTCCAGAAGGAATACACCTTGATTTTAGCCCTGTGAGACCTATTTTGGACTCATGGCCTCCAGAACTGTTAGATCAGAGATGTGTGTCGTTTTAAGCCACTAAGTTTGTGTAACTTGTTACAGCAGCAAGAGGAAACTAATACAGGCATTGTCATAGAGGGAAGTTGTGTGCAAAATCCTGAGGCAGGAGGGATTTTAGTGTATTTGAGAAATATGAAGGTGACCAGTGTGGCTGGGCCCTGTGATAAGGTGAGAGAGGTGGGTGGAGCCTTGTAGACCACCAGAAGAAGTTTGGATTTTATTCTAAGATTGATGGGAAGCCATTAAAAAGTTTTATTATAATCTACTCTCCATTTTTCCAAGATCACTCTGGCTGATGAGTGTAGAAACGGATGGGGGTGCTGCGGTGAGGGCTGGTAAGAGCCAAAGCATGGAGACCAGTCAGGAAGCGGTCCCGTAATCCAGGAGTGAGATGGTGATGGCCTCCACCAAGGCAGTGGGGATGCAGATAGGAGATGGCTGTAAGATATATTTCAGACACTGATTTATTGGCTCTGAAAAAATCAAATAAAGTAATTTGGACATCTTAATGCCAGAGGCCCTTTGATCAAATTAAAGCCAGCTTTTCAGAGACCACATGTTGCCTCCTGACAGTGACAAAACAATGTCGCCACAGAAGTAGTCCCCAGAGGAGGGACTCGGGGATGCTCTGATACAGCAGAGGGGGTAGAAAGAAAATGCATGTCTTCCTAAATGTCCAGAGCAACAAATAACTACCTAGCGAGACAGCAATTTAGCCAAAGTGCAGAAGGATGGTCTGGCCACGTTATGGACACGTGCAAAGTCAGAATTCTATTCATGGGGACAATGACTTATTCTCCTAAACAATGAAAAAGTCCTGACCTGTCTGAGTTCCATGAAAACCTCTAGCTCACCTCCAATTTGAAGTTACAAAAATGATCATGGATCCTTCAGGAATTCAGATTTGATGTGAAGTATTATATATCCAAAGACCTGCCAACAGATGTCACAGAGTTTTGGAAATGTTAAAGACTCATGCCTACTGACAGAAGTGTTAAGTAGAATCGGAGTTCTGATTTTATTTTTAGGCCAGGAGGGAGACAGTGTTGTCCTGGGGTGACCTTCCTGAGTGACTTTTTCTCCTCACAAGAAACAATATTTATAATGATGACTCTGACAACAAAGCAACAAGAAAGCTCACATTTCTGGGCTTCCCTGGTGGCGCAGTGGTTGGGAATCCACCTGCCAATGCAGGGGACACGGGTTTGAGCCCTGGCCCGGGAAGATCCCACATGCCGCAGAGCAACAAAGCCCGTGCACAACAACTACTGAGGCTGCGCTCTAGAGCCCATGAGTCACAACTACTGAGCCCACGTGCTGCAACCACTGAAGCCCGCGGGCCTAGAGCCCATGCTCCGCAACAAGAGAAGCCACCACAATCAGAAGCCCGTGCACTGCAAGAAAGAGTAGCCCCTGCTCGCTGCAACTAGAGAAAGCCTGCGCGCAGCAACGAAGACCCAACACAGCCAAAAATAAATAAATAAATAAAAATATTTAAAAAAGAAAGCTCACATTTCTTGAGCATTTACTATGTACAACAATCCTAGAGACCTATTATTACCCCCATGTCAGACATCAGGAAACAATCTTAAGAAGTAACATAATTTGCCAATGTCATGCAAGGAGGCTGTGGAGATGGGTTTAACTACAAAATCAAGTTCTAAATCAGGGATCTGTGAACCAAGGCCTAAGGGCCAAATCTCACCTGCCACTTGTTTTTGTAAATTAAGTTTTATTGGAACACACCCACACCCATTTGCTTCCCTATGGCTGCTTTTGCAGTCCAAAGGCAGAGCTGAGTAGTTGCAACCACATGTCCCACAGAGCCTAAAATATTCATTATCTGGCCCCTTAGAGAAAAAGTTTTCCAGTCCCTATTCTAGATCATGCATTACACTGGAAGGATTTCCTCATAACTCACCCTCCTACCCTTCATGCCTCTTCCACACCATCCACCCCACTCACAAGCTAGAGGCTGTTTCAGATCATTGGATGAGGCGACCAGCATCCTTCCACTTCCCAGCTGCCTCCCACTCCCACAGTTAGCCTGGTAAAACCCCTGCCATCCCTCCTCCTCAACCTGCTCCGTGGTTTAAAGGAGAGGAGAAGAGGTGGGGGGAGTGCCCTGCGCCTCCGAGGCCAGTGCTACACCTGAGAGAATGAGCCAGAGACTCACCTGGGGGAACACCCCCCCCAGGCGTGACTTACTCTTCCAGCCAACCATAAAGACCTGACCCGAGTGAGTTGGGTGAAACACTCATCCCAAGCATGACTTCTATTACATGAAGCCTTTCCACTAGGGGGTCCTCATAGAAACTCCACACAGCCAGGGGGATGGGGAAACAAGGACAGGGTGACTAGCGTGATTCTGACCATCTTGCAGCCCTGCCCCAAAGCCAACAGGAATAGATGCAAAGGAAAGATGGTGGCAGAGTCAGGCAACTGTACGCACGCCCTGTTCTCGCCTTACTTGCTCTATGTTGTTCCTTTACTCCAGCTCCCACTCCTCTTTGATTTTTTAAACGATTATCTTTGCATCATTTGTTTTCCACTTACCACTTTTGCTGATTGTTAAAGTTATACATGGTTAAGTATCTGATCCACTTACCTGGTTCTGAATTCTTGTTTTGTTCTGGTTTTGGTTTTTTTGGCCGCACAGTGTGGCATGCAGGATCTTAGCTCCCCGACCAGGGATTGAACCCATGTCCCCTGCAGTGGAAGCGCAGAGACTTAACCACTGGACCGCCAGGGAAGTCCACCGGTTCTGAATTCTTGAGCCATGACATCCTGGTTCATTACTAGGGCTTTGTAATATGTTATTATATCTGGCGTTTCAAGTCCCCTGTTATGACTCTTTTCTCACACTGTCCTAATTGAACTATAGAATTATTTTATTAAGCTACTAAAAAATGTAAATTCCAGGGACTAAGTCTGTAAGCTAATTTTGGAGGAATTTAAATCTTTAAAACCTTAGGTTCTCATTCAAGGAATTAATACAATTCTTTATTTATTTTAACCATCTGTATTGCTCAGTAAATTTTTACAGTTTTCTTCATGCCCATCTCCTGTTACAAACAGTCTGGTTATTTTATATTTTGTTGCTACTGCAAGTAAGACATTTAATGATAGTTTTCTTACTGGTTATTGAGTTTTAGATGTTTATATGATATCAACTACGCTCCTAAACTGTCCTATTGAAGTTGTTATAGTTCTTATCTTATATCACTTATAAATGATACATTGATCTCTTTCTCATAGCTGTGTCTCTTATTTCTCTGTACACCATATGGTCATTTGTCAAGTATGTCACAACACACTTGACCAGTGTAAAGGTGAGTGTATTAGTTTGCTAGGACTGCCATAACAAAGTACCACAGACTGGGTGGCTTAAACAACAGAAATTTATTTTCTAACAATTCTGGAGGCTACGAGTCCAAGACCAAGGTGTTGGCAGGGTTGGTTTCTCCTGAGGTCTCTCTCCTTGGCTTGTAGATGGCTGTCTTCTCCCTGTCTTCACATGGTCATCCCTCTGTGTCCTAATTTCCCCTTCTTATAAGAACATCCGTCATATTGGATTAGAGCCCATCCTAGTGACCTTATTTTAACTTAATTACCTCTTTAAAGACTGTATCTCCAGATACAGTCACATTCTGAGGTAATGGGGCTTAGGATGTCAACATATGAATTTGGGGGACACAATTCACCCCATAACAGTGAGCAACCTTATCTCTAATGGGAATGCATCTGATGTTTCCACAGCAAGTCTGATGTGCACCTTGTTTAAAACAGATACTTTTATCATGCTTTTATTCCTAAGTTTTCAAAGAGCTTTTTATCAGGAATGGATCTCAAATTCTATTGAAAATGTCTTTTTGGTATCTATTGACATGGGGTATTTTTGACCTATTTCTGTGATGTAATGTGTTAATAGATTTCCTGTTATGAAATAGTTCTTGATCAGCATTCAGTATATATAAAGAAATCCTACAAATCAGTAGGAAAAGGATTCTTTAAATCTAGTATAAATTAGATAAAAGCATATAAACAGACAATTCAGAAAAAAGAATACACTTCTGATCAATGAACATTGAAAAAATCTCCACCTCGCTAGTAATCAGGGAGATGCAAATTCAAACAGGAATGAAATCCCATTCCACACAAGGGTTAGCAAGGGTGCGGAAGACAGAACTCCCACCCTGCTGATAGAAGAGGAAACTGCTACAACAAGCAAGCGGCGAAAGGTACACAATGTTTGCTGTAATACTGTTTATAATAACCACCAAAAAGAAGGAAATAACCTGAATGTCCATGTGTAAAAAATAATAGATAAATAAAATATGGTGTGTTTATACAATGAATGAGCTAGATCTGCTTGTATCAACGTGAATAAATCTTAAGAAAGTAATGCCAAGAGAACAAAAGCAAGTTCTGGAAGGACACATTTAGAATAAAAGCAGTTATGGAATTTTGAGGACATACAAAATAATGTGTAGCTAAATATTTATGGACACATAAAAGTTGTAGAGATACCAGACTCAGATTAGGAGGATAAATACCAACTTCAAAATAGCTGTTATCACTGGTGTTTGCAAGGGGTGAGGAGGGATTCACGAAGGACGGGAGGAAGGAAGGGAGAGGATGGAGTCCAGAAGCACAAAAAGGGCACCTCGACTAATCTATATGATTTTATTTTATTTCTTTTTAAATAAAATGATCTGAAAAACAAAAGTCTGTGCATTCTGGCTGAATCTGACTTGGTCATGGTGAATGATTCTATTAATGTATTATTGAATTCTGTTTGCTATTATTTTATTTATAGTTTTTCGTCTAGTTCCTTGGTCTGCTGTTCGCGCCTTTTTTTCTACTATATTCTTCAAGATTGGATTTCAGGGTTGTTTTATCCTCATAAAATGAATTGGAGAGTTTTCCATGCTTTTTTATAATCTGGAACCATTTGTCAAGTATAGGTAAAATCTGTTACTGGAAAATGTGAAAAAAACACATTAGAAAAATTTCTGTTCAAGGAGGTTATTTTAGAGCTACCATTTAGTAACACTTTAACTTTTTAATTTTTATATGGTTATTTTTCTCTTTGGGCTTATTACTTTTTCATGAGTCAATTTTTGTAATTCATATTTCACAAAAGAATCTGCATCACTGAGATTTTTTTCATTTCTTTACAAAGAGTTGTACATAGTAATATCTT
Organism: Eschrichtius robustus; assembly: GCF_028021215.1. NCBI lineage: Eukaryota > Metazoa > Chordata > Mammalia > Artiodactyla > Eschrichtiidae > Eschrichtius > Eschrichtius robustus. Next base: position 71,701,999 of record NC_090839.1, on the reverse strand, counting down.
GGTTTCTAAATCTCTCACGTGCCTTCTAGAGTTCCTCATCATTTTAAATTTTATTTGTTTTGGTTTTTTCCCCCTCTTCAGTCAGTTTGCCAGAGGTTTATCCATATTATTGGTTTTCTTCCAAGAGTCACCTCTTGGATGCATTTATCATAGCTTGAGCTTGTGTGTTTTCAAATCCATGGATTTCTGCTTTGTTCTTGAAAAGATTTATTTTTCTTTACTTCCTTAAGATTTTTTGCCAATTTTCATATTCTTGATTTTAAAGCTAACTTTATTCATTTTTATTTTCAACAATAAAAGCAAATTAAGGGCTTTGGTTATATCCTATAAGTTTTCATATGTATTATTCATATTCTCATTAATCTCTAAATGGTCTTTGATTGTACATTTTATTTCTCCTTTGACTCAATAATTACTTAGGAGATTGTTCTTTTTTTCCATATTGCCATATAGTAATAGCTGTTCAGTATTAATGTGAAAAACACAGATCACAAGGCCAGTGACGTGCCTGGCGCAGTGCCTGACATGCCGGGAACATTTGCTAGATGGATGTGCTGACTGATCATGACACAAACATAAATCCCAAAAATAATGTCAACTCCCTAGTTATGTCTCAAAATATTGCTGTTATATTATTATTTCAATAGTAACAATGAAGCGAAAGGGAAAATAAGCAGAGTCAAAAGTCCTCTGCCCTTTAGTCCATTACACAGTTTGAATATTAGGCCTCCATGCATGATCTATAGACAACATTAACCAACAATAGGAGGCTTCACACAACCAAAAGAAACCACAAGGCTCAGACCTAATGAACAACAAAGACCTTTTGGCAACCAGGGCCCAACCTCAGGCTCTAGAGCTCTGCAAGAGAACCTACGAATTGCAGGCATGGCATATATCACATTTGCTGAAATGTAAGATGCAGGCCCCCCATGCATCCAATGTGTCCATTCTTCAGATGGAAGGTCCAGCATGACCAAGGTCAATGGATGACACATCCACAGCCAAGACTGGCCAACTTTCCATGAAAAGACCCTTGACAAGACATGCATACGCCCATATGCCCACCCGAAGATTTAATGCCACTCTGTACCTGTCCTTTGTTGTAATGTGTTTCAGGGACATGGGAACACTTTGTCCTTTTTTGTATATACTTTAATGATTTTTTCAAACTACAATAGTAATATATGCTCACAAGACCCTTCCCTTCAAAGTAACTAATGTCAACTATTTGGTATGTATCTTTCCATATTTTTCCTGAGCTCATGCAAATATTCATACGTAAAAAGTCACTGGAATGGATTTTCTTCTTTTTTTTTTTTTTTCTAAAATGGGATCATACTATACCAATTTGCTGTTTTTACTTAAAAAGAGATTATAGGTGTATCTCCATATACTGTTTTTTAATAGCTGCATAAAACTCCAGAATATGAAATAATATAATTTATTCAATAATTCCCTATTTTGGGATATTCAGATTGCTTCCAGATTTTTGCAAGTATCAGATATGTTGTAATAAACATTTTTCTACTGATCTGGTATTTTTATTTCTGTTTACCCAAGTTAAATGGCTGGGTCAAAGAGTATGTATATTTTAAATTTCAGTAGCTACTTCCAGATTTCTTTTTTGAATGGTTAAAGCAATCTTACTCATTCCAGCAAAGTATGAGAGCCCTTATTTACCCCACACAATCACAAGCCATGGATTATGAATCATAAGCCAAACTGATGAATTTCTAACATGATCTTATTGTCATTTTTATTTACATTTTCCTTCCCCCATAAGAATGAGCATAATTTAGTTTGCTTATTAGCCATCTGCATTTCCTCTTCTGAAAATTGCCTAATCCTATCCTTTGCATATTTCCTTATTGGATGTTAAAAATCTTTTCACCCCATCCTTACAGGAGAAAGTCGGCTTGCGTTCCTGCTGTAACCAAAGCACAGTTCTTCCTCTTACACTGCAGGGTTTTAGAAGAAGCTAAGCCCGATAGCATACCTAGAGCGCTCTTTGGGGGAGGCGGTTGGCTACATGCAGAACTCCGTGCCAAATAAACTTTATTCAAGGAAGGGACAAGTGTGTAAATAAATAAATAAATAAATAAATAAATAAAAAATTTTAAAAAAATAAAAAAGTCATCAAAATTGGTGAATTTTTGTGTAGCCATTTTAATATTGAAGATGAAAGAAAAGAAACATTTTTCACGTATTATGCTTTATTATTTCAAGAAAGGTAAAAACACAAAAAAAGATTTGTGCAGAAGGTGCTGTGACTGATTGAACGTGTCAAAAGTGGTTTGCAAAGTTTCATGCTGGAGATTTCTCACTGGACGATGCTCTACCATCAGGTAGATCAGTTGAAGTTGATAGCAATCAAATAAAGACATTAATTGAGAACAGTCAACGTTATACCATGTGGGAGATAGCTGACATACTCAAAATATCCAAATCAAGCGTTGAAAATCATTTGCACCAGCTTGGTTATATTCATCGCTTTGATGTTTGGTTTCCACATAGGTTAAGCGAAAAAAACCTTTTTGACTGTATTTCCACATGCAATTCTCTACTTAAAAGTAATGAAAATGTTCCATTTTTAAAACAAGTTGTGACAGGCAATGAAAAGTGGATACTGTACAATAATGTGGAAAGGAAGAGATTGTGGAGCAAGTGAAATGAACCACCACCAACCGCACCAAAGGCCGGTCTTCATCCAAAGAAGGTGATGTTGTGTATAGGGTGGGATCGGAAGGGAGTCTTCTATGATGAGCTCCTTCCGGAAAACCAAATGATTAATTCCAAATACTGCTCCCAGTTAGACCAACTGAAAGCAGCACTTGATGAAAAGCGTCCAGAATTAGTCAACAGAAAATGCATAATCTTCCATCAGGATAACACAAGACTGCATGTTTCTTTGATGACCAGGCAAAAACTGTTACAGCCTGGCTGGGAAGTTCTGATTCATCTGCCGTATTCACTGGACATTGCACCTTTGGATTTCCATTTATTTAGGTCTTTATAAAATAGTCTTAATGAAAAAAATTTCAATTCCCTGGAAGACTGTAAAAGGCACCTGGAACAGTTCTTTGCTCAAAATGGTAAAAAGTTTTGGAAAGATGGAATTATGAAGTTGCCTGAGAAATGGCAGAAGGTAGTGGAACAAAAGGGTGAATATGTTGTTCAATAAAGTTCTTGGCGAAAATGAAAAAAAAAAAAAAATCTTTTCAATTTGCAGAAGTTCTTTGTAGATTAGAAAAATTAACCCCAGAGCCCTCCTCAGTACTTTTCGTGGAACTATCGAAAAAGAGGCACAGTATTTTTGCTGGGATCATTGGCATGAGAGAAATGCAAGTCTAGAGGTGCTGATGCCATCCATCTTTGTCACTATGTGAAAGAGTGATGAAAAGAAAATAAATACAGAGAAAGTAAGTCAGAGTGGGGCATGAGAAAGAGATAATGACATCATTTGAACACCCAGATACAGCCATACTTGAAGCTGGAGCATTTGGCCATTGCAATTTCTCAGTGAAGAGAGCCAATAACTTTCCTTTTTGGTTTGTGCTGGGTTTCTGTCACTTGCAGCCAAAACGTTCCTGACTGTAGTGAGTTTGCACACACTGGGACCACAGTCTGATTCTGGAACAAGAACTTACCATCCAAAAGAACTGAACATTCTAAATTCTGGGTCCAGGTAATATTTGAACTGGTCTGATCATTGTTCCCGGGTGTCCCTCAGGTTTCCTACTACGTGGCAACCTATAAAGGTTTTCTGGAACAATAGCATACCAAGCCCATGGGAAGAGTTCACAGTGCATACCTGTTTATTGGTCACCAATGGAATTCAAGTCTCTTGGTTTATATCTGTACATAGATTGGACACACTTAAATGAGACCCAGGCCAGAAAAGGTGCAGAAGAAATCACTAGTTACTCTTAGAACTGCTGGATATTTGTGGAAAAGGAGTCCTTGAATCAACAGATGTGTCAGAAGGCCTATGCAGGCTAGGTCTCCAGCTGCTCATTGAAAACACAGTGCCTCCCTAAATGGGCTGTCATCATAAGGTTGATTTTTTTTTGTCCTTTCTTAAACTATATATTGTGGGATTACTAGATAGTGATGTAGGGAGAAGAGGAAGTAAATAGGACCGTGCCTGATAAGGCTTTCTCTACTCTGGAAACCATTTTAACAGAGGGGAATCAAGGGTGTCTGATGTGGGAATTCTGATTAGGTGGGAGGGCAACATACCAAAATGCTAATAGTTTAAATAAACTTTGAACATACTATCACAGTATCACAAATGGGGTCATTTAGGCATAATATATAGGCATCCCCAATTATAACAACAATAATAGCAAGCAGTGGGAAGCAACTGCATAGCACAGGGAGATCAGCTTGGTGCTTTGTGTCCCCCTAGAGGGGTGGGATAGGGAGGGTGGGAGGGAGACACAAGAAGGAGGGGATATGGGGGTATATGTATACATATAGCTGATTCACTTTGTTATATAGCAGAAACTAACACACCATTGTAAAGCAATTATACTCCAATAAAGATGTTAAAAAAAATAATAGCAAGCACTAACATTTTTTAAGTACCTGCTGTGTGCCAGACATTGAGTGAAACACTTTTTGTGAATTACTCCATTTTTTTCCCCATATAACAACCCAATGAGGTAGGCACCAAAGCTTAGAAGAAATCAAAGCTTAGAGAGGGTCTATCGGGCATGTTCGGCTAAAGCAACGAAACTCATTCTCAGTGGTTTAACAAAATGAAAGTTTACTTATTGCTCCTGCTACATAACCAACGCAGGTTGGCAGGGAGGACCCTGCCCATCTTAGGCTGGTGGATGCTCTATCTGAACCATGTTTCCATGATTACTGCAGCAGGAGGCAGAAACCATGGCGAATTGTGTGCTACCTCTTACACGGAACAGATACCCGTCACTTCTCTTGCATTTCATTGACCAAACAAGTCTCACGCCCTTATCCAAGGTGGAGGGAGAGGTGGAGTGCAACGCTACCTGTGCTCAGAAAGAAGAGAACTTGAAACATACTGCTTTGAACTGGTCTCACCGAATGCAACCACAGAGCACAGCTGGTCTGGCCTCTTCCAGGAGCAGAGATGTTTCAATAACTGTGATGCCTTCTCCTTTTTTCTCTCTCTGCGACTGCTCCAGGTTAACACTGTAAAGCTGAAAGTCTCTACCTCGATCACACACACCTGACTACATCTCTATTGCTTTTGTTGTTCTCATAGCTAATGGCCCTTAGATAAATCTACATCCAGCCAGAGTTTCAGAAGGAAAATGTTTTGATGTGTTCCCACCAAGTATAATCATTCTGCCAGTGCAGGTCCTTTGCATCTACTTGGGGAGGGGTTTTGTAGAACTCATGGTTAGGGGTGGGAGAATGGATTATGCTTTAGATTGCCTGGTGTCTGAAGGACCCCTGGAGCTACAGCAAAATGTCTATTAGTAACAAAATGTTGCGATACATGTGGCTATGTGTTCACATATTTTCTAAAAGTGTGAAAATAGAAAATGCAAGTTTCTTGAAACTCCTCCCGGATGTCAGCTTTATTCACAATTTGGGCTACCTCTCTTTCCCCTCACTACTCCCATTTTCTGTCTATAACACCTTTCTACGGGAATTCTCATCCTTTCACTTTATTTTAATAGAACTCTTAGCCTCTTGGGCATAAAACTCTTTAAAGTGCATATTTGATTCAGCAGGGTTGTGGGATTTTTCTTCCAAAGGAAGTTTAAAAACCTTCATTTTGTATTCACGAATAAATGAGAAGTGGTGTTATTTATAATTGGCTCCCTCTAATTCAGACTAAATGTAGATTAATCCTAATTGATAACACATAAAATTTAATTAAACCTTAATAAAGAACCTGGGAAAGAGTTCTCAATAGATGATATCAATGGTAATGTTGCACGTCGCTGCAGTCCTTGAGATAAAAACACAATTTGTAGAAGTATTTTCGGGACTTTGTGCAAGTCCAGATACAGGTCATTATTCAAACATGACATTCATTAAAGCTGTTGATAAATCTGAGAGATGGAGTACTCCCTACAGCTCACTGTTAAGAAATTTGGACCACGAGAGCTCCCAGCGACCTCTTCAACCCTCCTTCCTCTCCCCAGCGTGTTGATCAGATGGCTGCCCAGTTCCCTGACCATGAAGCAACCCCAAGTCATTGCCAGGAGCTGCTGTCACAAGCCCCATTTCATCAGATAGACCCCAACAAACAGAACATCTTACTGTAGAAATCCAATTAACAATGCTACATAAACATCACCCTTTTGATCGATGCTCCCAGCACAGTAACAGTTTTATTTCATGTCCTCACGATATCTTTTTAAAGATTTATTATTTATTTATTTTTGGCTGCGTTGGGTCTTAGCTGCGGCATGCGGGATCTTCATTGAGGCATGCGAGATCATTGGTTGCGGTGCGCAGGCTTCTCTCTAGTTGTGGCGAGCAGGTTTTCTCTTCTCTAGTTATGGTGCACAGGTTCCAGGGCACGTGGGCTCTGTAGTTTGCAGCACGCGGGCTCTAGTTGAGGTGCGCGAGCTCAGTAGTTGTGGCACGCGGGTTTAGTTCCCCCACCGCATGTGGAATCTTAGTTTCCTGACCAGGGATCGAACCCGCATCCCCTGCATTGTAAGGTGGATTCTTTACCACTGGACCACCAGGGAAGTCCCTTCATGAATATTTTATGTGTTCAGGAGTGATTGAGAACTTGATCCAAGTGTTTAACAATTGAGGCTGTTAAGTCTGACCACACATCACTGCGACCGAATGTGGGCTTTTTCAAGGGCGAAGATAGAAGTCTTAACCACAGTGTAACTTACAGTTTCCTTAAAAAAAAAAAAAAAAAGTAAACCTGGCAGCTATGGAATACACTATGTGCATTTATAATAGCTATTTTATATATTGTAGTGTCAACATTTTTAAACTAAATGTTTTACATTCACATGTGGTAGGGAGTCTTGTCATTAAGGTGTGTGTGGTATAGGGTCTGGTTGGTTTTCTCCTAACTAGACTGCACTTGTTTTTCATACGTAGTAAAATGCTTTGTGCATTATACCTTGCATAAATCCTTATTCTACCACATGTTAACTAACCCTCTAGCTGATAATGCAGACACTTAACGGGGGGATTTATTTATAAGGGCTCTAGAATATAATACAAGTTATACACACCAGCATCATCTGTTACGAATATAGTAGTTAGTGCAGCTTTTCTTTGTGTTGTGGTTGGTCTCATAACTAGGTTGAGTTTTTCTCTACCAAGAGGGAACAATACCGAACTTCTTTTCCTTGTGGAGTTTGTATTATAATAACCCTTAGGGTAAATTTGCTATGGGGGAGGGACACACAGCTTCAGCTCATGGAACCTCTGACAGTTAAAATGGTGTCATTTGGTATAAGGTCCTGGGAAAAATCACTTCATAGAGATAGCTTTCCAAGTGGTTTTAAAATTTATCCTTCTATTGAAGTTTTTAGGTCAATTATGTATGTTGACTAAATTTACAAATAAACTTGTTTATCCAACTAAGTGTCAAAAACCTAAAAAAAAAAAAAAAAAAAAAGCATAAGACATAGTCTTTGCACTTAGGGGGTGGGACTCCGCTGGGAAGATGATCGGTTACTCATGGTCAGTTAATGCCATTATGTCTCAGGATGTGCATTCCTTCAGCAGGCAGTCTCCCTTCCTCTACCCACTCCCCCGTGTGCAGGGGGCTCACTCCATGCCACACTCTTACTAGACACTGAGGATAGAAAAATGGACCAGAGGAAGCTCCTACAAAATCATCCATGGGCAATTAAGAATTTTTGAGGTATCTGCATTTCTGTAAATGATTTGCAAGGCTTATTTAAATGCATCATAACTGCCACTGAGCCGACTGTCTATTCCCGGTTCTTTTCCTTAAATGTTAAAGTCGAAAGACAGCACTCACCATCTGCTGTAGCTCGAGATCTCCTCCTTCTCCCAAGGTCTCCTGACATGGCAGGCCCTGCCTGGCAGCCCCATCTGACACAGCCTACCAGCAACATCTAGAAGCAGTCAGAACATCTGCTGGCCTTTCCTTTGCAATATGCAGCTGTTGTAGACTTGTCACTCTCGCCTCTTAGGTCACTTCAGCCTGTGGACAATCAGGATCCTGGGTCCTAAGACATTCAGCTCAGTTTTCATCCAGTCTGGGTCCTTTTCCTCCTGGTTGTTTATTCAGATGTTTACTAAGCATCTGCCATGTGCCAGGTGTGGTTATGGTGATACCATGGAGAACAAGAAAGATGCAGCTTCTTCCCTGTGAAATAAAATCTATAAGGGAAACAAACTTTTAGTAAGTTCACTGGATATTGGGAAGATGTACAGAGTACTCCGGGAACATAAAATAGGTAGAGCCACTCCCTTCACTTACAGCGTGGAACCCAAACAGCGCAATCTTGAATTTAAAGTTTCCTACCCACCATCTGACTCCTGGGTGAGAGGCCACAAAACTGGCTTATGGAGGGAGAGGGGCAGGAGATCCAGAAGGATCTTTCCAACATTGACAGGGTACTGAGGAAAGAACACTAGGACAAGGAAAGTGTGAAGGGAGAGAAAAGTACAAGAAACTGACTAAGAAATTACAACACAAAATGGATCCTTCCAAAGACTAAAGTTCACTTAGGAGGTCAAGATAAGAGTGAGCCCTGCAGGGTATGGAATAAGAGAGACTAGAAAAACAACTGGGGAAGATAATGGGGGGGAAAGTAGCTGCGGGAGGGGACCCTTGCTATGGCTTCCAGCAACAGCGCACAAAGAACAACGCACACATAAAATGCTGCATGAGTGTGAGGCTGCAGCTTGGGAGGGTCTCAAAACACTTCAAGAATGGTATTGATTTAGGTCTGCAACTTCTCATCAGGAGATAAAGAAAAAGCAAGAACATAGGTCATTGTGATTACCTATGTGATCACACAGCATAATGCTCACGATACAGTCTTTTTTTTTTTAGTTTATTTATTTTATTATTTATTTTTATTTTTGGGTGCGTTGGATCTTTGTTGCTGCATGCAGGTTTTTCTCTAGTTGCGGCCAGCAGGGGCTACTCTTCAGTGCGGTGCACGGGCTTCTCATTGTGGCGGCTTCTCTTGTTGTGGAGCACGGGCTCCAGTAGTTGTGGCACACAGGCTCAGTAGTTGTGGCTCGCGGGCGCTAGAGTGCAGGCTCAGTAGTTGTGGCGCACGGGCTCAGCCGCTCCACAGCATGTGGGATCTTCCCGGACCAGGGCTCAAACCCGTGTCCCCTGCATTGGCAGGTGGATTCCCAACCACTGTGCCACCAGGGAAGCCCTATATTCTTTTTTTGAGAGGGGAGAAAAGAACAGCTTGTGGTACAGAATTCATAGTATGATGTTGCTTGTGTGTGCACAGAAAACTTTTTAAGTCTGGAAGGATATACCCTAAATTGTTAGCGGTAGTCATCTCTGAGAGGTGGGAACAGAGTGAGATTCCTTGTCAGCAGTGTTTTCATTTTTTATAATGATTCTATATTGGGTTGATGTTTGTCCAGTATGCATAGGTGCAACTGTGAGGATTGTTAAAACAATAAAATACTTCCATATTGGTTAAAAAAAGCCACTCTCCCAAGCACTCCCTCCCCCAGGAATCTTCCTCAATCTACCAATGATCCAGCAGGTGAAAAGTTAATACCACATATCGTTTGGAGCTTCCAGGTCCCCTCTAAGGCCCATGTCCATTCTGAATGGTCAGTTCGCAAGCTGGGCACATTGTTAATTTTTTAAATATCTAGTTTACCAAAAAATTTATATTCCTTTTTTTTAAAGCATGGCTTTGGCTCCAATCAGAATTGCATAACGACTATCCTGCAGGAAGAATATTAGGACACTGGTTTGCAGTTTTTATTGTGGTCACTACTCACATGTCAAATGACATTTAATAAAGGACTCACTTTTATAGGCTTACCCAAATTCTAAAAATTATTTTTAAAAGTTTAAAGCAAATGGTGCTTCAGAGACCTTGTTCATTCTTATTTGCATTTCACCCAGATGTAAGCTGCCAAAATGAGATTCCCACCCAGGACCCTCTGCCTGATGCTATGTCACACGCCCAAGTGTGGTCACTTCCTCCTGAAGGCCTGTGTCAGCTCCCCTCTTACCACTAATTTTATACTTGGCCTTTGTTCCCTAATATTTCTTATTATTATGTTCTGTCAGCCTAACTGCTTTGTAAGCACTCTGAAGACATAAAATTTGGCAGATTTTTTTTTTTTTTGTCCTCACTCTACCTAACCTACTGCCTAGTTTGCGGAGACTTTCAAGGATATTTATTGCTATTGGTACTGAAACGTGTTATTTGCAAAGTGATCCTCTTCCCTGGTTACTGCCAGAACTGTCTCTGCAGGGTTAGTGCAGTGGAAGATACAAAGCCTATCATCAGAGGTTTAAAACAGGATGAGGGTAGGAAATATTTTTCCATCTTAAGGGGCAAAAATCTTTCATCTGCCTGCCTGTCCCACAGGGTATCACTTTTACAGTCTTCTTTCATCCTTAATATCTTTTTCTATTCATACCATTATCTGGTAACAAATATTCTCTTTTCTCTTAGAATGGTTGTCACAGAATAAAAATTCTTTACTGATCCCAGATGTTCCATGCTGGACATTAGAAGGAGTCATTGCTCTTATCAGCATTCCGGTGTCAGGAGGTCAAAGTGCCTTAAACTAGATGAAGGTCTTCAGCACCCTGCTGATCAGTATAGTTAATGAGCAAACCTCAAACTCCAGTAGTTCAGCATACTGAGAACTTACTTCTCATTCACATAAAAGCCCAGTGATGGTATTTCTAGTCAGCAGGTGACTTTCTTCCATGCAGTGATTCAGGGATCGAGCCTCTTTCCATATTATGATTCCATTTCCCCCCAAGACTTTGGAATTATCTGCACCCTGTTGGTAGAGAAAGAGAAATGGAAAAGGTGCCCACTTCTTTTTAAAAAAAAAAAAGTGACACACATCACTTCTGCTCATATCCATTGGTCAGGACTAAACAGAGGACCGCACACTGATGCACAGGGCACTGCGTCATGTGGTCCCTGGATGGGAAGTTGCCTCCCAGTAAAACTTCATGCTACAGAAAGGGGATCATGAGGTTTAGGTGGATAGCCGGCCATCTGCCATAACAAATGAATTTCAAAGGCTTAGAAGATCATCTAATGAGACTCTTAAAGAAAACCATCTCCAAATGGAGGCAAAGGAAACATTTTCAGGTTTATTTTTCCCAAGACTTTTAATAACACTCCTGCTACTTGTCACAGGATGTGGGTTTTTATAGTAATGGGGAAAGGTTTTGAATTGGGAGGGGATTACACAATGTGACAAGGGTACCAGCCACATAAACCCTCAAATGAGGCTTACAGCATTGCATGGCTACTTCCATAAAGCTTGCGGGTGTCAGGAACTCAATAAAACATCCTGTAATTCTTTGAGCCAAATTGGTCTCCATTCTCTATATTACCACTGCCTGCCAGGGCATCCTGGTGCTGGACCCATCCACACTTCCTGTCCTCGAGGCAAGAATCAAGCTTGTGAGGAAAACCTGAAGTAAACTCACAAAACATGTGTCTAATAAAGCTATTTCTTTTAAAAATATAAGCAACTGCTACTGGTCCATATGAATATTTTTATTTTTAAAGTATTTTCGTTCAGAGGGAAGAAATGTAATTCATTCTTTTCCCCAAAATAATCAAGAAAATTGCTACTGGGAACAGTTTGGCGTTTGAAACCTAGTGGGAGATTTCACCAGCAGATGGTTTAGTGGCAAAAAGCTTTTAAGAATTTCTGACTGCTAGAAAAAAAATATACGAGAGAGACACAGAGAGAGAGATTGACTTAATGTGATAAAGAAAAGGTGCATCCAAAGAAAGCAATCCTTATTCAAGGTCTGATGACTCAAATGATCCATTCGACTAGATCACAGATTCCAGTATCTGGCTGTGCATCAGAATAGCAAGGAAAGCTTGTTTAAAATACCTATGAAATCAGAATATCTGTGGGTGGTGACCAGACATGCTTATTTTTCAGAGCTCCATAGATGATTCTGTTGAAACCCAGCGGCCTGATTATTTTTTCAATTCTGTAGTAGTTATGGAGCTAGGCAGTATTATTAGCTTAGCAAATATTCTGCATTCTTGGCCACTTGGCTATCATTTGCTACACACTCAAGTCTGCCAGCAGCCAGCTTTTCACCAGGCCCCTCATCTCTCCACACAAAGCATTTGGATGATGTCCTTGAGAACCCCACAGGCAAAGCTGCCAGTGCATCTGATTATTTTATTTGGAAGCAAGGCAGGCAGAGTTCACAGCCAAGCCACCCAGCACTATCTGCAGAGAATCAGAGCTATGTCACAGCCAGTGGCTCTGTCGAATACCATTGGCCACATCCTCTGGGAAGGCAGGGTGGTATCCTGAGAGCAGCACATGCTTTGGCAGATGAGCTTTAACTCCCAGCACGGCCACCTGCCAGCTGGGAGCCCAGGACAAGTCCCTCCAACTCAGTTTGCTTTTTTGTAAAATAAGAATTCATAATCCTGACCTCATATTGTTATGCATTGCAAATGGGGACAAGGGGGGGAAAGCATCTGGAAAAGAACCTGCCATAGAAAAGGAGCTTGATTGATGGTACTTTCCTTACCACATTTCTTTTAACCTCCTTCCCCCTGGAAAAATGATCGGAGGCCAGCAGAATGCATTCATGTTTTCCCAGTACTCTGTGAATTGTCTACAGGCGGGTTATCCAAGATAGAATTACAGAGGGTTATCCAGGATAGAATGATAGAGGGTTATTCAGGATAGGATCGTAGAGGATTATTCAGGATAGAATTTGCAGACAGGTGTCCCTCTCTGTTTAAGTGAGGTGGCTACCATTGAACCGGACTCTTACCCCTAGTCGCAGGTGTCACACCAACCAGAAATCATCTCCGAGTACCTGAGGCCAATAGCAGGAAATCCCAGATATGGTTTTTGCAGCTGTAACTTGGGTTATGGGCATGATCTCTGTGAGTCCCACATGGTCAAGTACTAAACTACATGAGATTCAAATTAATCACACTGTCGTAAAACACCAGACTCTAACTATTATTTACCCAGCACCAAGCAGATGTTTGCTTCCAAAGCTACAATCTCCTCTAATTGGCTGACGCTGTGCTGCATAAACTCCAACGCAAGCTTATGTTCTATAATGAATGACAAATGCCTAGAAGAATTCTCTGCGAACTGGCAGCCTCCCCCTCTAGCATGCAAATTACGTCGAAATTCCATCCGCAGACGCAGATAAGCTCATCTGCATGATTGGCAGATGAGTGGATAAACACACCCATGAATTCATTGTCCAAATTCAATTTTGTTGGTTCGTCTCTGTTTTTAGTGATCACTTATCTGTCAATTTATTCATTCAGCCAACTTTTATTGAGCAACTATTCCACAACAGACACTGTCTTAGGCTTCAGGAATAAAAGATGAATGAAGATGTGGTCCCATCTTTCAAGAAGTCCACCACGAAGGAAGGGAGACAAGATTGGGAAAGAAAAAAAAATGAACAATGTGAGAAGTGCAAAAATAGAGATGTGGGCAAGTGTCCAAGAGAGGGAATAATCAACTCTACCACAGGGGTTTATAGCTTCACAGATTTTCAAGTCAAAACTTAGAGGAAGATTTTAGAGTCAGCTAGACTGACAAGGTGTAGAAAGGGAGGTTCCAACAAAGAGAATAGTAAGGACACATGACAAAACATGTCGTGCTCTGGGAACTGCTGGAGCTTAAGGTACAAGCAAGCGTCTGCTCGGTTTTGGCTCCTTAAAAAGGGGCCCAGGTGGACGTGCAAACTGCACAGCCCCTTTAAAGGGCAACATGGCTACATCTATTGACACTTAAAATGTGCATGTCTTGTTGCAGTCACAAAAGAAAGGAAAAAAGTGAGCCTCTATAAGGGACAAGTTAAATAAACTAGGGTACATCAATGGAGAGAAATACTACACAGACCAAATGCTATATTAAAAAGGCATGAGTACACTTTCTATACACTGATATGAGAAGATTTACAGTTATGGGAAGATCTCTAGAATATATTGTCAAGTGAAAAAATAGTGAAATAAAGAAGAATATATATAGTATGCTACCTTTTGGGTAAGAAAGAAGAGAAAATAGAAATACATATTCTTCTTTGCTTTGTTTTCATAAAGAAACCCTAAAAGGATGTATAAGAAACTAATACCTATAAGGGTGGCAGATGGTGAAATAGATTAGGAAAGAGGGAGAGGTGAGGCTTTGCAATGTATATCTTGTATATCATTTTTAATTTTTGAATCACGTAAATACACAGCCTATTCAAAAAGTAGGACTAAATTTAGAAATGTATCTGCATCATGGCCCAGCAATCCCAGTATTAATCACAGAGAATCGCTCAAACACATGTGTAAGGAGGTGTATATAGGTATTTGTTGTAGCATTGTTTATCGTGGAAAAAACTGGAAACAACCAGAATGTCCATTAATAAAATCATGGAATAAATCCTGGTATGTTCATACTTTGGAACATTATGCAGCAGTTAAGATAATGAACTATGTCTACCAACGTGGACAAATCGCCAAGGCTTATTGTTGCCTGAAAAAGAAGGTACAGAAAGAGGTGATACCATGACTGTAACACACACACACACACATACCCCAAATAATACAGTGCTATATAAGCAGAAAGAATTCACACCAACTGGTAATAGAGCTTATTTCTGGACATGGTCTAGAGCAGTGGTCAGCAGTATTGCTTTGTAAAGGCCGGACAGTTAATATTTTAGGCCTAGGAGGTCTTACTAGTCAGCTCTTCTTATGGAGTACAAATGCAGACAATATGTAAATGAATGAGCTGTGTTCCAATAAAACTTTCTTTCAAAAACAGATAGAGAGCCAGATTGGGCCTGTGGGCCATAGTTAGCAACTCCTGGTCTAGGGAATCAAGATGGGAGGTGTTGGTTAAAGACTCTTTAATGTTTAATTTTTTTTACATGGAGAGTGGAAGTATGCCTTACTTATAGAACTAAAATTAATTAAAACAATATGGGTACATTAGTCTGCTGAGCCTCCATAACAAAATACCCTAGACTGTGGGGCTTAAACAACAGACATTTATTTTCTCATGGTTCTGGAGGTTAGAAGTCCAAGACCAAGGTGCCAGCGTCGGTTTCTGGGGAGGACTCTCTTCCTGGCTTGCAGACAGCTGCCTCTTGCTCTGTTCTCACATGGCCCTTCCTCCATGGGCATGGAGAGAGAGAGAGAGAGTTCACTGGTGTCACATTTGAAGGGAAAATGAGGGAAAACTACCATTTATATTTTCTGGTACATGTGTACCTCTAGAAGGAGTCATAAGAGACCAGCAATGATCTCCGATGAAGGAAGGAACTAGGCAGATGCAAGACCAAGAAGGAAGGAAGGATTTATACTGACTGTTTATACTGTCTCGGTTTTAACTACGAAAATGTAGAACCTGGTCATAAAGACTGTAAAGAACTGAGAAGGGAAGAACAAGTGCCGGGCACCTGGGAAGGTACAGTTTGGAATTAATCAGCACGCAACCAGCCACAAGTCAAAGCCACGAAGAAGATGAGGCTGTCCAGGCAGGTGTGGAGAGAAGGAAATGGTGTGGAAGACAGACCCGGGGAACAGGGTGGGCAAAGGGGAGGGGGTGCAGTGCAGTCAGGAAGAGAACAGGCAAGGCCAGTGGCCTCAGAGGGTATATACAGTCTTCCCCACTTGTCTGAAGTTTCACTGTCTGCAGTTTCAGTTACCAGCAATCAACCACAGTCCAAAAATATTAAATGGAAAATTCCAGAAATAAACAATTCATACATTTTAAATTGTGGGCTGAGTAGCATGATGAAATCTCACGCCTTCCGGCTCCATCCCAAGAAACATCCCTTTGCCCAGCGTATCCTGCCCGTTAACCACCTGGAAGCGCTCTTGGTTATCAGATTGCCTGTCTTGGTATCTCAGTGCTTGCGTTCCCGTAACCCTTATTTTACTTAATAATAGCCCCAAAGCACAAGGGTAGTGATGCTGGCAATTCGGATATGCCAAAGGGAACCCGTAAAGTGCTCCCTTTAAGTGAAAAGGTGAAAGTTCTTGACTTAACAAGGAAAAAAAATCATATACTAAGTTAGCTTATGGTAAGAACAAATCTTCTATCCATGAAACTGTGAGAAAGAAAAAGAAATCCACGCTGGTTTTGCTATTGCACCTCAAACTGCAAAAGGTACAGCCACAAATAATGATACGTGCTTAGTTTAAAAAGGCATTAAATTTGTACAGTAAGATATTTTGAGAGAGACCACATTCACATAACTTTTATTATGGTATATTGTTACAATTGTGTTTTATTATTAGTTATTATTGTTAATCTCTTACTGTGCCTAATTTATAAATTAAAATTTATCCTAATACCTATGTATGTATGTATGTACAGGAAAAAACAGTATATAGGGTTGGGTACTATCCACAGTTTCAGGCATCCACGGTGGGTCTTGGAACATATCCCCTGTGGCTAAGGGGGGACCGCTTTAATGATCTCTCAGCAAGAAATACAAAGTGCAGACTTAAGCTTTCGGCAGTTGGATCGTTTCTGGGATGATATATTTAACCAGATAGTCTGTATTGTGTTTGCACTTTCTGTAGGAAATATATCATGTAGTTAACGTTTCTTCCCTGGAATTCCTTTCGCTCCTTGTCAGTGCAACCTGATTTGAGGTGTAAATAAACAGCAGAGATCATGCCCGGATCTCGGAAGTCTCCAGTTCTGCCACCAGCCCCGGATGAGAGCCATGATGGATGGTATGAGGACCGCTGCATAATCGCTTCTGTTTTCATGCTCATTATCGTGCCCCTCATCTTCCCACAACCGAGACTCAACACATTAAAATCTCTTTGTTCCTTCCACAATGCTTGTATCTCCACTGCATCTTCAACCTCCTTTCATATTGTTCATTATTGACAAGAACACAGAAAACCAATTACCCAGGTGGCAGCAGGAGGTCATGTGCCCACCCAGCCACACTGAGAGCCTGATTCCCTGTTGAGATAAACAAGAATCCCCACCAACAGCCAAGCCCCTCACCTGTCCTTGGGCTCCTGGGAGCCACCCGACACAGCCATGGGGCTTTCCACATGTTCAGCTAATTCAGGGTGTGTTTGTTTTCGCCAGATGCTGCAGGTGAGCTGAGTGTCTGAAGTGCCAGGTCGGGCATGTCTGCAGGCAAAGCAGTTGTTGACACAGTGATTCAGGGCACAGCCTCCCAGAATATCTGAGTTCAAATCCTGGCTCCGCTAATGAAGCTGTGTGACCTTGGATAGATTCTTAACCTCTCAGTACCTTGGACCCCCATATTGTGAAATGGAAATAATAATAGTACCTACCTGTTGTGGGTTGAATTGTATCCCCCAAAGTTGAAGTCCTAACCCCCCAGGGTCTGTGAATGTGACCTTTTTTGGAAATAAGGTCTTTTCAGATGAGATTAAGATGAGGCCTTCCCAGATTAGGGTGGCCCTAAACGCAATGACTGCTGTCCTTATGAGGAGAGACAGAGAGAGAGCAAGAGATTTGGAGCCACGGAGACAGACTTGCAGGGAGGAGTGCCGTGTGAGGACACAGGCAGAAATTGGAGTGATGCAGCTACTAGCCAAGGCAACTACCAGAAGATGAAAGAGGCAAGGAGGGATTCTCCCCTAGAGCCTTCGGAGGGAACATGGCCCAGCTGACATCTTGATTTCAGACTTCTGGCCTCCAGAGCTATGAGAGAGTAAATTTCTGTTGTTTTAAGCCCCCTAGTTTGCAGCAATTTGTTACGGCAGCCCCAGGAAACTAACACACGCCCTCAAAGCATCGTTATGGGGATTAATTAGATACACAAGCCATGCAAGGTACTCACGAGAGTGTCTAATGTCTAGCAAGTCATACAGAAGTGTAGCATCATTCTCATTACTAATTATTATTATTACGATTATTATCGCTGTGGTTGCTTTTTCCCATAAGCAGGCAGGCATCCCTCACCATATTTGAGTAACAGCTGACAGATGGACAGCCTGGGTACCGCCCATCTTCACAGAACCTGGAGCTTCCGGTTGGTAAGTCCTATGTCCACCTCTGGGGCAGGTGAAGAGACCCAGCTCTCCCGTCCACGTTGCCTGAGTCCCCTTTGCAGGGGGATTGTGAGCAGGAGGACGTCAAGGGCATTTGTGTAAGTTGCCAACTTTCCAAAGACTGGGCTGGTTTCTGTCACACAGAATCATCCCGAGGGGAGGAACCAATTCTTTCATCTAGGTAATTGGGGCCTGGGTAGCATTGTGGTTAAGCACAAGGGTCTTGGAGTCAGACTGTCTGGTTCAAATCCCACTCCCTCCTCTTACCAGCTCTGTGACCTTCAGCAATTCTATAACCTCTCTGAACCTGTTTCCTCCTCTGTAAAATGGGCACAGCCTGGCATAAATTATTATTTTTTTTAAACTTTTTTTAATTGCTCTTTTTTTTTTTCATATATTTATTTAATTTATTTATTTTTGGCTGCGTTGGGACTTCGTTGCTGCACGTGGGCTTTCTCTAGTTGCGGTGAGTGGGGGCTACTCTTCATTGCGGTGCGTGGGCTTCTCATTGCGGTGGCTTCTCTTGTTGCAGAGCACAGGCTGTAGGCGTGCAGGCTTCAGGAGTTGTGCCACGCCAGCTCTGGAGCACAGGCTCAGTAGTTGTGGCACACGGGCTTAGCTGCTCCGCGGCATGTGGGATCTTCCTGGACTAGGGCTTGAACCCGTGTCTCCTGCATTGGCAGGCAGATTCTTAACCACAGCGCCACCAGGGAAACCCTGGCATAAATTGTTGAATAATGTATGAGGGAATAGTCTGGGGAAGATGAGAAAGGGCAGTTTTTTCGGACCAACACAGCCCCTCTTCTTCCTCCTAAACACACACACACACACACACACACACACGCACACCCCTAGTGGCACTTCTGAGGTCACTCTCACAGCCTACTGTAACTATCTGTCCTTTTGTCTGTCTTTCTGTGTAGATTAAGCTCTTTAAAGAGAGGGGATGTGTGTCCCCAGCATTCTGAATGGACAGAGTAGTTGTGAAAAAGAACACATATTGAACAAAGTGACAGCTTAAACCAAAGTGTCTCAGTCTTAAGGCATTTACATTCCAGCTTTATGATTTCTACTGTATCTACTTACTCCCTGAATTCTTGTTTTCATAAAAATTTTCTTCCAATCAGGGGTCAGCAAACAAAGCCTACAGGCCACACCCATTCGTGTACATAATGTCTGTCAGCGGCTGCTTTCAAGCTACAACAGCAGAAATGAGTAGCTGCAATGGAGATATTTGCCTGCAAAACTGAAAATATTTACTATTTGGCCCTTTACAGAAAAAGTGTGTTGACCTCTGCTTTCAATCAACTCATTTTTAATCTAAATGCATTTTAAAACAGGAAACTTCATATAACTAATGTAACTGGAAACCAATATTCCTTGCCATAGATGGATGCCAACAATCAAATAAATATGTAACTATTAAAACAAACCACATAGTACCTAAAAATATCTACCACGCCTCAGGAAGCCAGGTTGTAATGGAGAGAACAGAAGACTAGGTCCAGGTGGAGGTGAAGGATGGTGGAAACTTGGTAGCCGAATTCTCTACAGTAAAAAATGTAGAGAGATTAAAGCAGAAGGGTTAGTACTGAATCTCGAAGGATACCCATGTAATCCTGTGGAAGGAAGAAGAATACGCCAGTAAATGAGTCAAAGCAGACACACTCTGGGCAGAAGGAGAACTGGGATTTATAAGAGCAGAGACTCAGAGGGAACACGGGCAAAGAGACCACCGAGAAACGTAGGGGAATCTCCTCACGAATGAACAGAATAAATTAAAGGCATAAAGGAAAAAGGACACTGGGAACCAAAAAAATTCTTCTTTTCAACACCTCAAAGTAATGAGCATAACTTATAAACTAGATTAGAAAACATCTTAGCACTTTTATAATGAAAACAGCTGATGTTAATGAGAATGATAGCATTTAAATAGAAATCTGTTTACCTGTGGGAAATTCATGCATAACTTCAATGATGTACTGATTGATATAAGGACCACGGACCCGACTGATTAACCTTCCTGGTTTGTTTTTAAAGGGTAGCTTGGCTGGGGCGCAAAGGCGTGTTGAGAACTCAACAGCCTGACCAATGATTGGGAGTAATTGAAACCAGGTGGAACAGAGGCCAGAGCACACAACCTGGCCGTATGCTACAGTGCTTTCCTTTCTGAGCATCACAGACTTCTTGGAAAAGCTGAAGAAAGCTATGCCCCTCCTTCCCAGAAAAATGCACAGAAATACATACACCAAAACTTTTGCATTTAAATTTTTTCTGCATTGGAAATGTATTCCTGCACGTGAAGAGAAGTTAAAAGCAACCTTTAAAAAAAAAAGTCTTGGTCTCTTTTTTTTATAACTTATTTTAAGATTCAAGGTCTATTTGAGTGGTAGAGGGAATAGATCTAAAATTGCACATAAAACAGAAATTTTCAATTCTTCTCCAAATCACGTGTATGAGATTGCTGTGGTTTCTTGGCTTGAATAACAAGTTGGAATTGTGGAGTGATCTTTGGTATCTATACCAAATCAATTCCAATTTTTCATTTAAGTGGCACCTGAATGATCAAAAATCCTGAAACCAAAAAATCCATAAGAAACGAAAAGATTAGGGACTTCCCTGGTGGTCCAGTGGTAAAGAATCCGCCTTACAATGCAAGGGACTCTGGTTCGATCCCTGGTCAGGGAGCTAAGATTCCACATGCCGCGGGGCAACTAAGCCCACGCCCCACAACTACTGAGCTCGCCCGCCTCAACTAGAGCCCGCGTGCCGCAGATTACAGAGCCCACGCACTCTGGAACCCCTGCGCCACAAGTAGAGAGAGAAAACCCACGCGCCACGACTAAAGAGAAGCCCGCGTGCCTCAACAAAGATCCCGCGTGCCGCAACTAAGACCCAATGTCGCCAAAAATAAAAAATATATATATAAATAAATAAAAAATAAATCTAAAAAAAAAGAAAAGATTAACATTTCTAAATGTTTCTCTGAGTTTTGTGAGCCGCTCCAGCAAATTAATCCAACCCAAGGAGGGGGTCGTGGGAACCTCTGATTTATATCCAGTCAGTTAGAAGCCTGGTGACAACCTGGACTTGCCACTGGCGTCTGCAGTGACTGGGTGGGGAGCAGTCTTGTAGGACCGAGCCCTTACCCGGTGGAATCTGATACTGTCTCCAGGTGGATAGTGTCAGAATTGAGTTAATTGTAGGACACCCAGCTGGTGTCTGGAGAATTGCGTTTTGATGTGGGGAACACCCCCTCCACATTGGAATTGGTACCAGCGTGTATTTAGTTCCTCCACGTCTTCAGGTTTTAACACACCAAGAAATGGATGAGGCTCTATCGTTCTCAACTCCAGTCTGCAGAAGCTCTTTCTTTCAACTTTGTTAAGTTTGGAGAGTTGTCCACCTGCAGGGTAACTGACCAAAGAGCTCAGGGTTTTTCTGCAACATCCATCATGGCAGGACCTTGAATGGAAACATCTGCTTCATTCAGATGGCTAATAAGTTCCTCCAAGCAAGCCCAGTGGTGAAAGACTTTGCTGCCAAATTATTTTGCAAGGGGGCTTTTCCTTCCCTTTTAAAAATGAAAATTCTGTCCAGTGTTCAAGCAAGAGCTTGGGGATTTGTTTTCTGGAAAGGCCACACATTTGTGTTTAAATAAAAACGTAATATTATGCATCCATATTGTGACAAAAACTCCTTCAAAGACCAGCTTCTATGCCACTGGACAAGACTCCTTTAAACATTTTGTTGGAGTCTTTGATGTCCACGTAGACAGCAATGAAGCATGCAGCATGTCCACCCAAGCAAGGAAGCCATGGGTTGTCAAGCATGCCAGATGCTCCCTTCCATGCCCAGATGTTTTTTCCAGTTAAAGTCGTGCCAGAAAAAAATAGTTTTCAGCCATTAATGTTTCCAAAGGGACCCATTAAAAGAAAACCTTTCTTCTGATTACACTGGTATACACATAATGAAAGAAGAATCACAGATCCACACTGAAAAGTACAGGCAGTGTCGATCAATTGCAGGCTGAAGGGAAGAGGCATAATTGTAATGCCTGCTGTAAGACATCAGGAAGTAGTGTTCATCTCTTAGAGTAGGTGAGGTTATTTGATAGAGGCATTTGATTGGCATCTCTGCTCCAAGTCATAATGCAGCCTGGTCATTGCTAGGGCACAGGTCTTCTCTAAGACATCCCTTATTGCACAGATACTCTGTTGTGTGGCAATGTGGGAGATAAAGTTGTGGGGTGTTCCAAGATACAACTTCAGGGCAGAGGCAAAGGCACATACAGGTGAAGTTCCATCCTTTCCAAATCTAACCTTCTCCTCAGGAAACACACCTGTACTGCAGGATGCTATGTGGGGACGCTGGGCTGGAAGGTGCTCCTTCAGCGTTGTGTGTTTTATGGGCCCCTTGACAAGAAATTCACATTCCAAGACACATTGTGGCTTTGGTGACCCGTTATGTTCAGTAATGAAAGTGAAACCGAGGTATGCATAAATTTCTCTGTGCTTTTATTTCTCAAAACTTCCCAAACTAGCTAAGCTGAAGATTTCCTTAAGCATTATAACAAGGTGTACCTTCTTTAATTTCTATCAATGAGAAATTAATCCAGGCATTGACATGTAACAAACATAAACTTTGTATATTGTCTTAGGAAGCAAGCATCCCATTCCACAGCACAATTGTTTGGAATGAAACAGCAACTAAATTCGACAGCAAATTTTTTTTCAGAGGTGTCTTCTATTACTTCAAAGTAACAGAAAGAAAGCTGGGAGAAAAGCATTGTGTGCATATGTGCGTGCGTGCGTGCGTGCGTGTGTGTGTATGCGTGTGTGTCTCATTCATAGAACAATTGACACTCATCCACTGGCCCCATATCTGTCCCCCTTCCCCACACCAAGTTAAGAAGCTCTGCAGTTAACATTGACTAATCCACTTAGGCTTGTACAGTCTATGGGGACATGCCCTTCAAGTGGGGATAATCAAATGGAATTGCGGTGAGCAGTCCTGGGCAACCAGACTGAGGGACGGACATCTACAGTCGACATATACTTCAAGCCCAAATTGGCCCATATTTCCCACCATTTTATACTCTAGTATTGTCCAACTCCCTATTTATAGGTTTCTCCACTGATAACTGAGATTCCCTTTGTGATACTGAGGTTGTTAGAGCTGGGACTCTTCCCTTTCCTCCTAGAGGCAGTGTTGCCTCATGGTCAAGTGAACAGGTTTGGAAGTCAGATGGGCTTGGGTTTGACTCCCATTTCCACTATTTATTTTATTTCTTTAATAGTTATATGGCCTATTTAGTTCTTCTAAGGCTGTTACCTCATCTGTAAAATGGGAATTAAAGGAGACAATATATCTGTAATGAAGAGTCTGACACCATTTTTTATTTTTGACTGCAAACAGCTTTCAAGCCCCACTCCTTCCTCCCTCCCTTCGGGCCCACAGCTGAGCAAGCTGATATGAAAGTCTGGCTGTTCTTTCTTTTGGTGATGGTTATAAGTCGAAACCACGCCAGCCCTGACATATGGACAGGAACACTTAGCCCAGCCCTACCCTCAAACTACCATAAAAGCCAAAGCAGTCTCCTTTCCTCGCTGTCAAGGATCTCTTTGGGAAGGCTGCCCCTCTCCCCAGAAAGCCTCATCATGTGAGTAATAAAACTTGTCAGACCTCTTGGGGTGTGTGTGGCATGTGAACCAAATTTGGGGTGGTGGAGCTCATCCCACTTCTTCAGGGTGACACAGGATGTCTAGGCAATGACCACCATGGCAGACACCACCAAAGCAGGGTCTACCTTCACCTGCTTTGGCTTGCTCACTGGCTTGGCTGCCTGCCGGAAGGCATGCTTTATGAACTGCTCCTGGCTAGCATGCTCCTGAGTTGTGCTGCTGCCTACCGGCTAGCTCGTACTTGGAGCTGAGCTGCTTTGTGCCTCTTTGCTGAGTTCTTTCAAGCCTCTGTTATATTTAACTAACCTACATCAGAAATTTCATTGGCATTTAGGAACAGGAGTATGGGCTTGGGGCCCTTCCTAAAGCAGCCCTGGGTCATGTATCTTGGCCTGGACCCATCTGCGTGTCTCTGAATTGTGTGTCCCAATCCCAGCATAAAACATGACTGCCACTAGGCTGCAAGGAATGGCTCTTACCCTGTGACCGTTGTGTATGTCTCCACCAGGCTTTAGTTCCCATTTAATGGAGGGCTCAGGGGAAAGATTGATACCCTATGCAATGTGTATGCTCGTAGGGTGATCACTCATATGGAGTTACGGTCATACTCCTAAAAGTAAACAGCCCACTAGGACCCTCAAAATGCCTTTGCTGCCGTCTATGCCTTCACCATAACGAAAATTTTTATCCTCATGGTTATAGGAAAAGACACTCATGGCTCCCCATGCCACAGCCAAAGGGTTAATTCAAACATGACTTAAGCCATAGACCCTAAAACCCAATAAAGCAACCATTTCCATGGGGGAGAACCTTAAACCTGATGATACTAATTTGAGATTCTCTTGAGGAAGAAATTTCTAAATATGAGCAGGGTAGAGAGGACCCCCTCCCCAAAGTAGATCTAGTAACCACCACCAAATAGTAATAACAACAACACCTGGAGAGGAGGAAACAAAGAAACTGAAACAGAGATCCACAATTTGGCTCAATTGGAATTCCAAAATTCACTACAAGAATTTGTACAATGAAAAGATAAACATGGGCAGATTGGCTTTTGCAGCCCTACAGCATAGGTTCTGAATTAACTATAACACCTACTGAGATGCGCCGGTCAGCAAACCTTCATGACCTTAATCGATACTGAGACTCAAATTATAGTTATACCTGGGAATCCCACTTAATTTAAACAAGGTACTCCCTATAATCTTAGGGTAGTTACTGAACATAAAATAGAAGACAAAAAGGTGTGCCTCTCCTTAACCATCAGAAACACTGCCTTGCCTAATTTCCTAATAAGCAAAGTGCCATCGCCCTAAAATATCCCATAGTGGACATGGACGCTCTGACTCAGTGTGTGATAAAGTTAAACTAAGTCTTAAGCATACAATCAGCTTAACAAAAATGGGACCCCACGGACCTCTCTGCACCTGGATAAAATATTTAATAAGACCCAATATATATCAAAACAGGACATTTGAGATTGAAACCCATTGTACAAGACCTATTTAGAGAAGAGGGTGATTATCCCCACTACTGCTCCATTTAATAGCTCAGTTTGGCTTTTTCTTAACCCGGGAAGGAATGAGTGGCACCTCACCACGGATGCTGCAATCTTAATGCCATGATCCCACCCATTGAGGCCCCTACACCCAGTATTATTTCAATTACTGACGTCGTCCAATCAGCAGCTGGTAAATACTTTGCAGTCATAGATTTGGCTAAATCTCTTCTATTCAGTGCCTGTTTCAACAGCCTCTCAGTCACAGTTTGTCAGCACCATCAAAGGAACACAATACAGCTTTACCTGTCTACACATGGGGTATCACAAAGCCCTGTCATTGTGCACAATCTTTGCAGGCAAGGTCATAATCACATGTGTGATGGAACATGCTAGAAAGCTGCTGGTCTCCATCCCTAACCGGGATATCCCTGAAAAAGGATGGGACCCAAGGGTCAGTACAACTGGTTGAACTTCAGCACTGGAAGTCCCATCTACACACTTCTACAGACTCGTGGACCACTGCCAATGGTCTGGCCATCTGGTCTTCCCGATGGCAGAAACAACGATTCCTTATCCATATTTGCCCCCTTTGGGGTAAAAAAAATTCCATGAATCTCTTGCCTCACAGATCCCCAAAATATAAGTCCCATATGTCTGTGTACCTACTAAAGCCAGAGTACAAGGCCTCATCAAGAAACTTATTTCCTTCAGAAATTGACCAAAACTCTCATTTCACTTCTCAACATACACAATGCTGGGCTCTTTAATGAGTCATTCAATGGAAGTTTCTCATCTCCCTTACTGATCTCAAGATACAGGCTCATAGACAACCACAATCGCTGAATTAAACAAGTTCAAATTCAATTAAATGAAATTTAACACATTTCAGTCATTAGTCAAACATCAAGGATGAACTGTAATAAAGAATCTGCCTCCATTTTTGATGTTTGATGGCTGACGTCTTCCCAACCCACCCTTCCTTCTTCCCCTTCTGCCCCATATCTGAGCAGTCTGATAAGGAAGCCTAGATGCTCTCTCCTTTGGAGCCAGCACATCGTTCGCAGCCTCAGCCCTCACCCAAGATCCCTCGCTCCAGTCCCACCCCTGAACCACCATAAACACTGTCAGTCTCCTTTCCTCGCTCTCAAGCCATTTTTGAACCTGCTTGGGAGTCTGCCCTGCTCTCCCTAGAAAGCCTCATTCTGTGTGAGCAATAAACCTTTTCCATCAGTCTTGATATCTGAACTAAATTGGGGGGTGGGGGGGAGTCCCTGTCCTCTTTACAGAGTGACCACAATAGTACGTGGCACATTATGTGTTTAGTAAATGGAAATTAGTGTTACTTTTATTCCCCCATTTCAATTGATGAATATATGCAAACCTGATAGTTATCATATTTATGCTTGGATACAAGAGAGGCAGTGTATTAATCTAAGTGTTATCCTTGATGCCAAAGATGTTAGAGACTTCCCGTGCCAATGGCAGACACTTCATGTCACGGGATCCTGAGAACCCACAATAAAAAACACTGAATGAAAACTTAAAGGATAAACATCTCCAGATTGAGGGAAAAGGCTGCACCTATTGGGTGTTCAATAAACATTTGTTGAATGAATGGATGGCCCCAGTATGTGGGATTTGAGAACTGATTAGACATAAGGCAGAGAAAAGGAACAAGTCAAAAATATTTCAGAAATCAGGAATGAGAAAGTTACCCTGATGTGCTTTGTCCCTGCACTTGGCAAACTTTAGTGATTAAGAGAACAATGCTTTTTTAAAAAGTTTTGGTAGTGAGACATTCAGGAAAACCTATCAATAAATAGCAAGCCTGATCCTTTTTAAGACACTGTGTCTTAAAATGTGTAGAAATAATTCCAAAAAGATTAAAAGCAGTGCAGAAACCAAGGAACCATTTTTTTCTGTATCTTATTGATCATTGCAAGTGGAACTCTTAGCTATCTTAGAAAAATTGTGGTTCTGAATTGCTTTAGTCTCTAACTCTGGACCTCTACTCCTAAAGGATTGTTTCCTAAAGGAAAACATTCAACCAGAATATTTTAGCACATCAGAATCTCTCTAAAGATTAAGAAGTCTCTGGAAAGTACTGAATGTCTAAATTGAAAAGTTTTTGCTGTCACATTCGGGTATAAGTGAAATAGTTATTCATATCCCTTTCCTTTTCTGTCTGTAGTTCACCTATGACAACTTTTCTCTCAGAAGTGAAATAAAATTAAAGTCCATGACACTGAGTGTCAGTCATGAAGGGACATGTGCCCAAGTCTGCCTTTGCTGAAGTGTTTCCAGAGACACCTGTCTGACGTCAAGCCTCCACTGCGCTTCTTTTCTACTCACTTTCACATAATCCAAAAGTCACATTTCAGATACACAGTTTCCACTGCGGTGACCTCATTAGGCCTAGCCACCTCCGTAATTCATTGAGAAGTCTCTTATTTAAAGGTTTATTCCCCCTCTCCAGACTGTGTGGGTTGAGTTTCTCCCCATCTGGGTTGCTTGGAACAAAAATAACTACCTCAACTCCTTGTCACTGAAGCAAGAGGAGATGGCATCAATTTCTCGGAACAGGATGTCATTCCCTTGTTAGCTACAGGTAGGACATTGGAGCGGCCCTCCTTCTGCTGACCTTGCTACACAGTGTTTCCACGTCTGGCATTTGACCTCCAGGATGCCAACAGAAAAGGTACTCTGAGTCCAGCAACTCCATGATGCTAGAACACAGGAATCTGAGGCCCCAGCTTAAATGATTCCATTGGTTTGTTTACTGCAGGTCTGCTTCCACATAACCAAGGGACGGCCTTTCAAACTGGCAGCCAAACTTCTCAATCACTGGTTGATCTGAATATGTACACCTCATCCTCTAGATCCAACAAAAAGTCACCTGTTGGCTGTACTTCAAGGGAAAGGTCAGGTTTGGCTGCTACCATTGGAACCCAGCACACATGGGACTGTCAAGAGATGCAGGAAATCTGACTTTATGGCTTTTCTAACCTTCCCTCTATCTTGATTCTTCTTTGGCACCAAGGTAATTTTCCTGCTTAAAGAGTTATTTTATTAGGGCAATGGGCAAGGTGCACATGCCTTGACTCAGTGCTTTCAAACTTCCATTAAACCACCTTCACTATTTTGACTATGTATCATTTATTCTATTATTTTCTTAGCCTTGTTCCTTAAGTCATTTGTAACTTATATTTTTAATCTTAAGCAATAATATCTAAGAGCTAATGAGTTTGGTGTGTTATATATTTCTTTTCCTCATATACAGTATACTAAATACCCATTCAAATATTTTTTGAATGTTCAACTTCGTACCATTTAAGATAATCTTACATACCATATGTAACAGTCAAGATTCAGGCAGGACAACAAAAACTGAACAAGATTATTTTATCAGAATTTTTTAAGCAGAGAACTAAAAATGCAAAAAGGGAACACTTGAGTTAACACAGAAATAGTAACTGCATGAAGCAGCTACCATCCCGAAGGAACAGAGGGAAGTGTATGTGGTTATTAGTACCTAGAAGCTTGAGGGACTTCCCTGGTGGTCCAGTGGCTAAGACTCTGCACTCCCAATGCAGGGAGCCTGGGTTCCATCCCTAGTCAAGGAACTAGATCCCACATGCCACAACTAAGAGTTCTCATGCTGCAACTAAAAGATCCTGCATGCCGCAACTAAGACGTGGCGCAGCCAAATAAATTAATTAATTAAAAAAAAAAAAAAAAAGAAAGAAAGAACCTAGAAGCTTGGGAGCAGAGACCCTGGGAGCTGAGAAGGAGTTGATGCCCAGACAGTGCTGGTGTCTGTGAAGGGCCTCCCGAGGCTGGTTCTGGGAGTGTGGGTGACAAAACTGGAAACTGGAACACCTGCTAGTGTAATCAACTGCCACTGCCAAGGTATAGAATCATTACTGGAGTGATACTGGCAGGAAAAGAAAACAAATAAGAAAGAAGGCATCCCTTCTCCTTCCTCCTTCCTCCTTCTTTCCAGTTTCCCTATTCACAGAGCATCCAGCTGGCAAAGGAGAAATGTGGTTCCCAGATCCCCAGCCCCAGAATCGCTGAGTAGAGTCTAGAAGGAAGGGTTAATTGAGAGACAATAGCTTCACAACGAGCACACCACACTTGGCAAAATAAAATACTTCCATAACAAATGCTCAGAAGATAAATGTCTGTTTGGGCAAATATGCTTGTGTGTTGTGAGAGAGAGAAATTGGAACACGCTTTCCAGACCCCTTCAAGGCCCAACAAACAAATTAAAATTTAGACAAGTCTGGGATTCTTCGCAGCTCAGCTTGTGGTGAGGGAATTAGCTTTGCAACTCCAAACAAGCTAAGCTGTCTCTACAAAACCCCCTCGGCAGCACCTCGCCAGAAAGCCTGGAGGTGCTGAGAACACAAAGCTTTTTATTCCTGTTTCCAGCCACAGGGGTTGAGCTGGCAGATGGGCGCTGTGTCCAGCCCTGGGAAAGGATACCACAGACCTTGCCTCCAAAGAGCCCACCACCAATATGGTGAGGCAAGACAAACTCTCAAAATTTCCACAGTGCAGCACAAATCACCTTGGCCATGTGCCCTGTTATTGCTAGCTCCTGCTTTGAAATCTCCTGTGCCTTCCAATCACACAAATTCCTTACTTGGTTGCAAATATGCCCTTAATTGTGCACCCCACCCTGTATCCCACCCTTTACAGTGTGGCTTTGCAGCTCCTCCCATCAAGAGTTGATTTCCTCAGCCCTTGTTTGGGATGGCTGTGTGACTTGCTTTGGTCAATAGAATGTGGCAGAAATGATGGAGTGCCAGTTCTGAACATGGGTCTCAAGAGGTCTTGCATGCTTCCACTTTCTCTTAGAACCCTGCCACCATGTGAACAAGCCTGCCCAAGCTAGCCTAGTGCAAGATGAGAGACCAGATGGAGGAAAGCCCAGGTGTCCCAGGCAACAGCCAACCTACCCCTAGAAGCAGAGGCACCTACTGATACACAGCTGACCGCAGATGCAAAAGGGGCCTCAGCCTAGATCACAAAAACTACCCAGCTGAGTCCAGCCTAAATTTCCAAGCTGCTGAATCATGAACCACAAATTACTGCCATTTCAAGCCACTATATTTTGGAGTAGTTTGATATGCAGCATACGGCTACACATGGCCAAGAAAGCTGTAGGAGAACTTTCTCTGCTCTCTCTCCAGCCACATATTTCATTTCTCTCCCCCTCATTCACTATTCTAATCCCTCTACCTGATCACTCTTTCCCCTCCCTCATCCACCAGCCAACTCTAACACAACTATTTTTAGATCTCAGCTTAAATACTCCTTCTGCCAAGACCTCCCTCAATCTCTAATATAAATTAGATCCATATCTTATACTCTTGCACAGAATATTCTACTTTTTCCTTCAAGGAATGCATCATAATTTGTAATTATACATCTACCTGTGGGATTCTTTGTTTAATGTCTACATCCTCCAGTCTCCAGGAAGCTCCATGAGGACCTCTCTGTACCCAGCACCTAGGCAATGCCTGGCACATAGCAGGTGCTCCATTAATTATCTGATGAATGACTGACGGCCTCCAAGTTAGACAACTGGGCATCCTTAATACCAGATCCTTAAGGAAAGAAATAAAAGCCTATTTGACGGTTCAAAGAAGAAAGCGGTGCCTCCTCTTCTTCCTTACTATTTTACCCATTCCTGGCACCAGTTCAGGATGCTTGGAATGGATGTGACTGATGACAGATACAGAATTATTGCCTTTCCTGGACCATGATTCTGCCAGGCTCTGAACCCATGTAGCAGAGGAAGCTAATTGTCCACAAACATCTATCCCTCCTTCTTCCTTTTATATTCCCCCATGGGGTTTTAACAGGGTACATGGCCACCCTATTGGAATCTCACTTCTCAGCAACTGGGTATGATCACATGACTAAATTCTCACCAAGGAAATGTGAGTGCAAATGATGTACCAGCATCTTCATCACTTTCCTTAAAAGGAAATTACTGGTCCTCAATTTCCTCTCACATTTCCTATGAGCTGCAACTAGGATGCGGTGCTGGTGAGTCAACTTTAATCACATGGATAAAGGTGAACCCCCAGGGGTTGCAGAGCAATAAGACAGAAGGAACTTGAGACCCTGGATGAGTTCATGGAACCAAGCTGCCTACTCAACCCTGGACCAACCTCGACCTGAACATGGAAAACAAATAAGCTTTAATCATGTTTTTGAGGCATTGTATTTTAGGGCTTCTTTGTTACAGCAGCTCAGCCTGTGGTCTAACCAATACACCTCACCAAGTCTCCTGTTCCTGGGGGAGTCAGGAAAGAGAAATGGATATAGAACATCAACTCCACCAGTCTTGGTCAGTGACCAGAGCACAGAATCTTACAATGTTCCTTCTCCACATCCCCCCGCCTAGTTCCTGTCATCAGACAACAAATTTCCAGTGGTTCTTTTCCCTCGCAGCTTTTACATTAGAATGAGAGCTTAGCCTTTACTGCCCTGGGTCCTCCTAAGACTCACTCAGGAAAGTAGGACACATAATCATTTTTGGTATAACCCTTTATCTTGCTGAGGCTGACAGAGTTTAACAGTGGTAGGAATTAGAACATTCTAATCACCACCTCATGACGACTCATACCAAAAAAATATTTAACTCATTATACATTTTAAATTGAAACATACTTAATGTTGTAACCCAAACAGAGTCTGTACCTGGGAGATTCCTTACACAGGTGGACAGCTGGTCTCCTGAACTTTAAGAAAATCTCTTTTTACACCAACGTGCAGGATTTCTCAAACTTTTCTATCACAGTTTCCTTAACTGGGCAGGAAAGAAAATTTGTACCCAAAGATGTTTAGGGATTTAACACAAAGTAGCCCTCCACAAGCAGGGCATTTCTTTAAAGTGTTATATTTTGTCTGTAAAATTCCAATGCAAATTGTTTACATACTCTGCTTGTTTTAATATGAAATAATGTTTTCATTTGTTTGCCATAATTTTTAAGCCATTAAAATATGTTCGACCTCACTCATAAGAAGAAGAAAAGCAAATTAAAACTACGATGACATAATATTTTTCACCTATAAAATTGGGAACATTTTTAAACGTGATCCTACACTCTGTTGACAAGGGTGTGAGAAAACAATTCTCTCCTCCCCGCCTGGTGGGAGTGTAAGCTGGCACAGCCTGGTGGGAGGAGAGGGTGTTTAGACGATAGGTATCGAAAGTTTAAATGCAAAATTTAAATTCAACCTCTGGGAATTCGTTCTCCAGATATTCCTGGACATGCGTACAAAGACACGTGTGCAAGGATTGCATTCAGTGCTACCTGTAATAGCAAATGACTGGAAGCAGCCTCTGTGTCAATCAATAGAAGACCACATACATGAGATGCAGTGGGTGGGTATGTGGTGGTAGGTTCTGGGTGGGTTCTCTGAGAAGCAGATGCCAGGCAGAGTGTAAAAGGTTTATTGGGGAGTAACAGTTATGAAGCAAAAGGAAAGGAAATAGGACTGAGCGTGTGGGTGAGGGAAGGGTGCCATTAGAGCCCAATTTAGAGCTAACAAGGTCCCCACCAGCCCAGAGGGAAGCCAAGATTGCCTGTTAGAGAAAGAGCCAGGCCCTTATGCCACCACCTTGCTCAGTCCTGGGTAGGAGGCTGCCCCAAGAAGAGTGTGACCCCAACTTAACGCTAAGGGGGGACCCTGAAAAAGGTCCAGCTTAAGGCTGTCAGCTCCCCACTCCTTGCAGCTGGGCAGCCAGCCATTTCTCAAAGGCAGGTCTGGTGCAAGAGTCACCTATATAATAAAGAAGAAAGAGAGAAACTTGCACTTCCTAGTATGGAACAGTCTCCGGGATGTATTGTTAAGTGAGAAAAAATAAAGAGCGAAAGAGAACACAATGTTTTGGAACTAGACAGAGGCCTTGGTTGCACACCAATGTTGTCACTGAATTGTATACTTTAAAATGGTTAATTCTGTTATGTGAATTTCACCTCAATGTTTTTTTTAAAAAGAGAGAGAACACAGTGTGCTACTATTGTGTTAATAAAAAGGGAAATGCATTTATGTGCACAGGTAAGTGTGGACAATCTCTGGAAGGAGCCGCAAAACACTGGTGCTGAGAAGAGAG
This sequence comes from Eschrichtius robustus, assembly GCF_028021215.1. Lineage (NCBI taxonomy): Eukaryota > Metazoa > Chordata > Mammalia > Artiodactyla > Eschrichtiidae > Eschrichtius > Eschrichtius robustus. The sequence goes on along the minus strand of NC_090839.1, from coordinate 71,668,489 downwards.
ACTGAATTTTCACTGAACATCCTTGATACTGCTTAAATTTTTTGCCATATGCGTGTAATTACACCCCCTCTAAAAAGAACAGCATTAAAGGGGTTGTTTGATTGTTCTGATGAATGAATAAATTACTTGCCATCAGGAAAAACCAATAAAAAATTCCCCACAAGATTATTATTAGCAAGACACCATTACACTGATCTTTCCATTTCAGAAACTGCAGCCTCTGTCCAGATGCAGGGCCATCACAGGTTCAGTGCTGTCCTTTCTCTCGGGGTCAGAGGACTCCAGGAACACAGACACAGTACATTTCTGAACCACATGGCAAGTATCGATACTTGCTAGAAAAGGAGAAAAATTATATCTTGATGAAAAGTGTTCACCAGCTGCTATCCCACTCAGCCTGAGCAAATTAGCATGTCGTCATGGACTTCATTATTTTAAAGATGGTGAAACGGCCGAGCCACTGACATTTCCCCTTTAATCACCATGTAAAGGACTGGCTGCCCCTGGGTCTCTCCACCAATTGCCCGAGTATGTCTTTTGAACCCATTTGATGGTGTCACTCAATAAGGGCACTTTCTTCATCTTGGCTGCCTCTTTTTGACCCAAAATAATTTCAACCATTTCTACAGCTCCAGGCTCCACTGGGTTTTCTATTATTACATGTACCTTTCACAGCGATTCTAAACTGACCTTGAATGAAGAGACAATTTTTTTATCTGTTTGTTTGATTGTACTCCTCATTGTACTGCTCCAAGCCAAGACTTTTCTTTTCAGTTACAGAAAACACGAGTGCTTGCTTTGCCTCCAAAGTCACACACGTGGTTTTTCAATGTCTCTGCTAGCGTTTTGTTTCATGCAATCAGTTCTCAGACTTTTCCCGATGGAGACATGTGGTTTGGGCCCATTTTAGCAGCTCCACATTATAGCCAATTATAAAAATAAGCATCTAAGAATATCTCATGTTTCTAAGATTGACACCAGCGCTCACTACTCGATTGCTGATTGTGGCTGGCGGTGCACTCAGCGTCTTTGTGGTCAAGTTCACTAGCAAACTCAGAAGCAAAGTCATATCCCAGGTCAGAAACAAACTTTGGGTTGTGTGGACATCCATCCTTCCATGTTACAAGTCACTGATTTTGAGATTTTGCTTCAAATTCTTATACCTTCTAGCTGAAAGTATAACATTAAAATATTGCTGTTTAAGAAAGTAAATTAAAAATGATACTGAAATCCAAAAACTAGAATTGTCAGCAATCCTACCTATCTTTGTTCATTCATTCATTTATTCAACAAATATTTATTGAGTGCCTCTTTACGTGCCAGGCACTGCCTGGGGCCCTGGAAATAAAATCAATGCTGGGCAATAAGAACAAGGCCCTGATCCTATGGAGCTTATGATCTAAGAGGGAGATACAGATGTTAAACAAATCATCACAAAAAAACAAATAATTACATATTGTGAAAAGTGTTCTGAGAAAAATATACCACTCTTACGTGAGAATAGGAGGCCTGCTTTAATTTGGAAAGTTAGAGAAGTGATATTTTAAGATGAGAGTGAGACCATGTCTTAGTCTGTTTGGGTTGATAAAATACCAGACATTGGCTTATAAACAACAGAAATTTATTTCTCATAGTTCTGGAGGCTGGAAATCCAAGATCAGGGTACCAGCACGGTTGAGTTCTCATGAGGGTCCTCTTCTGGGTTATGGATGGCTGACTTCTCGTTGTGTCCTCACACGGCAGAGAGCAGGGAGAGAGAGCAAGCTCTCTTGTGACACTTATAGGGGCACTAGTGCCATTCAAGAGGACTCCACCCTCCTGACCTCATCTAATTCTAGTTACCTCCCAAAGGCCCCACCTCCTTATATCCTCACATTAGAGGGTAAGGTCTCATATGAATTTGGGGGAGACACAGACATTTAGTCCACAACAGACCTGAAAGATAAGTCATTTCACTGGTCCAAAGTGGAAGGAAAAGTGTTGAAGCAGAAGGAAACACTTTTGGAAACACATGGTTGGCAGGGACCAGACCATGCTGGGCTTTACACGCCACAATTAGAGTCTGGGATTTTACGGTAATGTTAAGGGAGCCTTTGATGGTTAAAATGAAGGGAATCACTTTAGCAGATATGTATTTGTTTGAGGTTTCTCTGGCTTTTGTTGAAAGAACAGCCCAGGCAGGAGACAAAATAGAAAGTGGAGGGATCAGGTGAGAGGCTGCTGCCATGGACAGTTGAGACATGATGGTAGCCTGAAGTGATGACAGAGGAGACAGAAAGAAGTGGGTGAATTAAAGGTAGGTTTTGAAGGGACAATAGACAATACTTGGAAAGACAGCATCTGTTCAGAAGCAGAGGAGTGAGAGAGGCAGAGTGTCGTGAACGACAGCAGAGCATATGACGCATCCCCTTTGGAAACCAGTCTTCCCGACCCTCTCCAACAGCATATCCAAGCCTCAGTTTCCTCCTCTGTGAAACGAGGACACCACTACTTACCTCTTCAGGTGGTCATGCTGATTGAAGAGGATAATGCATGGAGAGCATCAATGGGCAATGCTCGAAAATGGTCTTCTTATGATAATCCCCTTTTTGCCCCATATCGTCAACTTTGCCCTTTGTAATATTGTTATTCTTCAAGTGAGCTAGATTTTGTCCTCTCTTTGCCCATCCACTCACCTCCAACCAAACCTCCTCTCTCTATTCCATTTGCGCAATAATGAGGTTACCCCTTCTCGGTCCATAAGTGCCCCCATCATCAACGTCCACATCCAAGGCAATTTCTTCTGGGATGCTGAGCAAAGAGCTGGGTTCTCCTCTACCATCAGCAGGTCCTTTAGGTTCTACGATCTATTTAACAGTCCCTCATCTTTCATTATTTTTTATGGCAAGTGGGTCAGCTAGACTTGTCCCCATCATGGTTGCTAGAGCATTTACTCAAGAAAATGAAGAATAAAATATCCCCCAACAAGGTATTCTGGATATGCTCATGGCCCACACAAAGTTCTCAAGGAAGAGTCCTCTCTGCCTCTTGATGAGGAAAATCATATCGGCTCCCTCACGACAAGGGGATGTCATCACGGAAATTTCTAACATGTAAGTTGTTAGCTGTTCTCATAGAGCTTAATTGCAACTCCTTGGGCCAGGAGTTACAGAGTTTGTGGTAGCTGCTTCTGGATAATACCCCAATTAAGTCAGTTAAGTAATTAATAAATAAATAAAGCTTAAAATCAATTGGAATAGTATTATGCCAACATCAATTTCTTGTTTTTGACAATGTAATCGGATTACATAAGTATCATTGGGGAAGCTGGGTGATGAGTATTCAGAACATCTGTAACTCTTGTACATCTTACATTATTTTAAAAGAAGAGGTTATAATTTTAAAAATCAAATGCAACTTAAAAAATTAATTATGGCAATCTGGTTTTGAAACACTCTGCCATTGTACTTCTGCATGCTCTGAGGAGGAACAAAATGCGTCACAGATCATCAAAGCTGCAAAAGCAGAATGGAAAGTCACATAAAAAATCAGGCAGACACAAGGCAACAAAAATACCTCATTGACAGAGTCTGAGTATCAAGCCGATTATCACAGAAGCCTGAGTGGTAGCAGCGGTCCCCAGGTCTCGTGGCAAAGTTTATCTCCTATCCTGGGGCTCTCAGGACCCCAACACAAGAGCCCTCCACCAAGGCAGCCAGCCCCAGGGCCGTCCCCAGCTTCCTCAGCCTAAATCCTGAGAAGTTCACTGGGCTGAAAGGTCCACCACAAATTCGTTCTCCCATAACCCTTGGTACAAATGTCCCCAAATATGCCCGGTAAACTCACATGCGGGACTGAGAATAACAACAGTAGCTAACGCTGGGCACATCCATCATCTTAATTCCCATAACACAACCAAGAGTTAGATAAAAGAATCCACCGTTAAACCAGCAATCCTAAACCAGTGGCTCTTCCACATGGTTTCCAACTCCCTTGGTAATTAGGGCCTGTCTCCCCACCCCACCTTCATTTCTAACCCTTCTGGAAAACTTTGCCTCCTCCTCTGAGGTCAGAGAACTTATAAGTAAAAAGGCCCCATCTTTTGAGATGTGGAGGGAGGGGAACAATCACTCTTGCCTTAAACCAAGATTATGAAAAATAAATTCGAGAGAAATTTTAAATGCCTTTGAAAAGATCTGTAAATTAAATAGCATTTGTCCATCTCTCTGCTCTTTAACATTATCACGCATGCACCTGAAGTTTAAGCAAAGAAATCCACTAAACAAACAAGCCCAAAATCATACAACACAGATTTAGAGGTGTATCCCTTCACTCTAATGAATGTCCAGTTCAGAAAACCATTTTGTCTTCAAAGAGCCCTGAAGGTTCTTATCTTTGCTATCTTTCTGTATTGTTAGCAGAAATATTACATCTTTGAAAAGAAGAAAAACATTATTCCCAGAGCTAAAACAGAAAAGGCTTTGAACTATTTAGGGATAAATCAACTCATAGTTACCAATAAGCTGAAAAGAATGAAAGAGACTATTTCAAACCAAGTAGGCCCCTCTTACATATACAGTATTCAAGTGTTAATTTCCAAATCAGCCTTAGAATATGCACATATACATTTAAATTCTGCTGAAATGTCACACAAGCCCTGGTTCAATCAGATAAACAATTTTATTCTTTCTCTAAGGAAGGAAAACTCAAGTAAATCTTCTAGACCCTGATTCAGGTAGATATTACCGGTCCCATCTAACCTCGTTCACCATAAGGATGGCATTCCTTACAACTTATACACAAATTTACCTTAACTTCATTTAAATTTTAAAATGCTTCTCTCAGCTGAGTGGCTGAGTTTTGTCATGAGGAGGAATAGAAGGTACCCGCCAGGCCTTCAAGCACAGTTGGACTGTGTGTGCACTTCACAAAGGCACCTGACCAAGGTGATGAATGAGGTCAGAAATCAAGTCCTCCCTCGGATCACTTGTTAAGCCATCTGGCCTGGTCCAAAGAGTTTCAGCCAAAGGAAGGGATGCCTTTTGGTAACTGGTCCACTATACCCAGAGGAGGAACTTCTTTTAATTCACTTGTACAGAAGTGGCACCTCTCTGTAATTCACCTAAAGAACCATAGGTGCCAGCTGTGGCCCTGGACCCCACACACCTGTAGTCTGCCACCCCCAGGGGATGCACATTCTACTGTAGGGAGAACCAGTCTTTTGTCCACAGCCCTCCCCAGATCCAGCCCTTCCCTGCTACTGTCTCTCAGCCTTCACCCTTATTTTAAACTTTGAACTTCCAGGTTCCATGTATTACAAGACCCATTCTTTCTGATTCTTATTTTACCTAGAAATTCAAGTACAGCTTTTTCCTGGAATACTCAGCCCTTGACATGTACAGACACATACAGTAAAGCGCACCATACAATTATTTCAGAGATGAAGAAAATGTCACATTACAGATGAACACACAGAGTAGTCTGGTGCCCAGATGAACACCAAAGAACCTCAGTATCTGGAATTTAAGATTAAGTTTCTGTCTTCTAGGATCATATGAAAATAGCTGGACAGATTGCCAGCAAAGTTAGGGGCTATGTTTGTGATAGGTTCGATTTAAAATGTAGGACACAGGGCACATGGGGAATTCACCTCAGGGGCTGCTGGAGAATCTCAAAGAGATAGATTGTTATGCTCTAGAGTTTTATGACAGGCCTCTCTGATCAGGAGACACATGCATATACATCAAGATGCTGTCAGTACAGAAAATGAGCAGGGTTTCAAATAGAAGCCCCAATCTGTTGACTCGTCAGCCACTCTGTTTTTTTTCCTTTTTTTTTGTAAAACTTTTTTCCAGCTTTATTAGGGTATAAATGGCAAATAAAAATTGTATGTATTTAAGGTGTACAACGCGATGTTTTCATAGATGTATACAGTGTGAAATGGTTACCACGATCAAGCTACTTAACATATCCAGCTCCCCATACAGTCAACTTTTTTGTAGTGAAAACACTCAAGATCTACTCTCAGCAAATTTCAAATATACAATACAGTATTATTAACTGCAGCCACCATGCTGTCCATTAGATCCCCAGGACTTACTCATCGTACATAACTGAAACTTTGAACCCTTTGACTAACATCTCCCCATTTTTCCCAACCCTTAGCCTCTGGAAACCACATTTCTACTCTCTGGTTCTGTGAGTTCAACTTTTTCAGATTCCACAGATGTGAGATCATACAGTATTTGTCTTGCTGTGTTTGGTTTACTTCACTTAGCATAATACCCTCCAGGTTCATCCATGTTGTTGCAAACAGCAGGATTTCCTTAATTTTTTAAATTGAATAATATACCGTTGTATGTATATACCATATTTTCTTTTTCTAAATTTATTTATTTTTGGCTACGTTGGGTCTTCGTTGCGTTGTGCGGGCTTCTCATTGTGGTGGCTTCTCTTGTCGTGGAGGACGGGCTCTAGACACATGGGCTTCAGTAGTCGTGGCGTGCGGGCTCAGTAGTTGTGGCTCTAGAGCGCAGGCTCAGTAGCTGTGGCGCACGGGCTTAGTTGCTCCACGGCATGTGAGATCTTCCCAGACCAGGGCTCGAACCCGTGCCCCCTGCATTGGCAGGCGGATTCTTAACCACTGCGCCACCAGGGAAGCCCTGTATATACCATATTTTCTTTATCCATTCATCCATCAGTGGACACTTAGCTTGTTTCCATATCTTGCCTCTTGCAAATAATGCTGCAATGAACATGGGAGTGCAGATCTCTTCAAGATACTGATTTCATTTCCTTTGGATATATATATACCCAGAAGTGGGATTGTTGGATCATATGGTCGTTCTATTTTTAATCTTTTGAGAAATATCCATACTGTTTTCCGTAGTAGCTGAACCAATTTCCATTCCCACCAACGGTGAACTAGGGTTCCCTTTTCTCCACAGTCTCACCAGCATTTGTTATCTCTTGTCTTTTTGATAATAGCCATTCTGACAGGTGTGAGCTGATATTTCACTGTGGTTTTGATCTGCATTTCCCTGATGATCAGTGATGTTGAGCACCTTTTCATGTACCTGTTGGTCATTTGTGTCTCCTTTTGAGAAATGTCTTTCCAGGTCCTTAGGGTAGCCACTCTTAATTGCAGGTGCTGATTTGGGATTTAGCTGCTTCTCACATGGGCAACTATTCCTGGGAGAAGAACAGCAAAGATTCACTTCTTAAATGATATCTAATGATTCTCCAGGCAATTGCCTGAGAGGTAGAGTGGAAAATAAGGGGACTTGGAAGCAACCTAAATGTCCATCAACAGAGGAATGGATAAAGAAGATGTGGTACATATATACAATGGAATATTAGCCATAAAAAAGAACAAAATAATGCCATTTGCAGCAATATGGATGGACCTAGAGATTGTCATACTGAGTGAAGTAAGTCAGACAGAGGAGGACAAATATCATATGGTATCACTTATATGTGGAATCTAAAAAAAGGGTACAAATGAACTTACCTGCAAAACAGAAATGGAGTTACAGGTGTAGAAAACAAACTTATGGTTACCAAGGGGGAAAGCAGGGGAGGGATAAATTGGGAGATTGGGACTGACATATACACACTACTATATATAAAATAGACAACTAATAAGAACCTACTGTATAACACAGGAAACTATTCAATACTCTGTAATGACCTATATTGGAAAAGAATCTAAAAAAGAGTGGATATATGTAACTGTATAAGTGATTCACTTTGCTGTACAGCAGAAACTAACACAACATGGTAAATCAACTATACTCCAATAAAAATTTTTAAATAACTGAATAAATAATTTTTTTAAAAAAATAAAATACAAAAAGAATTTTTTTAATTTTTTTAAAAAAAGAAAGAAAAATAAGGAGAAATTGTACAAATCAGGGGATGTTTGCCTTTATATGTGTAAGTTACCCTCAAGAGTCTGCAGTTTTAAAAGAACACTTTAACCAATTCAGCAACTTGTGTGGCATCTCCCTGTACTCTTTGTAGGATGCTGGGGTCTCCTTACCAGCTGCTATTTTCCTATGAACATACAATGAGTTCTTGAACACATGGTAGCATTTCATTCCTTCATTCAACAAAATTTATTAAGAACCTACTACATGCCACACTCTGTTTAATGTCCTGAGGATACTGCAGTTAGCAAAACAGACCAAAAAAATCCCTGCCTGGGGGAATTCCCTGGCTGCCTAGTGGTTAGGACTCCGTGCTTCCACTGCATGGGGCACAGGTTTGATTTCTGGTAGGGAACTAAGATTCCGCATGCCACGTGGAGTGGCAAAAAAAAAAAAAAAAAAAAAAAAAAATCCCTGTCCCATAGAGCTTAGATTCTGGAGTAGGCATGGGGAGACAGACAGCAAACCCACACACGAGTAAACGTGTAATAGGTCAGATGTGCTACAGAGAAGAATGAAGCACGGAAGAGACACTGAAAATGTCAGCAGTGTGCTTTTATATGGGCTGGTCACAGAGGTGGCCAAGCGGTGACGTTTAAGCAAGTGAACAAGCATAGAGGCAGTGGTGTAAGCCCCTTGCTGGTAGGAGAACAGCCAGTACAAAGCCTTGAGGCAGGAGCGGGTCTGGGAATTGGAGAGACCAACAGGAAGCTGGAGTGGCAAAAGGAGGGACGGGGAGCTCAGACAAGTCAGGGGTGGGAGACCGCCCTGTGCCTTGTAGACAATATTAAGAACTTTAGTTTTGCCTTACCTGGAAAGACATTGGAAGGTTTTGAGCAGAGGAATGTCTTGATCTGACTTACTTTTTTTTTCATACCTCCCTGAAACAACATCCTTTTGACCCTATTAGGCTCTCTGTCTTTGGAAAGGCTATGATGCATTGCTGGGTGTTGAGAGTTGTTTATTCTTCAATGTACAGTCGCCAAACTGAATTTATTCTTACTCAAGACTGGACAGGGCCAGGCTAATTAAGGGCTCTCCAAAATTCAAGTTTTTCATACATGTCTTCTTTTTTCAACAACTGTCATTGAGATGTAATTCATATACGAGTTCTTTTTTTGTGATATCTTTTTTCTGGTTTTGGTATCAGGATGATGGTGGCTTCGTAGAATGAATTTGGGACTGTTCCTCCCTCTGCAATTTTTTGGAAGAGTTTGAGAAGGACGGGTAAGGATGGGTATATCATCTATAACCCGCACTGCTCCCCAAGAAAGACGGGCTGTGTTGACAGAGAGGACTTTGTTCTGCTGGACACCTGGAGGAGTTTGTCAACGAGTTTGGGAGTAGACATTAGTAAGAACTAAAAGTCTCTACAAAGTGGACAGAGAAAGAATTGAAAACCCTAAGGAAGATAATAGTCAATGAAGCGGGACACTGCCAAGTCGAAGAGTGCTATCAAGAGAGAGCAAGACAGAGGATTCCGCAGCACTGATGGGCCTGAGGATGCAGAGAAATGCCTGCTGGACAGGTTAGTTAGTCATTCATTGCGAGATGTGCAATACAAATCCGACTTTGGTCTCTCCATTGCAATCAGCAGTAAAGTTTAGATTGCTGTATTAGCTACATATCGCTGCATAACAAATCACCCCAAGACTTAATAGCTTAAGACAACACATCTTTATTATCTCAGTTTCTGTGGGTCAGGAATTTGAGCCTGGCTTAACGGGGCCCTCCGCTTCAGGGTCTCTCACATGTTGCAATAAAGGTGTCAGCCAGGTTTCATCTTAAGGCTACACTGGGGGACACGTTGTTGGCTGAATGCAGCTTCTCATGAGCTGTTGGCAGAGGCTGCCCTCAGATCCTTGCCGTGTGGCCTCTCCCTAGGGCCACTTAAAACATGGCGGCTGGATGTATCAGAGTGAGCAAGAGAGAGCATGTCAGAAAGAAGGAAGTCCCAGTCTTTTGTAACTTTATCTCAGGGACAACATCTTGATACATTCTACTGATTAAAAACAAGTCACTGGACCCAGCCCACACTCAGGGAAGGGTGTTACACAAGGGTATGAATACCAGGAGGCAGGGATCATTGAGGGCCACCCTAGAAGCTGCCCACCACATTTACCCACTAGTGCTTTTGTGTGAATGGGTTATTTGAGATGATTCACATCTGGGCCAATGAAGTGCATAAATAGTATACAATTAGGAGGATCCCAGAGGCAGTGATTCACCAGGAATTCACAGAAACCCAGGTGGGGCTTTGGTTTTTCCTTGGTCATGAAATTGGGGGGCTCCTATAGCTGATTCATGTTGTTATAAAGCAGAAACTAACACACCATTGTAAAGCAATTATACTCCAATAAAGATGTTTAAAAAAACAATTTAAACCAAAAAAAAAAAAAGGAACTGGGGGGCTCCTCACAGGCTAGATAGGTTCAGCTGACCCTAGATTAATTTGAGAATTATATCCAGGGTCATTAACTACAGGTGCAGTGCCCAGCTAGCTATTCCTGAGCCAGAAGTAAAAGGAATGCATCTTCATGACATCAATAACAAACTTGATCAGATAAAATAGGGCAGCATTAGTTGACCTGATTCATCCATGCTGGAGGTGGACAACCACCCCAAATCAGAGGGACATTGGAGAAACTTCTTTGGGACTCTCTTTGCAGCCTTTGGAGAGTGCATTCTTTGGCACTGGATGTTCTCAATGGATCAGTCTGGTCCTGGCAGGAAAAGGATGGCACACTCAAATGAGGTATTTGAAGAGAGTTTAATGAAAAGAGTATTGCAGAGGTACAGGCAGGGTTAAGAGAAAATAAGGAATGCAAATTACCCTGGAATGGTCAGCAGTGGCAAGGCCTTACCCCCAGGCTAAAAGAGAAAGGGATAGAGAGGCTTCTGGAACCCAGAGAGCATTGTAGCTGTCAGAAAGAGCCGCCCAAAGGAACTGTGGCCTTCACGGAGGACGTGACCCGCAGGCTGGCAGAAAGGGAGTCAGGACCCTCCAGTCTCCTGCTTGGCCCCATTGCCCAATCCCAGCTGCAAGCCAGAGGCAATGATACGAGTGGAGAGTGGATCTGGAAGTACACACAGAAAAATATCCAAACATAAACAAAACACCTGGCAGCTTGATCTGAGCTTCTAAAAAGTGCAGAAGTCATAGCAATTCTCCTAGGAAAGAGCAGACATCGGTAAGCTCTCCAAAGCTGCCATTCCAACCAGCATGAAGAAACACAAAATAGCTTTTAAAATAAAGCTACGACTGCCCAGGACTAGGGGCTTTATTGGGAAGTGTGATACAGGTTTTTGAGCCTGCCTCGGGGTGCTGTAAGCGTGTCAGTCCTTGGGGAGTGTGGGAAGTGAGGAACCATAATATCGTATTCACAGAGATCCAGGCAGCATTCTATCAAGCTCCGTTCTTTCATTGCTTTAGCCAAGTACTTGACAAGACTGGTATGGGTGTTTGACTATGGGAACAGTCATGAACTATACACAACAAAGAGAAAAGCCTCCCACCCCATCTGTGCAAAGACTAGAGAGGCCTTTACCAGAAGTCATACGACAAGATGCTGCTGGCTGCCGGTTAGAAAATCGGACTTGCTAAGAGCAGGCTGCTGGGCCAGCAGAGCCAGGCTGTACAGGAGAACTAAAGGCCCCCGCCCTGCACCCCAGAATGCGTGCCCTGCATGATGCTAAATCAGGAGGGAAAAAAGCAGGAGATGGTATTGGCTGCCCTGGGGGGACAGGAGGCACCACCCCATTGGACAAGCAGATCCAAACTTGAGTACTTGGAGTCAGCCGGATATGACTCAGCCACCTGAGGCCAAATTCCCAACTAGGAAGGCCCCCGGAGGGTGACAGGAGCAAATCTCCCACCTCCGATGAGTGTCATCTCCAGAATAAGCCTAGGGCTCAAGGCAAAAACCTTGACCATTAAATAGCTATTTCATCATCTATGTAAAGATAGTTTTTAAAACCAGGGTCCCTGTAACCCATCAGGCAAAAACAGTGTTGTTAGGGGCCCTGGGAAGCCAAGATATCCATAAACTATTTGTTATTGAGAAAATGACACTTTGTGATCAGCTGCACCCACAATAAAAAACAATCTGCAGACATCCAAAAATTAAGAAAAAGGAAGGCAAGAGAAGCCATTCCAACCAGTTGTAAGCATCAGAAAATCCAACCCAATTTTGTTCATGAAACTGAATGATCCACAGGCAGGTATGGTTTGATCCAGGCTCCAAAAACTATTACCAGAACCTGGGTTTTCTCATGTCATCCCTTAACTCCATTCTTCTCATTCTATTTCTTAATTCCATTCCTTCATACAACTTCTCACAATTTCAAGATGGCTGAACAGTTCAAGTTCAGAAGGAAAGAGAATCTCTCTCTCTCTCTCTCTCTCTCTGGCTCTCATTGGCCCATCCCTGATCAATCACTGTGGACTGGGGAATGAGAAATGCTGACTGGTTTCAGTGAATCAGAGCCCAGCACTGGAGCTGAAGGTGGGATTGATCCCACCTAATCCACGTGAGCAAAAGTCCCAGAGGAATGTTCCCAAAGGAAATTCACAGTATTGTGGGGAAGGAGGAACTGATGCTAAGTCACTATAAATGACAAATGCAAAAGATAAATAAACATAGAAAGCCTCCCTCCTGCCAAGAAGCAAAAGATCCTAGAGGGAGAGACAGAAAAGGAGTAGGATGCCCACCCAAGGAGACTTTGGTGGGGTGGAGGGAGGCGGCAGGGCATGCTCATGCTCATGGACACGTTTCCAGGCTAAGCTTAAATTCCAGAGCGGGTCTATGTCAACCAAAAATGGCCACCCAGCTCTCAGCTCCTTGTACACCTCAGTCACTGACTCCCCTGCACTTGTTTCCCCTTATTCTGTGTCTTAGTTTTCTATTGCTGCATAACAAATGGACAGAAACGTAGCAGCTTAAATAACACATTTATTATCTCACAGTTCTGTAGGTCAGAAGGCTCAGCATGGCTCAACTGGGTTCTCTGCTCAGAATCTCACTGGGCTGAAATCATGGTGTCACTGGAGCTGGGGGTCTCATCCGGGGCTGGGGTCTTCCTCCAGGATGGCTGGTTGTTTGCAGACTTCAGTTCCTTCTGATTGCATGGCCGAGGTCTCTGTTTTCTTGCTGGCCATCAGCCAGGGACCTTCCTCTCCTCCTAAAGTCCACCCTGGGTCCTTGCCATGTGGTCCCCCCGTAGGCTGTCACATTCTGAACAATTCTGTCATCAGGAAGGTCCTGGCTCCTTTTAAGGGTGCACATGATCAAGTCAGGCCCACCCAGACAATTGCCCTTTTGATTAACTCCAAGTCAACTCATTAGTAACCCATTCATGGCAGTGACATCCCCTCACATGCACAGGTTCTGCCTGCCCGTGGGGGGAAGAGGTTACACGGGCCGTGCACACCAGGGAGTTTGGGGCCAGCTTAGAATTCTGTCTACACGGTTTGGTAATTGAACTCTTCTGGAATCAGCCCTTTCCTGTTCAGTCAGTGTGATTTGGGGTAGGATTTGGGGTAATCTCCTAACCTAGCCTCAGCCAACTGGTGTACTCCACCATCCCAGCCACAGTGGTCAGTTCAGAGATGTCACCTGCCCCCAAGCAGGCCCAATCAAAGTGAATCCAGGGACTTTTGCTGACATGACCAGGAAGGACCAAGTTCTCTCTCTCTCTCAATAATGCTAAAATGTTAGGCTATGAGTCTAAAGCTGATGGTGGCCACCATGAAAGTAGAGTCTGCCTAGGAAAGAAGCCAAATCTAAAGTCAGAGTCAAAAGACAGCAAGAGGGAAGCCAACTCCTGGGGATGTTGTTGGAGCTCCTGGATCCAGCTAGGCCTGAATCCAGACCCTTTCCCAGCTCTCAGCAGGGATATAAGTCAAGAGGTTCCAGATACACCACCTACAGGTGACGTGGAGGGGCTCCTGCTAGGCTGACTGCTCACCCAGCTGTGTGGGGAGGAGGAGATGCCATCAGGAATCAGCAGCATGGAGGTGAGGGTAAGGTCTCCCCCCATGTCTGGGATACAGGGAGGGGCCTGGAAACAAAATCCTAAGTTAAATCTTCTAAGATAATGTTCACCAAACTGAACTGGTACAAAGACCCCTTTTCAAGGAAGCAGCAGGATGGAAACCAAGGGAAGCCCAACAATATGTGGAGGATGCAAGACGGGACCCAGAGGAGTTCTGGGAGCAAGAGCCACTTTTTCAAAGTGGCCCTGGCGTCACGGGAAGAGGGCAAAGGTCCGTGGGGTTCCACCTCCCGCCACTTTCGTTTCATTCAAAGCCACGAGACCAAGCCCTGTGATGCCTGCGAGGCCCTGCCTGCTCTGGCCCATGACCTCTCCAACCTCATCTCCTGCCTCTCCCCAGACGCCACCCCTGCGTCACCTTGCTGGTCCTCAGACAACTGGAGCTTCAGGCCTGCCTCTGGGACTTTGCACTTGCTCAGCCTCGTTATCCTGTCTGGATGTAGATATAGATGTTGATGTAGATGTAGATGTAGACGTAAGTATAGGCATAGGTGTAGGTGTATGCATGCTGCCCCATACCTCCTTCAAGTCTTTGCTCTGTCACCATCTTCCCCATGAGGTTTCCCCTGACCACCCGGTTTCTACCTAAAGCTTGTTCTCTGCCCCCACTCCCACCACCACCCGGAGTTCCCAATTCTTCCTCCAGATTTACTTCTCCCCATAGTATTTATCACTATCTGATTCGTGCGTGTGTGTTTATTATGTGCCTCTCCCAGCTCCCGGCAGAACGTGAGCTGCACAAGAACCGGCTTGTGTGTACTCTGCGCCTGTGGTGCCCAGCATGGGGGCTGGCAAAAAGTGGGTTCTCAATAAGTTTTTGTTAAATGAGTATATTCTTATCATATCTCCCCAGCTCCCCTGGAGCTGAAGTTTCCCAACATTTGCCTGATCAAAGGTACTACTGAGTTCAGTTTGGTGCGAGGAGGAAAATGAAACATTTACTTATTCAACAAATATGTCATGAACACCAGCTATGACCCAGCCCACTGGGGACTGCTGAACAGGAGGAATATGGCAGTTAACAAGACGGTCAAGGTTTCTGCCCACGGGGGCTAAATGCTGGTGAGTTATCATGCCCATTCCTCCAATCCCAAATCCTTCCTGGTGTGAGAGGTCCTGGAGCTGACTGGACACTAATGGGAACCCGCCAGCCCGCCCATCAGTCTCAGCTTCCCTGACCTAAGATGTCATGGTGGAGAGTGGGGTCTCAATGGGCCTGACATGACAAGGAGCAGATGAAGGTGATGGGGGAGATCCGCAAGGGAGGGTAGCTCAAGACCAGACTTGTTGACCTCGGCCACTTCAAAGTGTCTTCCAGCTTCCGGTGTGAATGGAGGAGATGACACACACCTGGGGGAGAGCCAGATGGCTTCTTCAACTGGGGCATTCTCCCCTGAGGATGGGCCAATGCACCTATGCCATGTGCTATTACTTGACCTGAAAATCCTTCTGGGAGACTCCAGCTTACAGAGTCTTGACAGTACCAGGGAGTGTAGCTAAGCTGTAGGTTGGAGGGAATGATGTTGGATCAGTGAGTGCTCAAGGGGAAATAGTTCAATAAGTCATTAGACATGAAAGCTGCATGGCAGAGCAGGTAGAACAACCATGTTATGGGCATAAGCTCTGACCCCTGAGCATCTGGGACCTGATTTCTATGACCCCTGATCTTGAAAATGGGAAATAAGTGGAAGTTAGGGGCCATGACGATGTATCAAGTAGCACAGCACTTGACAAAGAGCTTCACAAATGGGCATGGGTACATGGTAAATGATGGGAATGTGAAGAAAGGGACAGAGTGCATCCCCTTCCTATCCCCAGCATGGGACCAGCACTGTGCAAGGAAGGCATGTTGAAGACATGGAGTATAAGTCAGCTTTGGCTGCAGTAACAAATAACCCCCAAACCTCAATGGCTTCCCTTAACAAATATTTATTTCTTGCATATGAGTATTCAGGTTGGCTGTGGCTCTCCTGGGCTTGGCTGAGCTCACCTGGGTTCTGCTGATCTCAGCTTGGCTCCAAGCTGTGGGTTGGGCTCAGGTCTGCTCCTCATGTCTCCTCACCCACAGGTCTCCTCACATGAGGAAGCAATTGCCAAGAGGTCAAGCCAAATCATGCAAGCACGGGTAAGACTGCTGCTGGTGGACTGTGTCATGTCTGGTCAACGGCCAAAGCCCAAAGTTAGCAGGTAGGGAATTAGACTCTACCTATTGAATTGCATGACAAAGCCACACAGCAAAGGCTTGGATGTTCCCTCCTAACAGAGGGAGTGAGCAGCAGATTTGAGAACAATCGTCCAGTCCTCCCACCCACCCACCCCGCAGCCAACAGGAGTGTTCCGGAGGGTCTCAGAGACTGGAAGGAATTCCTCAGGGCCAGACTTCTCCTGGGAAAGGACAGCCCCTCCCTCCAGATTTCATCAGCATGTATCTGATCTGGCTCATAAAAAGCCAGGATGAAAGTGAAGGCAAACAAGGTAGGTTGCAGATGTCTCCAAGGATCAGACAAGCTATGTCCCTTTCTGAAACAATCAGTACCTGGGGCAGTGGAGGCCGAGAAGTGTAAAATGACCCTCCTGTGGTGGCTGAGAATCCCAAGAATCGCTGCACGTCCTGGATGGATTTGCAGAGAGGACACTCACTTCTAGAAGGCTTCAAGACATGCACTTTGTAGACATCCCACTTAGACACTGTGTGGTCTGGAATTCTGCCGGGCTTAACTGTTTATTACATACATGTTTTATAGGGAGGCAATATAGATGTTTTAAAGGACCTCAGGAGGCATGGGTGGGCAAAGAAACTTTAAGGACAAATAAATACGGAATATTTAATATTAAGTTGTTTACTGTCTCTTCCATGACAGCATTTCTTCAGTAAAGCCAGGTAAACACACACACACACACACACACATTTGCACACGCACTCACACACACAGCCACCTCTCCTTGGCAGTGGAGCCCATCCCAGCAGCTGTGGCTGAAGCCCTGGGTTCCAGGACTAGAGAGAATAGCTTAATTCTAAGCCCCACTGGATGGTAGGCTGAAGTTGCAGAAAGACTCCCACTCCCGTCAAGCCTAAAGGTGGGGTTCTGTAAAAGGATATAGCTGAGAGATATTCAAACATTTTAATAACCAGTATAGCACAGGTCCTGACCGATCAGAGCCATGGCCAGCACACTGTGACCTGCATGCCACTGTCCGTGATCTCTGCAAACAGCTGGGAGAAGTTGCAGAAGGTGGAGGCCGGGAATCCAATGGTACGGCTGACATTGAAAGGTGAACGGGAGTGGCACCTGCGCTGTGACCCGCTGCTTTCCTGTGTGCAGAGGACTGAGCATTTCAACCGCAGACCCCAGGGGTCCTGCAGGGCATAAGCTGGATTTGTCTTCCTGCCTGAGGCAACCACCAATTATATGTGCTGTGAGGCAAGCTGGCCTCCCGCCAGAGGAGGAGAGGACGGGATCTACAGAAGCTCTCTCTGATCTAACTCATTAGAGAAGTTCAAGAATACCCATCCAGGAGGCAGCACAGGGCAAGGTAAAAAGTCAGGATTTAAATCCTCACTACCTGAGAGGCCTCAGACAAGGGTTTCTTACCTCTCTCGGGCTCTGTCCCCTCATCTGGAAAAAGGGAACCAACAGCATCCAACTGGCAGGATCGTGATGACGATGACATGAGCTAACGACACAGCTAAAGCCCTCAGATGCAGACTTAGCCTCCAAAACAGGAGCTGTTATTGACATCCACGATGGGAGGAACAATCCAGGAATTAAACCAAAAACAAATGATCAGAAGGGAAAGTGAGACGCAAAGACTACATGATATTGGCAGTGTGAAGTCTGACTCAAAGGAGATTGTTGTGATTGTTCCTGCCCAGGATAATCCAAGGCTGGAAGAAAGTGGGAATACTGAGCGAGGTCCAAGACCCCTCTGATGGGAATCTGTGCAGACACATATCTCACCCAGCGTCCCTCTCCAAGCAGCTGGTCCAGCCCAGCTAAACTGGGGCTCGAGTTTGTAACAAGACAAACGACCTGTGCTAGAGAAGCAGCATTAGTTGCCACTTCCGTGCCAGGATGAAAGAAAACCAGATGAGACCCCAAGTAACACCCGCAGGGCCACACTCTCCACACCCCAGTCTTTTAATTTTCTGTAATAATCACATGTGACATCTGAAAACACACCAGCCTCTATAACATCTACTTATGATGCTGTTTAAGACCCACCCACCTCTGATGGAACACCAGAGATTTTTGGAAACTCAAGCAGGCTCTTCTTGTCTCCAGATGAGACGTCTACTGTGGATGTGACGGGGAAAAGGGGCCAGAACGTGCTGGTGGCAGCACAGAAGTACTCAGGATGCCTAAATTGCTACCTAAGTGATGTGGTGTGAAACTACTTTGTTGGCTGAATTTGAGAAGGCATAACACCTGGGAGGCAGCAAAGCACCCCTTCCTGAGCTCTGCCTTCCTGAGCCAAAGGCCGAGAGCATCCTGCGAATTTCCAGAGGTAACTCCATCCCAGCCTCCAAAAGGACTGGGCCAGTGGGTGCGTTTGTTTTGCTGTGCCATAACCACAGGAGTGACTGGCTTGCACAGTTTATTTTCTTTTATTTCAACCCATCCCCAAAGCCCAGAGCAACTTAAAACAAGAAGAGCCACCACCTCCATCAAGAAAGGAGTATTTTGAAAGTTTAACTGATAATTCCACAGCCATTCATTCAGCTGCCTCCCAAGGAAATGGAAGGCATCTGGAAAATGTATTTAAAAATTGATTTAACATTGAGCCATGTTAACTGTTTTAATTCCCAAACAATGCAATGCCCACAAAAATATCAATTAGCAATCAGGCAGGAATATTGGCGTCTGCTGCGGGATTCATTTATTTCAGCTCTGCGAAGTATCTAAGAAAGAGAAATCCAATGTGCCCCGTAGCTCCAAGGAAGGGAAATTAAGCCAGAATTGAGGCCGAATCAGGGCCTGGCGAAAACGGCGCCTTTGCCTGCACCCACTCCTCTCCGGCGTCTCCCTCTGGAGGGAGGGCAGTAACTTGTACTAAGGTCTTCATGCTTTGACAGGAAACACCCCTCCCTCCCCAGCTTCTCTGTCTCCAAGCTGGAAAACTAGGGAGACTGAAATGAGGCTGAGAATGCCTCCCTGCTGAGGACACAAGCCAGGTTAAGAACGTGCGAGATCATTTTCAACAATTATTCTTCCTTTTAGCGCCTCTTCAATTCCAAGGCCCCGGGGTCTCCCTGCCCCCACTGAGGCTCTGAGTCGGGTTGCGGGACTCCCACCGTCTGCAGCGCCCTCGGTCTCCACGTGCCCTGGGCAGCTGCCTGGGCCCCAGGGCAATGCGCAAATGCCGCTCACCACACGAGCCTGGGCATCAGGACCAGCAGAGGGCAGCCCAGCCCAAGACTCTGGGAGACCCAGGCTCCTAAAAGGAAACAAGACAAGACAAGAGTGCAGAGGAGGTCTCAGCAGCCCGCGGAGGGTGGACGCACCACGCCAGCTCCCCGCGCCTCTCCCTGAACCACTCACTAGATCTCTCCCAACCTTGGTTTGCTCAACTCCTAAACGGGAATAATGACCCCAAACTGCAAGGGATGGAAAGGCGAATTAAATGAGATTGTGTGAATCAGCGACTACCAGAGCTGCCTTAATCATAAGAGTCACCTGGGGAGAATGCTAAAAATGCAAATTCTGATTCAGCAAGTCTGGTACCAGGCCCAGGAATTTGGATTTTTAAGTATCACTCCCAGATGATTCGGATAATGAAGCAAATTTACGAAACAAGAGATTAAGTGCCTGGCCCACAGGAAGGGTTCACCCAGCTGCCAGCACCAGCTCAGGCCTGTGGGGTGAACGGAAGGAGAAGGAATCTAGGCTTCTCCTGCCTGGCTGAGTATCCATCAAAAATTACAAATGCACAAACCCTCTGACCCAGCAATGCCACTTGGAAGAGTTTACCCTGCAGGTACACTTGAACGGATGCAAAGTATATAAGGTCATCCGCCGCAGCATCGTTCATAACAATATAAAAATAGAAACAACTGAATTGTCGTCTACAGAGACCTAGTTAAATAGTTATGCCGTAGCCAGAAAAACAACAATCGCACGGCTCCTAGGTACGGATATGGAACTACGTCCGAGGTATACTGTCAGGTGAAAAATGCAAGGCACAGAACAAAGTGTATAACAAGTTTTGTAAAAGTGCAGGGATAAACTATGGATATGCATAGAGTATCTCTGGACAGATACACAAGCTGGTGACACTGGCTGCCTCTGGGGAGGGGAATTGGGCGACGAAGGAACGGGGGATGGGGGAGATGGTTCACTGCACACCTTTTCCGACCTTTCGTACTTTAAACCAGGTGCGTTGCCTACTGTGTGCATTATATAACACACAAAACACTGTAACATTTTAAAATAACTTTTAAATGTATGCGTATTATATTTCAATGAAAAGGCTTTAAGATAATAGTAAGTCAAAGGGCGTGGCTCCGGTTTGCAGCTGCCATGTCGGGCCACTTGTGGCTGCAGAAATTGGGAATCCCCCAGTTTGCTATTCCCCAAGGGAGGCTGGGGCGGACCTGGAGACAGCGAAGCACCAAGCTTCGCTCTCTGGGTTTTTGCACTCGCTCTTCCCTCTACCTGGGACACTCTCCACCTGGCTGGGTCCATCTTCTCTTCTCTTGGTCTGCAGCTTAGGAATCACTGTCTTCTGGAGGCTTCCAAGGCCGCTCCCCACTCTCCCAAGCCTAGGTAGCTGCCTCTCCCGAGCATTCCCTGGGGGCCTGTGTCCCCCCTCACAGCACCCCTCGTACTGCCTCATGGTCGCCAGGGTGCAGCAGTTTCCCTCACCCCCATGCTGGACTGGGAATTCAGAGAGGACAGAGGACACGCCTGGCTCGTTCACAGTTGCCTCCGCAGAGCCCAGCACCGGCTTAGTCCAAAGACGGTGCTCACTAAAGACACAAGGAGGCACAAAGAAGTGGGAGAGTGAGGGGAGGGGGAGAGTAAGACAGGCAGGGAGGAAAGACAGGAAGGAAAGCCACACCCATGGCTCCTCTGTCTCAGCTCAGCCCTTAGTCACCACCACCATCCTCTGCTGCTTTCCTCCCCTGGTCTTACCAGATTTGAAATCTTCTTTATTTACGAGAGAGCCTTACCTGCCTTACTCACCTCTGTATTCCCTGCTCCTACCGCAGGCTTGGCACATAGTATTAATAGGTGCCCAGTATACGTCAATTGAATTTATTAATTAATACTGGACGGTGAGGAGGGAGGAGCAAAGGAACCACTGACAGGACTTAAGTCCTAAGAAATTCTGATTCAGTGGGTTCTGGGTGGGGTCCACGGGACTGGCAGTTTTTAAAAGCTCCCCGGCGGGGCTTCCCTGGTGGCACAGTGGTTAAGAATCTGCCTGCCAATGCAGGGGACACGGGTTCGAGCCCTGGTCCAGGAAGATCCCACAGGCAGCGGAGCAACTAAGCCCGAGCGCCACAACTACTGAAGCCCGCGCTGTAGAGCCCTCAAGCCACAACTACTGAGCCCACGTGCCACAACTACTGAAGTCCGCGCGCCTGGAGCCCGTGCCCCGCAACAAGAGAACCCACCGCAATGAGAAGCCCGCGCACTGCAACAAAGAGTAGCCCCGCTCGCCGCAACTAGAGAAAGCCCATGCCCAACAACGAAGACCCAACGCAGCCAAATATAAATAAATTAAAAAAAAAAAAAAGTCCCCCCCACCCCGTGACTTTAAAGTGCTCTGGAGTTGAGAATCATTTACATGTGCTCGGTAGGGACTTCGGATTTTTCTGGGAATGCAGGATCTCCAAGGACTGTCAGAGAGCCCACCCTGAATTTTAGGAACCTTCCCGCTGCCCCAGGTCTGGCAGGGCGGACCAAGAGACTAGGAAAGGGATTAGGAGTGGGGGACCGGGCTGGGTCTGTCCGGCTCACCTGGAGGAGAAACAGAGGAGGGTGTCCGGGTGGGGCTGGCGCTTGGAGGCTCGTCCAGCCAGGAGCGAGTTTTGGCGCCATCTAGCGCCCGCTGGAGGCTCTGCAGCTGCAACATGCTGAGCTGCCGGCGCTGGGCTGGGGTCACGGCCGCGGCGTTTTCCGGGCCCAGGGAGGCGATCTGCTCCGCGGACAGCTCCTGCAGGGGAGAGGGGCCAGCGCCCTCAGAGGCGCCCCTCCGCGGCTTTCCCAAACCTCGGCCATCCGCCCAGGACCCGCACACCTTCGTCGTACCCATGTACCGTTTGTGCTCCTCTTTAGGATTTTTACTTAAAATCAGATCACTCTTTCACTACTAAAATAAACTTATTTTAAAATGAAAAGAATTTAATGGAAATATCCAAAAATGGAAAATTGGAATGACTCGCAATAAGTACTCATTTAAAATATGCCATAATATGGGCTTCCCTGGTGGCACAGTGGTTGAGAATCTCCCTGCCAATGCAGGGGACACAGGTTCGAGCCCTGGTCCGGGAAGGTCCCACATGCCGCGAAGCAACTAGGCCCGTGAGCCACAACTACTGAGCCTGCGCGTCTGGAGCCTGTGCCCCGCAACAAGAGAGGCCACGATAGTGAGAGGCCCGCGCACCGCAATGAAGAGTGGCCCCCGCTTGCCGCAACTAGAGAAAGCCCTAGCACAGAAACGAAGACCCAACATAGCAATCAATCAATAAATCTTTAAAAAAATATATTCCATAATAAATAAAACGACACTGTTGAATTGTAGCTATATGTGTTGGCCAACAATGTCTGAACCTGAAGCCTCTTTAAAAACAGAAAAAGGAGGGGATTTTAAGTGTTATAGAGGTGTTAAATACATTTTAGCTCCAAATCGAGACTTCCTCCTTCAAGTAATCAGTAGTAAAGGAGAGGTGAAAAGGTGACAATGTTGTTTAATGCAGTGCAAGGTACCACCCCACCCCACCCCCAATGCTTCAAGTCCCCCACCTGAGAAACACTGATGTGGAGGAGAAAACACACACCTAAAAGGCAAAGACCTGAATCTGTGTCCCAGCTCTGTCACATAATAGCTGTGTGACCTTGGGCAAGTTTCATAGCCTCTCTGGGCTTTTGGACTAGATGTGGAATGGCACAGATAACTCGTCTCCTAAGTGATTCTCACCCTTGCTGGTGAGTCCTGTGAGGGCTCAGCGAAGGGGAAGTACAGTAATCTATTAGTGATGTCTGCCATGGACACCGGAAATGGGAAATTCTGCCGAGAGCAGAAGTCCTTTGAGGGCCCTGAACAAGATGTTTTCTGAAGTCGCTTCCATCCTAGAGAGGACTTGGTGACTAGTTCCAGTGGGTGTGGAATGAGATGGGATGGCAGGGGCCTCTAAAGTCATCCTGCTTATTTTCTAAGGGCCCCAAAGATTCTGAGAAAGGGGGTTCTGCTCCTTCACCCCATCTTCTTCTCTCCTTCACCTTCTTTCCCATCCAGGTTGATGCTTCTCTGGAATCATGTCATTCCCCTGCTTAGAACCCTTCCCTGCCACCTCTCCAGGCCATAGCTCAAGCTCCTGAACATGGTAATGAGGGCTCTGGGTCCTGCCCACCTCTCCAGCGTCCTCTGCGCTGGCACACTTCACTCCTGGAGAATGGAGGTCCATATCTGCAGCCCCCAGAAGGCAGCACATCCTTCTGCCTGGAACACTGTTCCTCCCTCTCCACCTAGCTAACCTGTCCTGCAAAATTCAGCATCATCTCCCCCCTCTCACCACAAACACACACACACACGCAAACACACACACACACACACACACAGAGGACATGTTCTTCTGGCTTACACCTTACATCTACCATTAATATAGAGTCTGCATTATAAAAATTATCTATTTTTCCAATGTTGCTGCTTGCAACCCACAGGCCAGATTGAATCTCTAGGCCTACTGCACTGTGTTTTAAAATATAGATTCAAAGTGGTTGCCAACGTTTAATTATCAGGAGATTTCATATGAAAATGAGATTTCTGGATTCTTAAAAAAAAAGGAAGATCCAGCAATACTTGGCCCACATTGTCACACTGCATCAATGTGCCAGAGATGAGAAGCAGCTTCCCCAGATTTAGACAGGGCTCTCCAGTTCACTTCAGTCCCTACCCAGGCGACTGCACTCCCTTATGTTACTTTTCAAGCCCCTGAAGGCACTGTGTTATACCCCTCCACCAGCGCATCCCCAGTGCACCAGCCTGGAGCCTACATCCTAGCGCCTAGGCTGGAGTCTACCACAATGTAAGTGGCCACTAGGAATTTTTGGAGTAGGTAAGCTACAGACTGCATTCCAGACAAGACCCGGAGAAAGTGCTCAGCAACATGCCAGCATTAAGAACCAAGCTGCCTACCCCATGCAGAGCCCCCAGAGGAGAAGCTCAATGGTGTTAAGGACTATGACTTACTTATTTCCCCTAAACAGCTACCACACCTCTTCTGTGCTGGGAACTGTCCTGGGTGCTGAAGTGGTTCAAGGTCCGCTCTCTTTCTTAAAATGAACCAATGATGTTGCATCATGGGAGTTTGTCTAGCCTCCTGTGTGTGCCTTATCCAGTTTTTATGGACAGAATGTGTTTCCAAGTTACGCAGCAGGCAAGAACACCAGCGTCACTCCTCATCAGAGCAGACTGTCCCCACCAAACCCTCTCCTAATCTTGTACATGACAGGAAGGAAGGACCTCTCTCACTGGATACCCTGCTTCCCTAACCTCAGTTGATCCAATTCAACCCTCTCAATTTTTTCCATAGCTGTTTGTCACCTGTCCTACTGTGGCTTCCTTAACAGTTTTCTTAAAATCAATTAAAATATTTTACTTAAATTTATTTTAAAAGGAAATGTTATACAGGAAATGTTATCCCTCATCTGCAATTCTGAAGTCCAAAAAAATCAGAAAACAAAGTTTTTTCCAAAGTTTAAGACAAACTTATTTGCCAGCAAAATCTGACCTAAATTGATGTGAGACCATTTATAGTCTCTATTTATTCCAATTAGTGTGATTTGTCACAGATTTCTTCACGGAAATATTAATGCATTTGCTTACAAGGTGCTTCCCCAGACACTGCTGAAGGTATTAAGTTACCATACTATAGATTCACAGAGTGATCTTCCTAAAATCTGGAAAATTCCAAATTCTGAAATATATATATGCCCCCAAGGGTTTTGGATACGGGAATATGCACCTGTCATACCATCATAAATAGAAAATCAGTACCAGTGGCGATGAAGAGAAGGAAACCGTAAAAATAGATACAATTAAAAGATAAATTTAAATTGAAGAAAAAAATACTTAAAAAACAAAAACACCTAAAATTATCCTGTGATCCATCCGCTGTTGGCACACAGCTCTCCTCTGGCCCTATTAGCAGAAGGCTGGTTGCAGGTCCCTATAATCCAAGGCCCACCATCTGCCTCCCTGTGTGATTTGAAATAGGGTCAAGCTCCCATTCTCCTTGAGGAACTGAGTACCTACTTTGAATATCTCATCAGGAAGGCATTTGATTGCTGATGGCTGGAAATATGGCATCAAATCCTTGTCAAGCATTCGGAGCTCTTCCTTACTTAATCCAGCTGGGGTGAAAAAGGAATCATGAGGGTTTAGTTCAAGCCATCAGAACTCCATTTGTTTTATTAATGGTGCTGCATAATGTACAGATCTGCGTGTTCTAGGCAAACATCTTTCCTTACAAAAGTCCCTGAAAATCACACCGGGGAATTAGGTTCCTTAATCAACTCAGGGAAAAAAATGTGGGTCACATTAACCCTGATTGGTCTCCTACAAGGAAATGTATGCCCAGAAGGAGCTTCACTTTATACAAATTTCAAATTGTGTATAAATCTATTTTGGAGCCAATTAAATAACATTCTAAACCACTTTAGCTACACAAAAATTACCAAGAGAGCTTGTTTAAAAAGCAGACTTGCAGACCCCACCCTCTGCAACTTCAAGTCATGAAATCTAGGTTCAACCATAACTCTATAGATAGTAACTACACGTGGTCAAGGATTCTTCTTTTTTTTTCAACACTATATTATTTAACCTTTATTTTTTTAACATCTTTATTAGAGTATAATTGCTTTACAACGGTGTGTTAGTTTCTGCTGTATAACAAAGTGAATCAGCTATACATATACATATATCCCCATATCCCATCCCTCTTGCATCTCCCTCCCACCATCCCCATCCCACTCCTCTAGGTGGTCACAAAGCACCGAGCTGATCTCCCTGTGCTATGCAGCTGCTTCCCACTAGCTATCTATTTTACATTTGGTAGTGTATGTATGTCCATGCCACTCTCTCATTTCGTCCCAGCTTACCCTTCCCCCTTCCCGTGTCCTCAAGTCCATTCTCTACGTCTGCATCTTTATTTCTGTCCTGATTCTTTCATTATTTTGTTTGTTTTTGTCCCCAGATTTAAGGTTGGAAAGGGAGAGAAAGGCATGCTCAAGGTATCTCTTACCTGCAATGGTCCCAAGCTCCTGCAGGACAGAGCTGGACCACTCGGTGGGCCCTCCAAACACAACTTCTGCCTTCCTCTTAAACTCTGCCAAGACGTGGGTGCTGCAGAGCAGGGTCCCAATTCTGGCCACCACCACCCTGGTTATGAGGGAGGATGTAGTGTGAGCCTGGGAGACGCTCCGGCCAAAAAAAGATATGCAGAAGGTTTCAGCACCAAAAAAGGATCCAGCTAATCTCACTCCCTATTTTAGCCCAGAAAGGTTGCAAAGCTCAGCAGAGAACATCTTGCTGAATGAATGAATGAACGAACCAATCAATCATTTGCTACTTTGCACACTAGTGTTTTGGTTACCTGAATTCTGAGATCTTTATAAGTGAGATTTCGGTGATGTTCATGGCACACAGGGTTGCACCAAGTCCTACTAAGTGGAAGCTCTTCAGATCCTGGACACTATAGCCTGAATCCTCCAGGAACCCTTGCAGAATGGATTTAGCCTATAAAAATGCGGGAAGATAGGAAATGAACTATCCAGGGATGATCAAGACCCCAAGGTCTGAGGGGATACTGGAGCCAGCCTCCTGACTGATCGCCCACCCTGCTCCTCTGAACATACTGCCCACCCCAAATCATCCCAGCCACTCATCCAGGTTAACCTCCTGAAGGTGCTGCTTCTACGGAGTATGTCCCCTGATCTATGGAGGCATCTTTAGGCCGTGAAGCTCTTGTATCCTTCACCAATATTAAAGACACCTATGGGCTTCCCTGGTGGCGCAGTGGTTGAGAATCTGCATGCCAGTGCAGGGGACACGGGTTCGAGCCCTGGTCTGGGAAGATCCCACATGCCGCGGAGCAACTCGGCCCGTGCGCCACAACTACTGAGCCTGCGCGTCTGGAGCCTGTGCTCCGCAACAAGAGAGGCCGCGACAGTGAGAGGCCCGCGCACCGCGATTAAGAGTGGCCCCCGTTCGCCACAACTAGAGAAAGCCCTCGCACAGAAACGAAGACCCAACACAGCCAAAAATAAATAAATAAATAAATAAATAAATAAATAAATAAATAAATGAATGAATGAATGAATGAATGAAAAAATAAAAAAGACACCTATACCTTGTGTCTGTGTCTGCTGGCTTATTCCCTTCATCACTCATGACCTTCACATAGTTTGGTCATTTAAGTTCTTCTGCATCAGGATCCAGACTTTTCCAGCAACTGTTTTCACAACTTTCTGACAAAACCTTGTAATTTTCTGCCTTTGCACCTTTACTCAAGTCAGTGCCTCCATCTGAAATGCCCTTCCTGCATTCCCAACTGTTAAAATCCGACCATCCTTTTATTTGGGAGTTCAAGTCAAATGTTACCTTTGTGAAATCTACCCTGAAATAGGTTTGCCTCTCACTCTTCAATTCCAGGGAGTAGTACGTTAAATCCTTTGGCATTAAAAAACCACACAGGAATCTCTTCAATGAGCTTTGATTTAGGGGCTGATGTGTAGTGTAGTGTCCCTGTAATTTTAGTATAGTGACCATTCATTATTCATGACTTTCCCTGGAGAGCCAGACCTCCTACACTCTCACTTCATGTGGTTCAATTGGAGCTAACTGCATTCTGAGTTCCAGAGGTGATGCTATGGCCTAGTCCTGGCCAGTCAGTTTGTCTCTTAGCCTGGCTGCAGTGACTGGTTCTAGATTAGGCATGTGATCCAGTCAAAACCAACCAGGACTTTGGTTGGAGCAATTAGAAGAGAAGAGCTTTCTTTACTGTGGACTGGACCTTGGAAGGACAAACACCTCAATCTGCTAGAACTCAACACGTGGAAAGAAACTGCCTCTGGGGACTTCCCTGGTGGCTCAGTGGTTAAGAATCTGCCTGCCAATGCAGGGGACAGGGGTTCAATCCCTGGTCTGGGAAGATCCCACATGCCGCGGAGCAACTAAGCCTGTGCGCCACAACTACTGAGCCCACGTGCCACAACTACTGAAGCCCGTGCGCCTAGAGCCCGTGCTCCGCAAGAAGAGAAGCCACCACAATGAGAAGCCCGTGCACCACAACAAAGAGCAGCCCCCGCTCAATGCAACTAGAGAAAGCCCACGCGCAGCAACGAAGACCCAACACAGCCAAAAATAAAATAAATAAATAAATTTATTTGAAAGAAAGAAAGAAAGAAACTGCTTCTGAACAAAGCCCACACAAAGGAAAGCAGGGTCAAAAACTGGTGAGAGATGGATTCCTGACAATAGTGTTGAAGCCCCTGGATCCAGCCATACCTTAATTCCACCCTTGACCTTCTCAGTTATGCGAGTCAATTCCATTCTTGTTCAAGCCACTTTGAGTTGGGTTTTCTGTCACTTGTAACTGGATTAACCCTGATTAATTTGATCCAGATATGTTGGACCTGAGGAAGGACCCAAGCCAATCTCTTGAAGATGAGCCGTATAATTGTCTGGCTCCTCAGGGCTCATGGAGGCAGATGCAGAAGATTACAAAAGGGCCAGAGCTCACAAGGCAAAGATAGGGAGGAGACCTCCAAGGACGAACATCTCCTGAATGGAAGTGAGGGTCACAGGGATACAGTGAATCTTCCCATCGCACTTTAATGTCAGTCCATCCCATCACACACTATAGATCACTCCAGTGTTAAGAAAAAGTATTGGCAAAGATTGTGAAACGCTGCAATAGGATTCCACTTTTCACATGGCTGTTGTCTTTCTGTCCCTCAGGTCTGTTTAAATGCTACCTGCTCAGAGAAGACTTCCTGGATTCCCCCGTCCCAAGTAGCTTCCCTCCCCACTATTTCCATGAGCACCTTGTCCATTTTCTGCTTATCACTTATCAAAATTTATTAAACGTTTCACCTTGATCACTCAACTTTTTGTCTGTATCACCCAGTAGAATCTCCAAAGACAAAGACCATATCCAGCTAGTTCACTTCTGCATCCCTATACCTGATAAAATGCCTGGCCCATATTAGGGTACTTTCGGAATAATAAGTACTTTTTGAATGAATGAATGAACATCTGAGTGAGCGAGCTATAGAAGTTGTAGGCAATATATACTCCTTTGAAATGGCATCAGATTATTGCCGTCATGTGATGGATTGGCTTCAGAGAGACTTCCCACGTCTCTGCAAATTGGACTGGTCAGTGTCTTCATGAAGTTTCCCCTCAATGATTACAAAGCTCACAGGTACTGTAAGTGAATTTCAGTAACACAATGTTTAGATTTAAATGTCTCTGAATGGCAATGTGCATCCAAAATAATAATAGCTAATATTTATTGAATGCTTACTGTATGCCAACACTGTTTTGACCATTTACACATACTATCTCATCTAATCGTCACAACAACCCTAGGAAGTAAATATTAATATTATCTCTATTTCACAGATGAGGAAACTGAGGCACAGAGAGGTTAGGTAACTAGGCCAAGGTTACACAGCTAGTAGATAATGGTTCTAGGATTACAACCTGGGCAGTCTGACTTCAGAGCCAGTGAAGATGTTTGGGGATGAAGGAAAGATGGAGATTCAAGTTAGCTTTTGAACTTTTCTTTTTAAGTCTTCATAATCAGGTTTCACTCATTGACTCATAGCAATCTGTGCCCCCCAACCATCAGGCATGCCCATTTTAAAATGAAAGTGCAAAAATACAATTCAAATAAAATTATTTTGAAGATGTGATATTAAATTGTCCTTGCCACTGGAACCTGGAAAATGCAAGCTCAGCCTGCAAGGTGATAAACCAAAATATATTTCCTTGAGTGACTGGAGCACTGTATCTGTAATGATTCCAAGACAATTAATACCAACACTTTTAGGCAATATTAACCACTGGAAAGTGACTAGCTGTAAGATTTCAATCTCTCTGTTCATCCCTCTGGCTTCTATAATAGTTTTTTTTCCTTTATATTGGTTTTTAAGCTGAACTATCTGTTAATGTAGTTTCACCAGGTCTGACTATTAATCTAGAAACATGCATTTAAGCGTTTGATTGGGAGCTAAAGTTGAGGAAATGACTGCAAATGACATATGCAAATGTTGGTTTTCATGTCCTCTTCAAACATATTGATAAATCTCACTGTCATCCATGGGAATTGAAAATTGATAAAAAGGGAAAGAGATACTCTAGTTTCTAAGTTGGATATATTTTTCTGTTTTCTCCCAGACTGCGAATAGAATGATTTTAATATTGAAAGTGTGATGTGGCACTTCTCAAACCAGTCAAAACCAGTTTCAGTGTCACGGAACCCCAGGATTGCAGAATGTCAGAGTGGAAGGAACTGCGGACTTGGGGGTCCAACCCCCTCACCTTGCAAATGAGGAAGGTGTTAAACTGCCAAAGAGAAGAAGTGTGAGGATGACAATATGCTGATGACAACAGTGAAGACAACTAATTTTTGTTGACTACTATGTCGCAGGTGTTGTTCACCATATTTAACATGTATTAACTCACTTAATCCTTATGGCCAGGACCTCCATGTTACCTAACTCCAGGGGGGCACAATTCACACCATGTTCTATTTGAATGGTGCCACCCAGAGTCATGTGACATGGCAATCCTGATTACAAAAAGCTCATGAGAGTAGGGGACATGCCTTGGTTTTGCTTGCCCAGCATCCATTCTCCCTTTGATAATACCATGCTTTTCCTTTGGTGAACCACCTGTGCTCATTTCCTCTTGCTGCTGTAACAAATTACCACAAACTCAGTGGCCTGAAACAATACGGATATATTCTTTTACAGTTCTGGGGGTCTTAAGTCCTAAAATGGGTCAGCAAGATGTGTTCGTTCTGGAGGCTCTAGAGAGAATGCATTTCCCCGTCTGCTTTAGCTTCTAGAGGCTGCCTGAATTCCTTGACTCGGAGTCCCATCTTCCATCTTCAAAACCAGCAGCACTGCATCTTCAGATCTCTCAGTGTGTCCCTTGTCCCTCTGCTTCCACTGTCCCTCTGCTTCTGCCTTCTGTATCTGTGGTCCTTTCTAAGGACCCTTGTGATTATGTTGGGCCCACCAGGATAACCTCCCATCTCAAGATCCTTAACCTAATCACATCTGCAAAGTCCCTTTTGCCACATAAGGTAACATAGTCACAGGTTCCAGGGATGAGGATGTGGACATCTTTGGGGATCGTTACGACACACGAGTTCCCCATCCTCAGTTCATATGGCCCTGGTGAGATGGATTCCACTCCCTGGTGCATGCCAGGCCAACCCACATATTCTAATCCTGACCAGATAGTTTAGGGCCGGGCAATTGCATGATTGGAGTCAATGCTGGGAGTGTTTCAAAAATTAATGGGAAAGGGGCACTTTTTTCTGGGGTTGCTAATTACATGATACATAAGCCTAGTGCTGAAAACAACAGCTGAGGGAGGGCTGCCTGAGAATGAAGTTAACACAGAGCAGCTAAGACTCCCCTTTCTAGCAATACAGTGGATTAACTTCCCTCCCAATTGAAACAATTAAATTCTGGACGGAACTTCTTCTTTAGCCTGTGAAGAATTAACTGACACAGGAATCACCCTCTCACCACAAAGTGAACAAAGTATATGAAACAACTGTATTTAGACACCGGACAACAGGGAGCACAGGCCTATAATCCTGGAAGAAGGAAAACAAATCAGGTGAGCCCCCACAATTGCCCTTGCTCTCTGCCCAGAGGCAGTTTCCAGGCTATGGAGCAAGAAAGGGAACCCAAAAAAACCCAGCGGTCAGGCTGAGTTGAGGATACAGAGATCCAAGTTCAGAGAGGCCAGGGATCCTATAATTTGTTGGGCAAAGTACTGGAGAGGAAGAAACTGCACGGAGAGAGAGAGAGAGCTCCAGAAATCTGCAAAGAGGTCTTCTCAAGTCTGGCTGAGTGCTGATCACATGCAAGGAATGAAACTCCACATAAATATCAAAAAAGGCATCAGAAAGCGGTAGGCTGAACAATTCTCAGAGCTCACATGGAGCTGGAAAGAGTTCACATTCCCACCAGCCAGAGAGAAGAGGTCTTGAAATACACAGAGCATTGGATAGAGTCCTCAGAAGAATCATGTCTCAGTGATGGGGATAAATTAACCACAGAATAAAGCTCAGTCTAGACTCACCCTTATAATGCTCAAAGGGAAACCTCAAAATGATCATACTGATCTAAAAGTAATTTAAGTGTATGCCAGAACAAAGCCCAATACTCTTTAAAGGAGTACCACTAAATTGGGTGGGTGCTCAAAGATGTAAAATTTACAATGCCCATCAGCCCGTCAAAATTACTAGACTTGCAAATAAGAAAATATGACCCATAACTACGGGAAAAATTAGCTAACAGAAAGAGTCTCAGACATGACAATTATGATGGAATTAGCAGGAAAGGTTTTTAAAGCTACTATTATAAATACTATTAAGTATGTTCTAGGATGTAAAGGAAAATATACACAAAATTAAGACAGAAGTAGAATATTTGAAAGATCCAGCAACATCTACTTACCTGCTCTGGGGTCCACTCTGTCTGCTGGCTGAGGGAAGCCACAGTGTCGATGGAGCTGAGATCCAGCTGTTCAAGCTCACTCTCAGTAAGAGCCAGAACAATGCGCCCCAGGGAGGCGAGATGGTACTCTCTCCAGTAAGAAGGCGTGTCCCAAACCTTCAGGTGAAAAAAAAAAGCCAGATTCGACAAGCCAGATTAGACTGCCCATTAACTGACAGCATTTGAAACAGACACAGGGAAAATTTCTTTAATATATAAACTTCTCTTATAAATCAAGAAGAAAACGATGACTACATCTATTATTTCTTTAATAGACAAAAGACATGAACAGGAAATTCACAAAAGAAGAAATAAACATACAGGAAAAGTTCAGTCTCAGTCATAATTAAAGAAATGTATGTTAACAACAATCAAAGAATACTAAATTGGCTGAGCATATGGACGAGGAGTAAAAAGAATTGGAAAGATATGGGGTACAGGATACCCTCATTTGTTGGTGTTGAGAATGTAAATCGGTACATGCTTTTTAGAAGGGAATCTGGCTACATGCATCTAAAGCTTTTAAAATATTTATACTCTTTGACTCAGAAATTCCATCTCTGGGAATTTAGCCTAAGTAAATAATAAGACAAGTGGCCAAAGAAATATGTATAAATATGCACCTTGAGGCCTTAAAAAAATAAACAATCTAAAAGTCTACCAACTGGTTAAATAAATAAAAACCAGCCATAAAGTGAAATATTATATAGCTATTTAAAATACTGATATAGATTTATATTTCTGATATATAAAAATACGCACTATACACTGTTGGTGTGGACAGCACGCTATTGAATAGTATGTGACCGTGATGCTATATTTTGTAGCATATATACGTATCTATGAAATACATGTATGAAATATATAAATATATTTTACACACATACACAGAAGTCTGGGAAGCTTCAGATGAACATACCAAAACATTAGCAAGTGCTCACCTCTGGGTAAAAGATTATGACTGATTTTCTTCTTTATTATTTTCTGACTTTTCTACAATAAACTTGGATTACTCATATAAAAAATAGAGTTATGGGCTTCCCTGGTGGCGCAGCGGTTGAGAATCTGCCTGCCAATGCAGGGGACACGGGTTCGAGCCCTGGTCTGGGAGGATCACACATGCCGCGGAGCAACTAGGCCCGTGAGCCACAACTACTGAGCCCGCGCGTCTGGAGCCTGTGCCCCGCAACAAGAGAGGCCGTGACAGTGAGAGGCCCGCGCACCGCGATGAAGAGTGGCCCCCGCTCGCCGCAACTAGAGAAAGCCCTCGCACAGAAACGAAGACCCAACACAGCCAAAAAATTAATTAATTAATTAATTAATTTTTTTAAAAAATAGGGTTATCATTTTAAGGAATTTAATGTCTTAACCCCACAAGGGTAACTATATAGTCCACAACCATCCTAATAGCTGAAACAAGCCACTCAAAGTGATCTTTATAAAGATGGCAAATTACTTCTAGTCCTCTTTTTATTACTTTCTGCTCTGTTTTCAGGTGAATTTGCAACAGATTCTGAGAAAACCTCCTGCAAGCAGCAGTGGGGTTCTCCGAGTGGAGAAAGAAAAGGCACAATTCCTGGAAACCACCTCAGTCAGAGGCACCAGAGCACCCACGGAATTTGATTTACTGAGCGTACCTTAGATGCCGACACCACATCTCATTCCCTGAGAGGGAGGAGCTAGAAGTCTCTCCGGTGCGGAGATCACAACTATGGCTCTGAACTGATGCAGTGAGATTTCAACAAGATGACCCAAGTGAAAGTGAAAGAGAGGGGTCTGTGCACGGCAGGGCTGGGTTTCCCTCTGTGAGTGCTTCCTCCCTGAGATGGGCTTCACCTGTACTGCCTTCTCCTTCAGGGTCCTCAGCTGAGCTGGGCTGAAGCTCCTGACGGCGCCCAGCAGCTCCACGCTCCTGAGGAACACATCCTCCCCAAGGCAGAGCAGGCCCTCGGGGGCCCAGCAGGCGTTGGCTTCGGCCAGCTTGATGATGTCATTGGAGGAGGGAGCCGAGACTCCATGGCAACCTGAGGAATGGGCGACATGGGGAAGGAACAGAGGAAAGAGAATTTCAGGAAATGTGAGTCTGTTTCTTTATTGAAATGAGTAATGTTGTTCTCCAATCAGATTTATCCATGAGAAATAGTGTAGGGTAGAAACTGAGCTCAGGGACTCAGGGACCAGTTTGAAGCCCACTTGTGCCATTTCTTCCTAACGAAATCATGGAAATGCCAACTTTTTGCAAAGCCACAAGCACACACACAGTAGGAGCTTTGCATCATTATGACTGGACTGCTAATTGCCTTGAGGGCAATAGGAGGTGGTGGTGAACAGTTCTGGCTTTAGATTCAAATCCAAAGCTATTTAACCCCTCTGTGCCTCAGATTCCTAGTCTATAAAATGAGTATAAAATTACCTCATAGAATTTTTGCGAGGACTAAATGTGTTATTATTTATAAAGCACTTAGAACAGTGCCAGGTATACAGTAAGTACTCAATATGTGTTAGCCATTTTTATTATGCTACCTGCCATAGCCACCCCATGCATTTGAGTTTGCAACCCAGAGTTAAGGCTTCCAAAATTATAAGGAAGGGGCGCGCCCATCTAAGTGTGGAAAGGGAAGATGATTTGCCCTCCATAAAAATCTTGGTGGAGGCTATGGCCTTCCCATCCCAGGACAGAGGAGAAATGGGTCTGTTACATTTTCCTTGGCAACAGGAGAAACCCATCCATATCAGTCCTGAGTAAGCTGAACCATACCTAGTCAAACCACTTTCTCAGCAACACACAAATGAGATATTGTCTTTGCTGGCCCAGATGTGCCCAAACTGAGAGAAAACCTTCGCCTTAAGAGCAATCCTGGGTTTCTTATCTTAGGAGCTGATGACCCCTGATGCTGACAGACTCACCAGCGCCACCCGGGGCTGGGCATTTCCCAGGCCTTGTGGCCACGGCCCTTTCACTGCATCTTAAATGGAAATTCACTGGACTCTAATCAAGAGGCAAAACTGGACCAGGTCAAGGGTACATGTCTGGTCCTCAAACATCTTTATCACAACCCACTTGGAGGAGACAAAAGACCCATCTCTCCTAGACTCCCTTTGCCCCACTTTCCAATGAAAGCAGGATTCAGTGAAAGTACAGAATTAGAGAACAGAATGGTTTAAAAGTACAGCAGGGACTTGGTCTTATCACTCTGTATTCCTGGGGCTTAGAATAGGGCCTGACACATAGTAGGTGTTCAGGAAATATTCGTTGAATGAATCAACACACACAAAAATTAACTAAAATGGAACCAAGTAGTAATTCTGCTAATCCATTAATGACTATAAGCACAGCAGTAATTAATACCCAGAACCAACTAAAGAAAACTCCAATTAAGCACTGGAGCTAAGCACACCCTCCCCCAAGGGCGGAAAGTCTTACTTTCACGTAACCACAGGCACAGAATAGGAGCAGAGCGATACGACAACCGGACCGCTAGGCAGCGAGGACGGTACGGCTAGTGGTGAACATCACCTGCTTTGGGTTCAATTCCAAGAGCTGCCATTGGCTAACTCTGAGACTTTGGCCAAATCTCTCAATCCCTCTAAACCTCATTCTCCTTTGTTAAATGGGAGAAAGCATACTGCCCACCCCATAGACAGAGGTGAGGACGAGACAATGCACGGAGAGGCGACGACCCAAGGTGAACATCAGTCCGATCATGACATTTCCGTGCTCGATGCCGCCATGAAACCCCACCTTAGGGTCTCCTTTACAAGGAGATAAGACCCCACTCCAGCCACACTGCGCCTCATTCCTCCTTCCTCCCCCACTCCTGTCACACTCCTTCTGCCCAGAAGACTCTAACTCCAGGCACCCACTGGGCCCACTGCCACACTGCCTTGGGTCTTTCCTCAAACGTCACCTTAGTGAGCCCTTCCTTAACCGTGTTCTCCTTTCAGATTACAGCCCCACATCCCACACTCCCTGACTCCTGTCCTTTGCTTTATTTTCCTTCTTGATACTCATCACACAACATACTACGTACTTCACTTATGTCTGTAATTTATTGTCTGGCTACCCCCAACCCCATCTGAAAGTAAGCTCTATGAGGGCAGGGGTTTTTGTTTTGTTCACACCGTCAGTGCTCAAAAATTATTTGTTGCAGGAAAGAAAGTAAGCACAGATTACTTTTATTATTACAATTATTCTTGGGTCTGGTTAACTTTGTCCCCTCCAGCCTGGCACAAGTCTGCACTCAGTAGGTGCACAATAAAACTTGTAATCATATCGAATACTTACTGAGCATTTCCTACGTGCCAGGCACTGTTGTGCACATGTTTATAGGTTTAAAACCCACCAACCTTCACGATAATCTAATGAGGTAGGGATTTTCATTATCCCCATTTTACAGAGGATAAAACCCAAGGCACAGAGAGGTTAAAGAGCTTACCCAAAGTCACACAGCCCATGAGTGGCAGCCCTGGGATCCAAATCCAGTCACCCTGGCCCCAGCACGGCAATTCATAGCCACACAGCCATCTTGGTCCTTAAATCAATTGTTTTGAAATGTTTGTTGCACATGTTCACCCATTAAACCTACTGGCCTGGGTAAGGAGTGCAAGATGTGATTCCAAATCACTTTACAAAGATGTAATTCTGGGCTTCCCTGGTGGCTCAGTGGTTAAGAATCTGCCTGCCAATGCAGGGGACACGGGTTCGAGCCCCGGTCCGGGAAGATCCCACATGCCCCCCGGAGCAACTAAGCCCGTGCGCCACAACTACTGAGCCTGTGCTCTGGAGCCCGTGCTCTGCAGCCAGAGAAGCCACGACAATGAGAAGCCCGCGCACCGCAAGAACAGTAGCCCCTGCTTGCCTCAACTAGAGAAAGCCCAGGCGCGGCAATGAAGACCTAACACAGCCAAAAAAAAAAAAAAAAGAATAAATAAATTTATTTAAAAAAAAAAAAAAAAAAGATGTAATGTTATGCCCTGTGGATTTTTGCTACTCTACTGCTTTGCAAACATTGCATCCAGTCCCCTGGACAAGGAATCCTCTTGAAGCCAGGGACTTAGCCAAAACACTGCTGCCACGACACGGGCTCAGATACCCCCAGAAACACTCACCAGGGCTGCGGTCAGAGCTGGGGCTCTCCTCACTGCTGTTCCGAACAGATTCAAAGACAGCCTGGAGGAATTCTTTGGGGGGCAAAGTCCCAGCCATCTTGGAAGCTGTTTGTTGAAGGATGTCAGGAAACTGTGCAGGGCAGTGAAGATGAAAGAGGAGGAATGAATAATAATTAAAGCATATGAAACACAGACTTAGAGTGTAAACTGGAACACTGCTTCACTGCCTCCATTGCTTTTTTTTCTTTATACAGGCATACGTCGTTTCATTGCACTTCGCTTTACTGCACTTGCAGATACTGCATTTTTTATATATTGAAGGTTTGTGGCGACTCTGTGTTAAGCAAATCTATTGGCACCATTTTGCCAACAACGTTTGCTCATTTCATGTCTCTGTGTCACATTTTGGTAATGCTCACAATATTTCAAACTTTTTCATTATTACTATATTTGTTATGGTGATCTGTGATCTGTGATCCTTGATCCTTGACATGACTATCGTAATTGGGGCACCACAAACCGTGCCCATATAAGACAGTGAACTTGATCAATAAATGTAGTGTGTGTTCTGACTGCTCTGCCAATAGGCTGTTCCCATCTCTCTCCCTCTCCTCATGGCTCACTATTCCGAGACACAACTATATTAAAATTAGGTCCATTAATAACCCTACAATGGCCTTTAAGTGTTCAAGTGAAAGGAAGAGTCACAAGGCTCCCACTTTAAATTAAAATTAAAATGATTAGGCTTAGTGAGGAAAGCTTGTCAAAAGCTGAGACAGGCTGAAAGCTAGGCCTCTTGCACCAAACAGTTAGCCAAACTGTGCATGCAAATGAAAAGTTCTTGAAGGAAATTAAAAGTGCTACTCCAGTGAACACACAAATGATAAGAAAGCGAAACAGCCTTATTGATGATATGGAGAAAGTTTTAGTGGTCTGGATAGAAGATCAAACCAGTCACAACCTTCCCTTAAGCCAAAGCCTAATCCAGAGCAAAAACCAACTCTCTGCAATTCTATGAAGGCTGAGAGAGATGAGAAAGCTGCAGGAAAAAAGTTTGAAGCTAGCAGAAGTTGTTTCGTGAGGCTTAAGAAAAGAAGCCATCTCTATAACATAAAAGTTCAAGATGAAGCAGCAAGTGCTGATGTAAAAGTTGCAGCAAGTTATCCAGAAGATATAATTCAGATAATTAACAAAGATGGCTACACTAAACAGCCTTATATTGGAAAAAGATACCATCTAGGACTTTCATAGCTAGAGAGGAGAAGTCAATGCCTGGCTTCAAAGCTTCAAAGGACTGGTTGATTCTCTCATTAGGGGCTAATTCAGTTGGTGACTTTAAGTTGAAGCCAATGCTCATTTACCATCCCAAAAATCCTAGGGCCCTTAAGAATTATGCTAAATCTACTCTGCCTGTGCTCTATAACTGGAACAGTAAAGCCTGGATGACAGCACATCTGTTTACAACATGGTTTACTGAATATTTTAAGCCCACTATTGAGACCTACTGCTCAGACAAAAAAGATTCTTTTCAAAATATTACTGCTCATTGACAATGCACCTGGTCACCCAAGAGCTCTGATGGAGACGTCCAATGAGATTGATGTTGTTTTCACGCCTTCTAATGCAATATCCATTCTGTAGCCCATGGATCAAGGAATAATTTTCACTTTCGAGTCTTATTATTTAAGAAATACATTTCTCAAGACGATAGCTGCCACAGATAATGATTCCTCTGATGGATCTGGGCAAAGTAAATTGAAAACCTCTTGGGAAGGATTAACCATTCTAGATGCCATTAAGAACATCTGTGATTCATGGGAAGCAGTCAAAACATCAATATTAACAGAGGTTTGGAAGAAGTTGATTTCAACCCCCGTGGATGACTTTGAGGGGTTCAAGACATCAGTGGAGGAAGTAACTGCAGATGTGGTAGAAAGAGCAAGAGAACTAGAAACAGAAGTGAAGCCTAAAGATGTGACTGAATTTCTGCAATCTCATAAAACTTTAATGGGTAAGGAGTTGCTTCTTATGGATGAGCAAAGAAAGTGGTTTCTTGAGATGGAACTACTCCTGGTGAAGATGGTTGAAATGAGAACAAATGATTTAGAATATTACATAATCATAACTTAGTTGATAAAGCAGCAGCAGGGTTTGAGAGGACTGACTCCAGTTGTGAAAGCAGTTCTTCTGTGGGTAAAATGCTATCAAACAGCATTGCATGCTGCAGAGGAATCATTAGTGAAGTTGCACTTCACTGTGCATCAAACTTCACTGTCCTATCTTAGGAAATTGACACAGCCACCCCAGCAAGCACCACCCTGATCAGACAGCAGCCATCAACATCGAGACAAGAGCCTCCACTGGCAAAAGATTATACCTCACTGAAGGCTCAGATGATGGTTAGCATTTTTTTAGTAATAAAGTATTTATTAATTAATGTATTTACATTGTTTTTTTAGACATAATGCTATTGCACACTAATAGACTACAGTATAGTGTAAACATAACTTTCATATGCACTTGGAAACCAAAAAAACTCATGTGACTTGATTTATTGCAATATTCACTTTATTGTGGTGGTCGGTAGCCCAACCCATAATCTCTCCGAGGTATGCTTGTAGCAGCTTCT
Organism: Eschrichtius robustus; assembly: GCF_028021215.1. NCBI lineage: Eukaryota > Metazoa > Chordata > Mammalia > Artiodactyla > Eschrichtiidae > Eschrichtius > Eschrichtius robustus. The sequence goes on along the minus strand of NC_090839.1, from coordinate 71,627,819 downwards.
CATATAAATTTAATCCCTAGCCCAACTAGTCTCTACAAAGAATCATATAAAATAATACCCAATCTCAGTGCTAATCCAATACGTGTTCAATAACATAAGTATATATTGTTTTTCACCCATCAGATTGTCAATAATAAAATAAAGTGATAATACCTAATGCTGGCCAAGATGTAGGAAATATGCATACTTATTTCTCTGTGGGACTGTTAGGTGGTGCATCATTACCATCTGATAATATCTATAAAATGTATGTATGCCTATGTCTTTTGGGGTTGGTACTGTTTGTTAATTTTTGTTAAAATTTATATGTATAAAAGGAGGAGGAAAGAGTTATCTCTGAGTTCTAGGTGAAGACTAGCAACGAGGGGGCTTCCGATTGCCCTGGAGAAGGTGCCATTTCTCATCTAGAGCAGATGCACTTTGTCAAGCTCAGGATATTATTGGTAATCTGTCCAAGAGTCTAGAGAATTCATCAAACGCTTCCCTATAGCTGTGTGTCTTTGTGTCCCAGTCACCAAAAGACTGTGCCCCAAAAGTCTCTGGGTTTTATAGTTCCTCCTTCTATTCTAATCTTCAGAATCAAAGTCACAGTCTAAGCCAGTAGTTCCCAGCCCAGGCTGTAGATGAGAAGCACCTGGGAAATCCACAGACACCCGGGCCCTGCCCGAGAGATTCTGAGACCATTGGTCTGGGGTGGGGTCCATGTGTCTGTCCCTTTTAGAATTTCCCCGGTGATTCCCACGTGCGGCTAAGGTCACGAGCAAAACTGCTCTAAGATAAATAGTTAACTTCTAAAGAGCAAATTGCACAGCAGAGTATTTTCCATTTTGTATTTTTAAAGGGAGAACATGTAAAGGCAGGAGGAAGATTTTCCAGAAAGGATGCAGAAGAATCTGGGAACAGCAACTGCTGCTGAGGAGAGAAGCTAGGAACCTAGAAATGTGGGGCGAGAAACTTCTCATACTATAGCCTTTGGTATAGTTGGGATTTTCTAACCAGGAGCATGTATTACTTGTTCTATTAAACACTTCAGGCATTAAAACAAAAAGTAGAGAGAACAATACAACAAAGCACCCATGTGCCCAGAACCCAGCTTAAGAAATAAAACATCACGAATATAATTGATAGCTCCCTCCCTCACCCTTGGCCTCCCTCCTTCCCCAGAAGTAACTGTCACCCTGAATTTGATATTTGATAATTAACCATTCTCATGTACTTTTAAAGTTCTCTTACATATGGCATTGTTTTGCATGTGTTTAAAATTAACTAGTATTTATTTATTTACTTCGTATCCTACTGTACATATTTTTTTGCAACTTCTGTACACTGTGTTTCTGAGATTTACCCATGTTGATACAAGACTTTTTCGATTTCAAAAGCTGATTTTTTAAAAAAGATTAGATAAGCATTTAAGATATATGCAGCTGCTGCTTATGACTCTAGGTTTGGACACCCCAGGAGATGATTTTACCATGACCAGACACTGGAATGTTGCTCTGCACGTGTGAACCTGGGTGACGTGCCAGGTGTTCAGGCCCCCTGAGCGTGTATGACAACATACATCTTGCGTGTGTGAGTACAGGGGTGAGGGTGTATGGATGTGCTTTGTGGTTGATCTAACTCTTTTTCAGCAAACATCCCCTCCTACCCCACCCTCCGCCTGCATGGAGGAGACTTCCTGCCCCACTGAGGTGGGCTTGCTCATGTGACTTGCTTTGGCCGATAGAAAGTGACAGCCGGCCATTTTCCAGCCCAGGCCTTAAGGAGAACTGCACTTTGCACTCCCTTTTCTAGAGTTTCAGACTTTCACTGTGAGAAGAATAAGCTCCAGGTAGCCTAGCCCTAGAGGCAAACTCAGTGTCCCAGATCCACAGACCAGTCAGCAAGAAATAAATGCTTCTTGTTGCATGCCGGTGAGATTGTGTAGCTTTGTTACACAGCAGAAGCTGACTAGTACGTGCTCATCTGGCATGCCTCTTGGCCTTGTCTAACTCTTGGACAGTTACTCCAAGTACAGTGTTACACCCAAAGGCAGTGCTCAATAAAGATTTGGTTTTGGATTAAATATGTTTGCCCATGTGATTGCACACACTGGACACACATATGCATATGCATATGGTGCTGGTGGGTGTAAGCCCTCGAACAGGCGTGCATGTGGGAAGCACACAGATAGCAGAGTGGCAGCTAAATGACAGCTCCCAGCCTGTGCACATCTGCCTGGAGGCCAAGTGAAAGACCCTGAGCTCGTTTAGCAGCTGCCTCACTCCCTTTCCCTGAACCTTGGGCATCCTGGAGTGGAGCTGGAAACACCTGAGCTCTTTGAGGCAGGGAGGAAGTTTCCAGAAAAACAAACTGGCGGCAAACCCAAGGGAATATAACTAACCACACTTTCTCTCCCCTTCAAACTCCCTCAGCCTTCTAAAGATAGAACACAGAGGTACCTTTGTGGCAACAGAGCTTAATTCATCTCCTGAGAAAAGTACTAGAAAGGGTCCCAAATCCTTTGTAGTCTCAGCTGTCCAGTTCTGGGGGAGTCTAAGGAGAGATAATAAGCAGTAAATGGAAACATCACGCTCTTGTCCTTGTCCCCCAGCATCTTTTTCTTTTAGGAAAAGATTATCTTTATACCTGGAGAGGCTGTCAATCCCTTGGTCCCACGTCCCTAACCAAGAAAACAGACATGTGATGCAAGCTGACCAATCAGAGTCATCCCTGGCAATTGTGATGGAACTACTAGAGAAGCTCTCTCTTTCTTCTGGCATCTCTAGCAGTAAAAAGGATATTGGAGGTCATTCCTCTCACCAAATGGAGAAAATAAAGGCCACACCCAAGAATACAGAGCTGAGAGATGGGAGGAACATATTCCTGATGACATCATTTGAGCCCCTGGATCCAGCCATGCCTGAAGTCCCATCCATTTCTAAACTCAATAAACTCCCATGTTTTAGTGTGAATTGAGCTACTGAATTTCTGTCATTTGCATCAGAGTGTTTCCTTCCTCCCTTTTCTCAACAGAACAGTAATGATATATTTGCTCCTTTTAAATTACCATAATGGTCTCCTCCTATAGCAAGATGAAATTTCCTCTCGAGCCTGGCAGAATAATAACAGCACTGACCCAGGATCCAGTGTTGTTCTTATGGCGACCTCAAATGTCTACAGGGAAGTGCCTCACACTAGGATATCTCTAAAGGAGATCTGCCCAATTAGCAATGATAACCCTTCTCCTAGGACCAAGGCAAACCACCCCTGGCCAAAAAGCCTCCCCTTAACTCTTTGATTAACAATATTATCCTAATAGACTGTAAGTTCCATGAGGGCAGGAGCCACACTTAATAATAACTACTGTATCTTCATTCCTAGTCATAATGCTGTTGTCACATACTCAGTACTACATGCCAGGCACTGTTGTAAGTGCTTTAACACTTAATGCATTAACTCAGCTAATCATCACAACAGCCCTATGGGGACTCTCACTGTTCCCATCCTACAGATGCAAAAATAAAGTGCAAAAGACTGAGTATCTTTTCCCAGATCACACAGACAGTAGACGGTAGAAAAATTTAACCCAAGGAGTCAAGCTCCCAAGTCCCAGCTCTTAAACTCTATATAATAGTAAGTGTCTGGGACACAGTAATTACTCCAAAAACATTTGTTGTCTAACCGTTGACCGATATCTAGGCCCTACTCAAATATCTGACCTAACTTCAGAAAACTCTGCATGGGAAAGAACAGCTCTGTTTTCCCCCGGGGAATTCTCACTCACCCAGAGCTGACAGTGCCTCGATTATTTGCATTATTATTATCGGTGGTGTTGTTTCACAGCAAAAATAATAATAACACCTCCATGCATTTGTAAAGTGCCATCTTTTTGAAACTCTTTCCCTTTCCACAAGCCAAGATGTATTGGTGACAACCACATGAGGCCTGTAGAACAGCTATCATTCTCACTTACAGGGAATCTGAGGCCAAAAGAAAAAAGGTCATGTTTCCAGAATAAATCTAAGTGTCTAACCTTGTCCTAAGTTAGAGACTCTGCTCGGAGGCAGGAGAGCCAGGGCTGGGTGCCCCTTCGCCGGCACCCCTACCCCAGCCCTGGAGCCGAGCCCGGGCCCTCCTCACCCGTGCTGCTCCAAGAGCCTGAGCCTCACGGCCACCTTCTGCTGGGGGCTGAGGTCCAGGCAGTCTCTGAGGCTGTGCAGGGCAGTGGCCCAGGCCCTGGGGGACACCCCACGGTGGATGACGGCCGCTGGCAAGTGACACAGCAAGTTTCCCAGGATGTCCACGGTGTACTCATCAGCAACGGAGTCATTCTGAAACCAACAAGTGGAGCTGGTGGAAAGGTCCAGTGGGGCTCAAGATCGTGATCCCATAAAACACTTCCTGACCCCAAACCTCATAAAGGTTCCAGGATCTGAATCGCCTACCTTGCCATGGACTTGGAGAGAAGGCACGGGGCCTAATTTTACCCCAGGGGGTGCCGGCCTCAGAAGTCTGGGGGACCCCACGGGGTGCGGGTGTGGGTGGAAGACTTGTACATCGTGAGCATTCACTCAGTGAGGCTGTGGTCGGCGTCACTGTGATTGCTCTGAGGATACCTCAGGGTTCAGTAACCACTATAATGATAGTACTGCAATAATCAAAACAGCACTTCAAAGTTCGTACGGCCCTTGAAAGCCTCCAGAGCTCTTCCTCAAAGTGACAAAAATAGCTAACATTTAACGAGTGCTTACTATGTGCCAGGCACTGTTCTGAGTGTTTCCATGCCTTAATCCATTCATCTTCAAAGTAACCTTAAGAGGTAAGTACTAATATCATCCACTTTTTCAAGATAAAGAAGCTGTCACCTCTGCCCTTTGGGCCTTTGCATTAAACAATATATTACCTGTTTCATGCCCTCAATACTCCATGAATAGAGTGCTATTGCACCCATCTTACAGATGAGGAGACTGAGGCTCGGGAAGGGGAAGTGACCTGTCCAAAGCCACATAACCAAGCGCTGGCAGAGGTGAGTCTGGAACCTAGACTCTGTGTACTGTGCTCCTTCCAGTCCTCCAGAGCGGCCTCCCAACATTCAGGCCCCAGAATGGCAGTCCCCAGAACCAGTAGCCAAGAGGGTTCCACCCAGTGGTTTCAGAGCCAGCTTTAAGACCCACAAGTCGGACTTCTGGCCATCACGTCAGACTTGAGAGCCCAGCCAGATCCCCTGAGGGCTCACCAGGATGGCCACAGATACCTGGAGGGGAAGGGACACCAGTGAAAGTGTCACCCAGGAAGAGTTTCCTTACCAGGCACTGCTGTACTTTCTTGAGGACTGAATTCTTTTTGTGGGAATCTAAAACCAAGGAGTCCAACTGACTCTTCCCCAGGCTGATCAGAAAGGGCACACACTGGGAGGCTGGGACAGAAGCCAGGTAGCGAGCCCTGGAGAGAGATGGAGAGAATGAGGGAAGGAAAACAGTGGCTGCTCTGTATTTGCCCCTGAAATCAGGGTCTGTATGCCCAAGAGCTTATCACAGGGATGTTCCTTAAATGCTGGTTCTCCCCGGAGATGTTCCGTCTCCTTTGGGCAGGTAGCAAGCCTCCCACCCATCATTTTCCTAATTTGTGGGTGGGAAACAAACTTCGCATAATGCTCTTCTCCTACAGGTGGGAAACAAGCTTCCCATCATGCTCTTCTTCCATGACCCAGCAGCACTGATCAGAGAATAGGATCTCCATAGACAGAGGCTGGCTGGTGGACTGGTTGAGGGGAGATGAGGAGAAAGGAAATGAAAAAGTAGAAGAAGAAGGAGACAAAGAGAAGAGAGAATAAAACAGAAAGTGGAGGGGGAAAGACGAGAAGGAGAGAGTGGAGAAAGTAAGAGAAATGACTGCCAGTTCTGTCAACCTCAGTCCAGAACTCTCCTCCAAGCTCTTGACCGTATATTCTCAACAGGAGCGATATCACCCCCGTGGGGAGAAACTGGTTCAGGGAGAGGGAGGGATGGGGGCAGGGAATCTTAGTTATTACAATGATTTGTGATCCGCCAAAGCTCAACCCTACTCAACAAAATCTTACTCCTTGTAACTTCTCTCATTAGGGAGAGATTAAGTTTTTCTCCTTTGGGAGGCAATAATGAAATAAAAGTTGAGAAAGACTGCTCTGGACCCATGTGGCATCATGGCCACCTGACTGTTCCCAAAGCAAATTCAACCTCCTCCCCCAAACATGTTCTGCCTCCTCTCTGCCATCCCAGACCCCTTTGTCTCTTTATCCCCAAATCTGTCCTTGCTAGCATCTTAATATTACTCAAATCTGTCCTCGCCTCTCTAGTCCTAGTAACACCATCTTATTTATTTCTTCATTCATTCATTCGGCAGATATATACAGAGCATCTGCTGCATGCCAACCACTGTGCTGGGCACCAGCTACCACCATGAACAAGCCATGAGGGGAAGGTCCCTACCTTTGGGATGCTGTAGGGGGAAGAAACACAGAAACCAGTTAATAAAACAGATCATTTCAGCTAGTGATGAATGTAAGGAAGAAAATTAAATGGCTCTGTAATGGAGAACGATATGGGAACAGCCAGGAGAGCCCCTTTGAAGGCAGTACTATTTGAGCTGAGACATGGATGTGTGGAAGAAGACAGCCATGCCAAGGTCAAGTTTACAGAAATAAGCTTCCACTGTCTCTCTCCTTCCAGCCAGGACCCCTGCACTCCATCCTCTATATGGACAGTGGTGATGATCTCTCCCAGAATACAAGTAAAACACCCCAAGGCGTCACACAAGCGCTCCCTGACCTTTCTGCCCTTCTCATTTGAGCCCCTGGATCCAGCCATGCCTGAAGTCCATCCCTGGACTTTCCTGAATCCAAAATTACCTTTTATTGCCTAAACCAGTTTGAGTCAAGGTTCTGTCACTTTCAACCAAATATCAACTTGATATTACAATTGGCTTCATGCTTGTCTGTTTTTCCTCCATGAGATTGTAAGCTCTTATAAGGGGAAAATTTACTTATCTCTGAGAGCTTAGTATGTAGTAAGCACTCAACAAATATTTTTAATTCAATGAAGACAATGGCAGCAAGAGAAGGGAGAGGGAAATAAAGAGAAAAAGAGAGAAACAGTGTCCAGACCATATTTAAAAAGCAGGGCTGCCCCCCATGCCTGAACACCCACACATACCAGGAGAAATCCCCACTGCTCCCATCAGCCCTGATTCCCCTGGAGCCTGGACACACCTGTGAGGCCAGCCCAGATGTGACCTGCTTCACTGGCACTCACTCATTCAGGCTCGGGTTGCTTTGGCTTTGGTTTTTAAATAACAAGAAAAAGCAAGAGAGTCTGTCTAAAATATCAACATAAGGCTCAGAATTTAAATCCTGATTCTCAAGGACTTAACTGTCGAAGGCACTGTCCACTTGCCCCTGTTTCCTCACCAACACCCAGGGAGAGAGAATCACTTTGGCTTTGGTGACACCTGCCAATCTTATTGCTGAGCCAGAAAGGGAGACTGATGTTCACTTACGGGAGTGTAGCCAAGAGGAAGGGTGGCATAGAGGACCTGGAAACTTCCCAGTATTTCCACGCCAAACAATTAATCTAAAAGATTAAAGCAGTTCCAGGAATTTAGTCCGAATTTACTCCAATGATAACAAGGGCAAACACAGATTGTGCTTTCGGTGTGTCAGACACTGTTCTAAGTGCTTTACATACGTTCACTTATTAAACAGAACACCCTACAGTGTAGGTAACACTACTGTACCCAAGTTATGGATGAGGAAACTGAGGCAATAACAAGATGCACACAAAAATTTAAGTCTGAGAATGCTCACCACAGTTTTATTTATAACTGCAAGTGAGATGTAACCTTAATATACATCAGTGGGGGACTGGTTAAGTAAATTATGGTATAGCCATACAATGGAATACTATGCAACTACTTTGTTTCCATACGGTAGATTTATGTGTGGGCGTGTGTGTGTGTGTGCAGGCGCGTGTTATATACATTTAAACAGAACATTGTGTATGGTATGAGCTCATTTGCGTGTCTTAAATTACATGTAGATATGTTCTATATATACAAAAAATTCTCCAAGTCAATAGCAAACTTTCTCTGTAGTTACTTCTGGAGCAGGGATTCTCAGCCTCAGCACTACTGACATTTTGGACAGGATAACTGTGTTGCAGGAGCAGTCCTCTGCATTATGGGATGTTAAGTAGCATCCCTGGCCTCTACCTGCCAGGTGCCAGTACCATCTCCCCCAGGTGTGACAACCAAAGGTGTCTCCAGATATGGCCAAATGCTCCCCTGCTGAAAACCATGCTCTAGGAGAAACTTTACTTTCTCTCTATTGTTTTGTTTTATAATAATGTGCTTTCAGCAAAAAGATAAACAATAAAGGCAAATTTTCTGATTAACTGGTATTTGAAGGTTCTGAGAACTGGGCAAAATCAGGTAAGGAGCTTTATTGGGACAACTCTTCCTGTTTGAACATGTAGGTCTTCCTCAAAGCTGGACTGAACTCCATCCATTGCATCAGTTTGATGAGTGGAAGGAGACAGCCATGCCAAGGTCCAGGTTTCAGAAATAACCTGCTTCCTACCCTACCTGGGCAAGGCTTTTAATATAGTTCAGTGGTTCTCACCAGGGAACCATTAGAAATGAAAAGTATCAGGCTTCACCCCAGATACCCCAGGGAAACTCTTCAAGTGGGGCTCTGCAATCTCTGTTTTTTTAACAGTTTTATTGAGGGATAATCAATATACAAAGAATTGCACATATTTAATGCGTACACTTTGATGAGCTGGGCATATGCAAACATCAATCAAGGTAACAGGCATGGCCAACAGCTCCCAAAGTGTCCTCCTGTCCCTTTGTTTTGGTTTTTGTGGACAGAGCACATAACTTGAGAGCAATCCTCTTAGCGAATTGTGAAATGCAGATACCATATTGTTAACTGCAGGTGTTGTGTTGTACAGCACATCTCCACAACTTATTCATCCGCCAAAACTGAAACGTTATACCCAGTGGACAAGCCTTCCAGACAATGCTGATGCAAGCTCGAGTTTGATAACCACTGACAGAGTGAACAATCTGAGGGAAATGACAGGCTTCGTTAAAAATTTGCATGTTCCTCTAATGATCTCAAAGGATTATACACCCGGCTTTTCCCTTCCTGGCTCTCGGGAAGAAAAGTCCTTGTTTGGAAACTTTTCATTCAGATCTGAAATGCACCAGGCCACCTGCTCACCCTCTCAGACTCTGTACAGCCGACCGTTTGCACTCCAAGTCCAAAAGCTGCCCCCCAAGGCCCGCTTTTACTTACTTAGATACAGTGAAAGTCAGTCACTGCCTCTGGACTCCCCAAAGGGTTAAAGAGTCTCCTTAACTATTTGGAAAATGAAGTTTTAAATGAAAAATTAAATTCTCCTAGAGTACTGTTTCCATTCTAGGCTACCTCTGGAAAGGGTATGAAAGTTAGATGAGGGTATGACCTGCAGGCCCAGGAAAGCATAATTGTGAACATGCAAAACGGTATCCCTTCCAACTGAATTTTGGGGTTCAAATCTGGGTATAGAATACCCAATCTGCTGAAACTCTGCCTGTAGAGACATAGGTATGTGGAGCTTTTAAAAAAGAAATTGGAGAAAACCTGGCTCAGTATTTGGCCCCATATCATCACTTGCATCAGTATGATCCTGGCACAAGTATCTTAAGACGCCACAGTTAATCCACCCAGCGACCGGGTAGGGAGAGAGAATTAGAAACAAGGAAGTGCTTCGAGGGTACCTGATATGGTGAAAGCAGAGAGAAGTTGTTCTCAAAATACTGGAAATGAGCCAGAAAGGAGTCCACGCTCATGGCCTCAATGTAGGAGCACATCACACCTTTGACCAGCTGCCCTGCGCTACAGAACAAAACAGGGACACAGGAGAAAAGGGGAGTAGGGAAGAGGAAAGAAGGAGCAAGCAAAGGCAGATCTGATCTGACACCAGCTGCAGGCAGGACTGTCCAACTCTCCCTCCTGGGAAATAGGCTCCTCGGGAGGGAGACTCCAGAGGGCTCGTCAGCCCCAGGCTTACCTCAAGAGCTCCTCGGGCCTCCTGGTTGTCTTTGACAGAAGCTCAAACAGGAACAAGGCCTGAGGGAAGAGAATGATTGCCACGGGGATGGAGCACTCACCTACCGTGACGAGTCCTATGCTCCCATTTTACAGATGGGAAAATGGAGGCTTTGTTACTTACCCAGAACCACACAACTGCTAAGGGGCAGAGCTGGGACTTGAGCTGGTGTCAGGTAATTGCAGAGTCCATGCTCTCACACCCTAGGTGATCCGGTGCTCCAGGAGGTGAATGAGGAGCAAAGCCAGGGCAGCAAGCCTGGAAGTTTACTTCATGTCTTCTAAGAAGCTGCTGCCCAGTTGAGGACCCCCTAGAGCCCCTACTTTCATGCCCACCTGCTGTTTCTGAACACATGGCATCCCAGGAAACAAAATGGATGGATGAATAGACCAGGATGGGCTAGAAAGTTCCATCAGTAAAGTAAGTCCTGCTCATAACAGCGCTCCCCTCAAGCCCTCCCAGGTGGGCCCCCAGGAGAGCAAGGCCTAGTAGGCAGGGGGGTCATTTGTTTCAAGGAACATAATTTTACAGAACACCTAACGTGCATGTACGATCAAATACGACATTCACCTATTTTATAGACTCTGAAACTTTGAACATAATTCCCTAAACAGAATAAATTATGAGCTGGCATTAGGCGGAGGCATCGGTGACATGACAGCTGAGCCCAGGAGAAAGGAGCAGCAGGGGAGGTAAGTTCCAGGCACTCTGTGTGTGGCCCCAGAGATTTCCTCAGGCACAGGATCAAGTTCCAGGTTCCCCCCATCATGTCCGCCATCTCAGGAAATGGCACCTCCATCAACTCAGTTGCTGAGACAAAAATATCTTGAAAGCATACGTGGCAGGACATATTTTTCAAAGTGATCACATATTTTCTGCCTAATATGCTCTTCTAGAAGCTTCCGGAACCACTCCCCCATCAAGAGATGGAGTCTGCTTGTAGCTGGAGGTGGGTGGCATGGTGGGGGGCTTTGCAACAGCCTCAACAGACAGAGCGCAGCAGAAGTGATGCTATTTGACTTCCAAGGTCGCCAAAGATGACAGCTTCTCACAGCTCTCTCTCGGGACACACACCTTGGGAGCCCTGAATCACCCCTATAAAGCCAGCTGCCCAAAGCCAGCATTCTGGACAGTATTCGACACCTAGAAAGGCTGTAACAAATTACCACAAACCTGGTGGCCTAAAACAATAGAAATTTATTCTCTGGAGGCCAGAGGTCCAAAATCAAGGTGTTGGCAGACTAGGTTTCTTCTGAAGGCTCTTGGGGAGAATCTTCCCCCACCTCCTCCAGCTTCTGCTGGCTTCTGCTTGGCTTGTGGTTGCACACCTCCCGTCTCTGACTCCGTCTTCACGCGGCCTTCTCCTCTGTGTGTTTCAAGTCTGTCTTCTCTTCCGCTGTCTGCGTTTTCCGCTCTTATAAGGACACTTGTCATTGGATTTAGGGCCCATTCAGATAATCAAGGAGGATCTCATCTTGAGACCTTAATTAAATCTTCAAAGACCCTTTTCTCCAAATAAGGTCACATTCCCACCCACAGGTTTTGGGTGGACATAACTTTTGGGGGGTACCGTTCAACCCACTACATGGAGAGACCACACCCAAACAGACAGAGACACCCCCAGCTGTTTGAGTCTCCCCAGCCCAGATGTCAGACACATGAATGAGACGCCAGGCCCAGCCACCAGCTGAATCCAACTTTGTGAAGAACCCTAAGCAAGAGCCTTGGGAACCATGGGAGTAAATAATAATATAATTGCTACCCCACTGAACCTGGAGCTGGTGGGTAACCAGCAACAGATCATGGGCACATAAGGCCTGATGCCTCCCCTCTGTCACACCCGCATCCAATCTGACAGCCAATTCTGTCACTGTTGACTTTCAAAATGTATCCAGAATCTGACCATTGGTCACCACCTGCATTGCTACCACCTGGTCCAGGCCACTGTACACAGTAGCCTCTTAACTGGCCCCTTTGCTTCCTCCCTGCTCTCCTCAACTCAGTCCCCAAGCAGCAGCCAGAGTGATTCTTCGAAAACCAAAGTCAGATCCTGTCCCTTCTTAGACGCCCCTCAGCTCCCTTTCTTGCCCTGGGTAGAAGGCGGTCCTCACAGCGGCCACTCCACAACCTCTCTGAGCTCAGCGAGGTCACCTGTCTAAACAGCTCACTCCCCACCCCCTAAAAGGCCTGGCCCTCCCCCTGGTTTACTTCCTCCTTAGCACTCATCAGCATCATCTACCACCTAACAGGGCACACGTTTAATTGCTGACCTTCCGCACTGTCTCCCTCGCTAGGATGGAAGCCCCCTGAGGGCAGGGATTTCCCTCTGTTTTGTTCGCTTCTGTGTCCCCAGCACCACACACAGTGCCTGGCACCCGGGGGGGCAGGGGCTCCACAAACACTGATGAGTGAGGGAATGAAAAGCAAGTCAGGGGAAGTTCCGAGGCCACAAGTCGGCCTCCACAGCACAACCCTCCCCAGGAGGCCCCAGTAACAACTGCTCTTATGTACAGTGCACTGCCCAGCATGATTCTCATGAGAAATGATCCCCGTTTTGCACATGAGCAAACTGAGGCCGCGGGAGGAGAAGCAGTGACCCCAAAGTTAATAAACAGCAGCCCCGGAATTCACACTCGGGTCTCGTCTAACTTAACGCTATGCTATTCTATCTCCTGAGTTTAATCACAAGAAATAAGTTTCTTTTACCAACTTAACCTTAGAACAGACCCTTCCCACAAGACCGTCAGAAACCCAGGCACCACCTCTGGGAGTCACAGTCGTACCTGACTCCGCCGGAGCTCCTTCTCTTTCAGGACTGTGGGGTTGAATCCAGGTTCCCTCCATAAATCAAAGAGAGACACTTCCTTAAAGAAAGCCCCTTGTATTTCCACAATGCCCGAGGCGGTATCTCCTGCTTCCATCACCTGTCAAAAGTGAGAAGAAACATAATAACGACCTTGTAGAAGGTACATGGAGCATTGGGTGAGGGCCAGGCACTCTGTCTAGTGCTTCACTGGCAATAAAATCCATCAGGTCTGCTCAGCAACCCAATGAGGTGGAGACGATACTTATCCCCATTCTACAGGTAAGAAAACCGAGGCTTAACGAGTAAGGCTGAAAAGTCGATACATGAGATTTAAGCCCAAGTCTGTCTTATTCCAAAACCCACACTCTTTAATTTAACCATAGGCGTGACAGCTATCTGCAAGGTGTTGGTTAAAATTAGGCTGAACCCTTTGGGTTGGTTTCTTAACAGATTGTAGAATTGGACCTGGCAGGTCTGATAGAATAGGATGCCCAGAAGACCCACTGCACGTGAGAAAGAGGAATATGGACGTGGCTTCAGAGCATGAAAGGAGGGGCGTTCAGAAGCACTAGGGGGATTCAGGATTCATTTTCACATTTGAAAACCAAACTCCTAAAACATTATTACAGCAAGAAATCTAACTGAAGAAAAGTCTTCCAGATTCGACTGGCTGGGGAGAGCACCAGGGTCTGGAGAGAATAAGGCACAACCCCCAGAGGCTCCTTCTGGAAAGGAGAGAAGGTGGGCATCAGGAGAAGGCATTCTCCAGGTTCAGAACAATCCCACCTAAAGGCACAGCCCACTCACAAAGCCCCAAAACCACACGCTCTGTGAGCCCCGGGGCTGCGGACCAGACATTTCCCTCTCACCTTGCTCAAGACACCGTGCTGCTGGGCAGGTGACAAGTCGGACACGTGCAGGGAGACGGCGCTTCTCAGGAGCTGCACGAGGTCCCTGCGGTCCATGGCATGGAAGGCCTGGGTGCCCACCCCAGCCAGGAGCACGCCCATCTGGCTGACGTTGTAGAAGGACAGCACCTGGGGGCACCGGCCAGCGAGGATGAGGCCCAGCTCCGGGTCTCCACCCCTCGGACGTTTACTAGGCCCTACTGCAGGCCAAGTATCCGGATGGGTGCTGGGGCACCACCGTGACCAAGACACAAGCTGCCCTCCCAGATCCTCCTTCCTTCCATCAGGAAAGAGAGTTAAGTATCAAAACACAAGACACCAGTAACTGTACCACTGGAGGAATTACTATGCCACCTGAGGCCACAGCACAACTAGCAATGTGCCATCCATGTGCCACAGCTGACCAGGCAATGGACTTTTCTGTGTGTAATCTGAACTAGCTGACAAGATTTAAATATTGGAGGAATCTTATAAAATTCCATATTAGAGTTTCTGCTTTATAAAAAAAAAATCTGAACATCAGGCGATACTGGGCCCACGTTGGCAACAATGGGCAAGAACCTTCGGGTAGGTCGTGGGACTCTCAGTTTACCCAGCCCACCCCCTCTCATGGGACCTTGAGAAAGCCCACTGGCCTCAGTATTGGCCTCAATATGTCACCGGCAGGCATCTGACACGGCAAAGCCCCACGCTCATCTACCTTCACGTGGAAGCTTTGAGTTGAAGTGAAGAAGTGTTTCAGGACATGAGTCTGATATTTTATGACAAATACAACTATAGCTGGCCACTCTAACAGGAATCATGCTTGGTTTTTCCCCCTCTCCTTTGGAGTGAAGACGCTAGATGTAATATAATCAGAGACATTCCTTGGTTCTGCAAAAAACCGTTGAGTGGTTTCCTGTAGTTATTCCCTGTAGAATGGACAGTCTCTTACTGTTCCCAAAGAAGGCAAGACCTTTTGAGCTCTTGGCTTCTTAGCAAAAGTCACCTCACCCCTCCGTAGGAAGAGCTGGACACAGGAATGAGACAGGCCTCTTGGTCCAGGGCTGTGAGGAACAAGACAGTCTCCCTCAGCTCCCTAAAAACAGATTCACAAAGTGGACCCACGTGGCCCCAGTCAAAACAGAAGGTCTGCAAAGCCTTCAAACGAAAGTCACCAGAAGTCCTGAAGGGACAAGATGAATGGTCTATCCTTGGTCTTGAGTTAGAAAGTAAGAATGGGTGGGCATTGGTCATGGCGCCATGATGGAAGTAGTTAGCATGGGAGTGAAGCAAGCAGGCTCTGAAGCCAGATGCCCTGGGTTCAGTCCCAGCTCTGTCCCTTTCATGTGGCCTTGGCAATTCCCTTTTACACTCTGTGCCTCGTATGAATGACCTGGAAAATGGAGGTTATAACACTACTGACCTCAGACGGTTGTTGGGAAGCTTAAATGATTAACCCAGAGATAGCTAACACTCATTGAGCGCATACTCTAGGTCACGTGTTGTTCTAATCTCTTCCTGTGCGCTGACTCACATAATCCTATGGAACAGGTGCTATTGTATCCCCGTCTTACAAACTGGGACACTGAGGCCAAGAGAAGTTAAGCCAACTCTCCAGTGTCACACAGCTAATAAGTGGCAGACCAAGGATTCGAACCCAGGTAGTCTCCCTTGGCACCATCTTCTCACTGATTGGCTGCCCCTGTTGTGTGTGTATAACTGGCCCTTGGGTCTCAGGGCATTAAAATAGAGTTCAAGCTCCAACTGACCTTCTCATGGGCCAGGTATTTGGCAGACAAGATGACGACCTGGCTCTTGGCCCAGCCTGAGACCTGGTTGAGGGTCGAGATGGCACCGTGCACAGCCTCAGGGCAGAGGGATTCCAGCTGACTGTGGGTCAAGCCCACGACTGCATCCGACAAAGAGCCCAGGGTCTCGTTGAGGGTCTGGTTCTCTGTGGCAATTTCCAGGAGGTCGGCTTTCAGCTAGAAGGGGAGTAAGCTGGGATGAGGGTCGATAGCAAGCAAGATGGTGGTTCCTTCTGACTACACCCCGGGATGCACCCTCGACCCACCCTGCCCTGTCAAGAGGAGAGGGACTCCTGCTAAGCCCAGACCGTGAGTCGCTCCACTGAGAACACCACCTCCTCTGGCCTTGACTTTCGTATGCTACAAATTCACTTTATGCTTCATTTAAATATTAATTTGTTATTAAATCAGCCTTAAAGCATGGCAGAAGGAACTTTTGTTCACTTCACCCGTAACTCAGCCGCACTCCCGTAGCAACTATTTTATTTTTATGACCTTGAACTCTATATCTTGTCTATATGGCTGCTTTTCTTTCATGAAATAGCTGGGGGGGGGGTTCATAATAATATATAATCTATGTAAAAATAATTCTCAACAGTAACGAGAAAGTGAAAGTCTCCTGAAAATCTGACCTCAAAAAAAATTACTATGATTAGCAATTGGGTGTATATGTTTCCAAAACCTCTTATGCCTTTATAAATAAACTGTGGCATGTAGTCTTTACATAGTTGTAACAGGAACACAAGTGCAATTTTCTGCTCTATATTTTTCATTTAAAATCATGTGTTACAGGTTTTCATATTTCTGTGATCCACTTCATTATTTTTTGTAACATGCCTGTCTAGTTATAGTCAAGTGTGTTTCCCAACTGCTTCCAGTACAGAAGGTGATAAACTCATCTATTGCAACGTGACCTCTGTACAAAAAAATGGGAACGTTTCACGTTTTAACACCTGAACTTGCATGAACCATATATTCATGTCAGACGAATGTACGCAAGTGTTCTAGATGGCCACTTGGAGGCAGCAGAGTAAAGTGAAAGAAACAGCTGTCACAGTTCTTGGCTTTCTCCAAATTCAGCAGCTCCCCTTCCCTAAAGCTCAGCTCCCACATCTGCAAAAGGCCTAAGGCAGTGGTTCTCAAAGTGTGGTCCTTGAACAGCAGTATGAGCATCACCTGGGAAGTTGTTAGAAATGCAGGTTCTCAGGCTCCGCCCCAGACCTCCTGAATCAGAGGCTCTGGATGTGGGTATGTTTTCAAGCTGTTTTTAACAAGCCCTCCAGGTGATTCTGATGCATCCTCAGGTTTGAGAACTACTGACCTAGATGATCCAAAGGGTTCTCTCATATCTCATTGTACCTGACTTTCTTCTTGGTCACAGCTACCCCTGTGACCTTAAAATACATTTATTTTCTTATTTTTGCTCAAGCTTGCTTGGGAAGGATGCTTTTCCTGGAAAACAAAAACATGCACTGACCAAGACAATGCCTACTATGTAAAATTCCAAGTGCGACTGAGGGCTTTGTGATGTGTGAGAAACTGCTATGGAATTATTGACGATGTTATCAAATTTTCTTGAATACCGCTCTCATGTCATCTTTTCAATTAAAACAATGAGAAAGACAAAAAGAAGTGAGAGCAGCCAGGCAGAATTAAGACTTTAAGGGAAGAAAGGAAAGAGAGATGGAGTGAGGAGGGAAGTGAGACAGTCCCCATGTGCCTATTGGTCCAAAACCTTGGTCTAGGAGCTCAGTAAATACATTCCATTCCAGTGCTCTCCACCCTGGCTGCACTGGAATCATCTGAGGCCACAGCCCAGACCAATGACACGAGAATCTCTGGGGGGCAGAGCCCGGGGGAGGGGCGTGTCACTAACATAGAACCAGGTTCGAGAACCGCTGCTGTATCTCCTCGCTATGCCGCTCATGGTCACCAGCCCAGCAGCTTCAGCTTCGCCTGGAAGCTTGTTAGAAATGCAGAGCCTCGGGTCCCACCCAGACCTTAAATCTGCATTTAAGATCCCCAAGCAACCTTATGCACATTTAAGGTTGAAGTGGCCGCTCTGATTGAATTTTGATCTATTCAAGCTTTTCCTACCGTTTTTTGTTGTTTCTTCCCATTTTAAGCTCATCCCAGCGTTTGAGATACCACCTGCGAGCCTGGACCTAGATCTTGATAAACCCTACATGTTTTCTCCCAAAGGCCAGGCAAGACTGTTCTTCCCATTTCTCTGGCTAGTGAAACTAATGCTGAGGCTCCAGGGCCCTGTAGCCCTTCTGCACCTTCTGAACACCAGCCTGGAAGCCCCTCAGGTGGCTGCACTTGATCATCTGGTGAAGGAGGACTTGGGCCACAGCGGCGTCCAGCAGCTCCAGGTCATCGTAGAAACAAACCAGCAGCCCCAGCCTGTGTGAGAAGATAAGGGATGCTGGTGGAGGGCGCAGAGCGGGGGGCCGCAGCCCCAGCCCCACCCCAGTTAGAACCAAGAGGCCACGATCATAGCAGCTGCCGCGTACCAGGTACTGTGCTGAGCCCTCTACCTGGATTATCTCATCACAACCCTGCAGGGTAGGTGCTCTCATTAGCCCCATTTCACAGAAGGGTTAAATGAGACTCAGAGAGATCAAGTGACTTGCCCAAGGCAAGTAGTGGTGCTGGGCCTTAAATCTAGATCCATCCAACTCTGCCATCTCTCCTCCTGAGGCAATAAGGGGCACAAGGAAAGCATGTGCTCAATTAGCCACAGAAAAACCCCAATTTTCCACTCAGAGATAAGGGGTTTGTCCACCCTGAGGGATTCTCTGAGGCAGAGGTTTATTTCCAGGGTGCTTTATAACCAACACCACCAGATGATGGTGACTTCAAAAGGGAAAAAACACAAGAGGCACTTTGTTATAAAGCAGAAACTAACACACCACTGTAAAGCAATTATAGTCCAATAAAAATGTTTAAAAAAATTTTTTTTGATAAATAAACTTCTTAATGAAAAAAAATCTATTGAATTGAATAAAATAATTTAATGTTTAAAAAAAACACACAAGAGGCAGAACAACGTAGGAGCAGAGATGGGATCTGAATCCTGGTCTAACGGGGAGCACTGCATCTAGTGGTTAAGAACATAGCTTCAGGCCAACTGGAGTTTGAAGCCCAGCTCTACGAGACGTCTGACCTGTAGCAAGTTGCTTAACTTCTCTGAAAGCCTGCAGCACATGGTTGTGCAGTGCATACTCTGTACTACTGTACAGGGTAGCCCTGCCTCT
This sequence comes from Eschrichtius robustus, assembly GCF_028021215.1. Classification (NCBI taxonomy): domain Eukaryota; kingdom Metazoa; phylum Chordata; class Mammalia; order Artiodactyla; family Eschrichtiidae; genus Eschrichtius; species Eschrichtius robustus. The sequence continues at coordinate 71,608,943 of NC_090839.1, read as the reverse complement.
CTAAGCTTTTAATGGGGAGGTTTCCTTAAATACGATGAATGAAGGAATGAGGAATACTGTGAGAGTTAAATGAGAAAAGGCATACCAACTAATTAGCATACTTCCTGGTGGATACTAAGCACTTCATTAGTGGATGCTCTTAGCATTAGTATGAAATCTACTTAACTTAGCATGGCTGGACCACCTGCATGATCATAATCAGACACTGACACTCTCAGACATGTCCACCGGAAAGCAACCTGGCCAGGGAAAGGATCTGAAAGTGTATCTGATGAAAAAAGAAGACTCAGAAGAAGTGAAGACCGAATATTAATAACCATGTTAAGGATAACTAATATTTCTTGACCACTTACTATTTGCAGATGTTCTTTATTTTTTTAACATCTTTATTGGCGTATAATTGCTTTACGATAGTGTGTTAGTTTCTGCTGTATAACAAAGTGAATCAGCTATACATATACATATATCCCCATATTGTGCAGATGTTCTTAATCTTTACAAGGGCCTTAATGAGGTAGGCAGCTTAGTAGCTCCCATTTTACAGATGGGAAAATGGAGGCACAGAGAGGTGCAGTAACATGGCCAAGATCACACAACTTGTAAGTGGCAGAGCCAGGATTAAACCCAGGAAGTCTGGTTCCAGGTCCCATATTCTTAATCGCTAAGCTATTCTTGGTGTAACTATAAAAAAAAAAATGGGAGCCATGCTAATGGTGAAAATTACTAAGGATAGTGCAAGAAGGTGTAAGAGTTTTATATGAGAACATTCTCTGCAAGTGCTTTGAAAAACGTAAGGTCATGTGGTAATGTCAGAGGAAGCACTGTGACAGTAAGGCCCTGGGAGATGGACAGAAGATGGGTGAACAGTGCCCGTCACCCCTCCCCACTGCACACACGCCCCCAACATGCAAACCCTTTCCGGGGTCACCAGGTGTACAGCTCCTGGTCCTCCCCTGCTGGAAATGGTTCTGGGGGATCATGTTACAATCACTAAATTCTAGAGGTGATCTCATCCCAGGGCTCCCCACCTGAGAGTCTGGATAACAAGGGGTTCACAAATATGGGGACCCATGAGCTATTTCCAATACTCAACCCAACCTCTTGGAAATTACACATTTACCTTGGAATGGATGGAGTACTATTTAAAATGTTCCATTTTCGTGCCCAGAGCTGGAATCTTAGCACTTGATAAGGTTGTATAAAATGTCTGGCACATAGGAGATGCTTAAAAAGCATTTGTTTTCTTCCTCACTTCACAACCTCTTGAAAGGGGTCTCTTTGGGGAAACACCTCCCTCACATGCACAAAGACATGGAACTATCCAAAGACATGGACCAGCCACCTCCCTTTCCTCCCCGGGTCTTTTGCTGCTCAGAGGAAGCTGATGCTTAGATGGCATCTTGGGAAACAGCTCCAAGGGCCCAGCGCCCACGCCCCTTGCCTGTGGATGGTAGAGGTATTCCTCACATCAAAGTTGGAGGAGCTGATTCTCTCCAGAAATGCCTGGGCCAGTTCAGGTGTGATGTCATAAACCGTGTCCAGCTGCTTGGTGGCGTTGTCATAGCTGATAAACAGCCCAATCTGGGGGACAAGGACAGGAGGATCAGCGAGGTGGGATGCAGGGGCCCCGTGCAGCCCCGCCCTGGTGGTCCGTGCTGTGCCCTACTCTTGGCACTTGGAGGTGCCCATTTCTCATTTTCATTGATTTCTCTTTTTCCCTATAATAGTTTATTACAAGACATTGAATACAGTTCCCTGTGCTATACAGTAGGACCTTGTGGTTTATCTATTTTACATATAGTAACTTGTATCTGCTAATCCCAAATTCCTAATTTATGCCTCCCACCCCCTCTCCCCTTTGGTAACCATAAGTGTCATTGATTTCTTAATGGTCTGTCACTGCTGCTTTAGTTTCCTCTTCAACCCAACTGTTATTTAGGAAAGTTTTTTGTTTGTTTGTTTGTTTGTTTGTTTTTACTATCTGAGCAGTTGAACTTTTTTAAAGCTAATACTTGCACATTTATTTCTAGATTTGCTTTATTGAGGTCAGAGAATATGGTCCATAAATTGTTTGCTTTGGGGAATCGGAATTTGTTTAATAGATGAGTCAGTTTATAAATGACCCTCAGGTGATAAAAAAAGAGTGTGTGTTCTCTTTGTAAGATACAAAGTTGAATATATGTATATAATATATATGTAAATGTATGTTTACATAATATATAACACACCTATATTACGCAAATATATATAATATATTCAACTTTATTAAATATACTATTCAGATTCTTTCTATTCTTGTTCACTTTTTCGCATTGAAGTCTCCTATATTTCAACGCATGGTTATTCTGCGCTTAAAGGTCTCACAAAGCTGTCTCTCCCTCAAGAATTGTACTCTTCGTCCACATGAAATTCCCTCTTAGCGTTGGCACTCTGTGGCTTCATCTCCCTTCTCTACATTTTTAGAAGATGAAGAAATGGTGCAAATGGCATCTGGATCTCAGAAATTCCCCGCTAGGGGCCCAGTTTCCTAAGAATTTAACCTCTATTGACTTCCTGAAATTCACTCAACTTCTTTTGGAGAGTAAAATGGAAGTTTAATCCATTTTATAACTGGGAATTATAAAATTGAGAGACATTTGAAATATTTCCAGCCTCCCAGGTAAAAAGAGGAACCTCGTTCTGCCTCTGGTTTCACAATAACCAGATATTGCTGGGTCAGTCGGTCCTTGAACAAGCCAGTCATCTGATGCAAACACTTCTCTCACTGGCCAGCAGGAAGTCAGGGCACACAGGATAAAAGCTGGTGGCAAGCCCCAAACTGCTTACAAATGCCTCCCTGTGGGCAGCATTCTTTGGAGGCTGCATTCTAAAATCATGCTGCCCCAGGGATTTTAGTGTCATCGGGCCAACATCAGAAGGAGAAAGACACCTGACCGGTGAGTTAAGTAACCTCGAATATGTGTATTTCTCCACTGTAAACTCTAGAGTTAAAATCCAATCATCACACACGCTGAAGTAGCTATCAATAGAAGTAACCACAAATAGAAGTAGCTATTAATCCACATCGCTTTTCATTTGCGTTCGTGCTTCCAAGGACCGGAAACTCTACAGCTATTGTCCTTGGCCTTTCTTGAGTACAAAAATACCCTTAAATGATTTTTGGTGCGTAGCCAACATTTATAGATCATGTTTTTTCACATCAGAGCTATCTTAATTGTCCACAATTCTTTTTCTTTTCTTAGCTTTTCTACACTAGAACACAATCCAGTGGCTGACTGCTTGAGGTCTTATTCCAGGAATTTTCTTTAGAGGCTCACCCATAACTTGGGTGTTCATTTCCCAGGGCACCTTGACTGGCTGGCTGAACGTGAGAGGTTTAGAATACACCTTACCCCAGAAGTATTAGTGATGGGAACATGTAAATGCACTTTTCCAACTTACTTCTATAGGACTAATTTTCATAATTTCTTCAAAGGACAGGTGAACCATATATCTGCCCAAAATCCATAAGTTTTCTGCACTGACCCATGAAACAGAGTCATCTGCAAAAAATAAATAAGTGGACAAATAAGTAAAAATTAATAAAAGACTGTGCACTGGTATATGATAGTCAAAAGATCTTTGATGTCAGGACCTCCTTTTTGCATTTATTAATTCATTCCACAACCATCTTTTGAGAGCCCCCTACTTAGGAGATGCTACACTACACACAGGCAATGACAGAGTCCACCACCTCGTTACTCAATAGAGTGGCCCTTGAACCAGCAGCCTCAGTATCACCTGGGAACTTGTTAGAAATGCAGATTATTTTTTTAATACTTAAGACCACAAAATACAGTTTTATTTTTAGTTAGTTACTAACTTGAAATATATTTGACTCTTTTATTACTACCAGTAACAATCCTTATCTTCCTTATTGATTATCACCATGTACGTGAGCCAAACCTTCCTCATATGCACCCCAAATGGTCTCCAAATCTCTACTCTCTTGGGCCCTTCTCATCAGCTAGAATGCCTTTCCCCTAACGCTTCAGCTTCCAAACCCAAACCCTACCTTAGAAAACAAGCTCAAGTGTTTCCTTTCTTAAAGCCTTCTCTCATCTACTCAGCCAGCAGCAGTGTTCTCCCTTCTCTGAATTCCCAGAGGACTCGATCATTCCATTCAGGCATTTGAAATTCCCCATCAGCAAATGTCAGTGGGGCCTTAAGAACAATCGTGGCCAGGATCCAACTTCAAGTTTCAGTGAACTGGAATTGGCTGTCATTGCCCCTAATCCTCCAGTAAAAGATTTACACAGAACACCATTGCATTGGTAGCATTTTGGGGAAAAGAAAAAAGCAGAGGAGCCGTTATAGGGTGCAGTGAATCAGTCACCAAGAGCTGCTGCAGCAAGCCGTGGGCAATGGCTGATGCCCAGAGGAGACGGTGAAGTCAGCTGATGCCTGGGCCAAGTCACAAAGACAAGAGGGTGCCCTCCCCCAGCCCAGGAATCAGAGCTGTTGTGGTGAGCACAGGTAAACACCTGTGATCCTTTCGATGGGGACTCTGGACACTTGACTTGGTTATTAGAAGAAAGGGTGGCCCTGGAAGGCTAGAGAATTCTGGGGGGAAACCACTAAATTCACCAAGAACCAAGCTGAGTTGTTCATTTCTAATTAATTTTTTTTTTTTTTTTTTTGGCTGTGTTGGGTCTTCGTTGCCGCAGGCGGGCTTTCTCTAGTTGCAGCGAGCGGGGGCTACTCTTTGTTGCGGTGCACAGGTTTCTCATTGCGGTGGCTTCTCTTGTTGCAGAGTACAGGCTCTAGGCGCATGGGCTTCAGTAGTTGTGGCTCGTGGGCTCAGTAGTTGCGGCACGCAGGCTCAATAGCTCCGCGGCACGGGGGATCTTCCCGGACCGGGGCTCGAACCCACGTCCCCTGCACTGGCAGGCGGATTCTTAACCACTGTGCCACCAGGGAAGTCCCTCTAATTAATTATTAAGCATGAACTGTATTTCTGCAGACCAATGATCCCCAAACTTGGGAGAGTTTTGACACCCAAAGTATTTCCAGTTACCTCAAGGAACTTCATGAAAAAAAAAGTTTAAAGTCCAAATAGAATTCATTTCAATTCACTTAGTTTAATAATGAAAGATATCACATAGGAATTTTAGGAGAGTCTGTCTCCAACTAAATTCTGGCAACAAGGACTTAAGGGAAGTCTAGAGTCTGGAGGATGAGTTGAGTGAATTTCTCAGGGTCACTTAGTGTGAGATTCAGTTTTCTGGAGGCCACCACTATGCATCAGGCAGAGGGAATTCTGCTGCGCATGGAAGACATTGATTATTCCATTGTTTAATGCTTCTTATATACAAATTTCAGAGCTGAATTCCAGGAAAAGGATTGATTGGCACTTCCTACACTTCACCGCCACCGGCTTTCTCTGTTTCCCACACATATGCAGCTCATTCCCACCTCGGGGCCTTTGTATTTGCTGCTTCCCCTGCCTGGAATGCTCTTCCTCCAGAGCCTCGCATGTCTGATCCCATTTCTCATTTTGGTCTCAATCCAAATGTCACCTGCCCAGAGAGCTCTGCTCTGCCTCCTTAGTCCAGCAGTCAGAAACTACAGCCCATGGACCAAACCCAGCCCAACACCTGATTTTGCACAGCCTTCGAGCTTGGTTTTCCCTTTTTTTTTTTTAATATTTATTGTATTTATTTATTTGGCTGTGCCGGGTCTTAGTTGCGGCTCGTGGGCTCCTTAGTTGAGGCTCGCCAGCTCCTCAGTTGCAGCATTCGAACTCCTAGCTGCGGCATGCATGTGGGATCCAGTTCCCCGATCAGGGATCGAACCCGGGCCCCCTGCATAGGGAGCGCAGAGTCCCAGCCACTGCACCACCAGGGAAGTTCCCGGTTTTTACATTTTTCAATGATTGAGGGAAAATCAAAAGAAGACGAATATTTTCTGACACATGAAAATCACATGAAATTCAAATGTCAGTGTCCATAAATAAGGTTTTCTTGGGACACAGCCATGCCTATTTATCTACTGTCTAGAGCTGCTTTTGTGCTACAACATCAGAGTCGGATAGTTGAGACAGAGACTGTAGGGCCACAAAGCCTATAAATTTACTCTGGCCCTTTACAGAAAACACTTACCAAGCCCTGTTCTAGGCTAAAGCAGTAACCCTTTCCATGGCATTGATCCCTTTTATTTTCTGCAGAGCAGTTACCGGTATTTGTGTCCTCTCTCTCTCTCTCTTTATTTACTTGCTTACAAGTTTTCTCCACCTACTCTCCCACAATAAAATTATAGCTCCTTGAGAACAAAGACTTGGTCTTCTTTTCCTTTGTATCTCCAGTGGCTGACACATAGTAGGCTCTTTCTAGGTGTTTAAAAAGTTTATTCTCTTTACATCACCAACATTAAAGATTCAACAAGTTGAAGCTACCTGTGAAATTGTTTGCGTTACTAATCTACATAGCCATTCTCTCTCCTTTTTTTCCAATTGTAGTAAAATACACGTAACATAAAATTTACCATCTTAACCACTTTTAAGTGTACAGTTCGGTGGCATTAAGTACATTCACTTTGCTGTGCAACCAGCACCACCATCCATTTCCAGAACTTTGCAAAACTGGAATTCTGTACTCATTAAATAGTAATTCCCCACTCCTTCCTCCCTCTGGCCCCTGGCAACCACCACTCTACTTTCTGTCTCTATGAATTTCACTACTTTAGAAAATAGGTTTTTAACAAACATCTGCCAAATAAATTACTCCTGGCCTATTGCTCCTTCGGTTGCAGGAAGCTTAGCACTAGATTTCTGTGCTTTATTGCCTATATTTACTTTTAAAAAAACTATTTTGTCCCACTTTGATACAGATTTTTAACACAGATTTTGAACTTGTAACCTTATTCTAGAAGTTTTCATTGAGGGACTTCCCTGGCAGTCCAGTGGTTAAGACTCCTCGCTTCCACTACAGGGTTCGATCCCTGAGAACTAAGATCCCGCATGCTGCGCAGTGCAGCAAGTTTTCATGGAATCTAAGGTGCCATCATTATTTACATTCCACTAAGAAACTAAACTTGGACACGGCGTTGATTGTAAGATACAGACGATGCTGACTTCAGAGACTTCAGCGTGTGAAAAATGCACTGATGAAATGGGGTATGTGGTTTTTCCATAAACCACATCAAACACTTTTTGGAAGCTGAGGGAGCTAAAAATCTTAAGTGACAATGAAATCAAATCCCTATCTTCAGAGATGAAGCATCACTTATAAGGATGGACTCCCCCTAAAAAGTGTTCCCACCTCAAAGCCTGGGCTCACCAGTGCCATTGGAGGACATCTGCAAAATCCCAGTCATCCAGGAGTAGAGAGCCCTCTGGGAATGGGCCGAGGTTTGGTCGTAGAGATCTTTGAACACCACAGACCTACATGACATAAACATGGGTGTCAATTAAGGAACAAATATGAAGGCCTTCAGGCAGGGTCCAAACAACAAAAGTATACAAAGCTATCTTTGGTTAAAAGCCCTTCCCACTCCCTTGCTATATGTAGCTATTTTCCTGTTTCTCCTCTTCCCATCACAGTTAAATACCTTCCAAAGACTGGTCTCCACTTCCTCACCACCAGGTCCTTTTTCTTTTTGGTAACAGTTTTATTCAGATATAACTTATACCATACAAAGTATACAACTCAATGATTTCAGTATATTCACAGACTTGTACAACCATCACCACAATCAATTTTAGAACCCTTTAAGTACCTCAAAAAGAAACCTCCTACCTTTTAGCTATCACCCCAGAACTTCTAGTCATCCCAACTCCTAGAAACCACTAATCTACTTTCTATCTTTATAGATATACATCTTCTGGATATTTCGGATAAATGCAATCATATAATATGTCACTTTTGTATCTGGCCTCTTTCACTTGGCATGATGTTTTCAAGGTTCATGCACGTTGGAGCATGTATCAGTAATTCATTTTTTATGGCCAAATTCTATTCCGTTGTACAAATATACCACATTTTGTTTATCTGTTCATCAGTTGATGGACACTTGGGTTGTTTCCCCCTTTTGTCTATTATAAATAATGCTGCTGTAAACATTCATGTATAAGTGTTTGTGTGACACATTTCATTTTTATTGGGAATAGACCCAGGAGTGGAATTGCTGGGTTAAATGGCAAATCTATGCTTAGACTTTTGAGGAACTCCAGACTGTTTTCCAAAGTAGCTGTACCACTTTACTTTCTCACCAACAGTGTCTGAGGGTTCTGATTTCTCCACGTCATTGTCAACATTTGTTATTATCGGACATTTTGATTACAGAGATCCTGATGGGTGTAAAGTGTCTTGGTCACTTTTTAAGCCACTGACATCTGGTTTCTTCATCACCACACCTCCTTGTGGCCCAAGTCCTGAATGACCTCCTTGTCACCATACCCAGCAGTCCCATTTGGTACACATATGACTTGACCTTTCACAGCATTTGGCACTGATCACCCCTCCAGTTCATACCTGCAAAATAGCTGAGTCTCCTCATCCTGGAAGACTTCCCTCACCTCCACCCACCACCACTGAAAATCAATTCACCAAATGACCAATCTGCCCTTTTCTAAGCTTAAAGTTTATCCTCACCACTCTCCCAGTCATTTCATATGTGAAGAGGCAAACTTTCCCTTAAATCTATCTTAATATCTTCTTGCTGTATCTTTCTTTTCTTCTTCTTCTCCTCTTCCTTTCTCCTCTTTCTCCTTCTTCTCGGTTGTTTTTTTTTTTTTTTCCTCTTTCTCCTCTTCTTCTGGTTCTTATTCTTCCTCTTCTTCTTTCTCTTTCTCTCTATCTTTTTTGGGTTGTTGTTTTGTTTTTCAGAACGGCACAGTACGTGAAAGGGACAGGAGATAGAAAAAACGATGTTTACATTATTTAAGGGAAAGCTTGTCCATTTGTAAAAATGCTGGCTCTATCATTCCCTAGCAGTCTGACCTAGGGCAAGTTATGCAATCTCTCTGTGCCTCAGTTTCCTCATTTGAAGAATGGGGGGTGGGCTTAATGACATCATCCTCACAAGGAGAAGGGGACGGGAGGGTAGAGTAGGAAAAGGTCAAAACTGAGGTTCAGAAGAACTGGCTTGAGTTCAAATTAAGTCAAGCCCCAGGGGGTCACTTCAAGGGATGCTGTCCCCTCTTTGGGCTTCAGTTTCTTCATCTGCGAAAGAAGAGGTTGGATTAAATGATGCTCATCAGGAAACGGGAAATGGGGCCATATTGTGGACTCCCACCTCATAATGAGAATCTGGTGTCGGGCAATGTTATCTCTGTATTGATCTGTTGCCTTTCTCTCTGTAAGGCTTGTAACCTTCTCCCAGGCTCTTGTCAGGGTTTACATAAAGTTTTGTGCTGGTCAGCTGTGAGTTTTGACTGTCAAGTGTCCACTCCTCCCTCTTGTCATAATACCGCCTCAGTTTTTCTTGGGGAAATGACATTTCTCCCCCTCTTGATCCATGTCGTTTGGGTGGGACTGTGACCCGCATCTAAGCCATTCAGCATATAAGGTCCCATTGACCACAGTGACTGGCTCAAGAATGGGCACATGGGGACTTCGCTGGTGGCCCAGTGGTTGGGACTCCACGCTTCCACTGCAGGGGGCGTGGGTTCGATCCCTCCTGGTTGAGGAACTAAGATCCCACGTGCTGAGTGACGCAGCCAAAAAAAAAAAAAAAAAAAGAATGGGCACATGACCCAGTGTGGACCAATGAGAATCAGGTCTAGGACTCTACTTGGAACTGTTGGAAAAGTCCTCTGGACCAAGCACTCTGAGGAGGGGACCTGGAACTGCCCATGCTCCCTCATGGAGAGAGCCCGCCTGGGAGTGAGGCCAACACAGAGGAGGGCAGAGCTGAGAGATAAAAAGCCAGAGATGTTCCTGATGATGTAATTTGAGCTTCTGGATCCAACTGTGTTCTGTCAGCCCTGCTGACTCTCAAGGTGGAAGTCTCACTTTAGTGCTAGAGAGTCTTCAACACACACTCAACTCCTTTTTTAACCAAGGGAACAGGTCCTAGGCTCAGAATAACATATCTAGCTAGGATTTAATGACACTGGTTTGTTTTTTTTTATTGTATTTATTTTTATGATTACTTAAGACAAATGATACTGGCTTCCCATTTACAGTAATTATACCATATTTACTTTTTAAAATTTATTTACTTATTTTTTATGAAGTATAGTTGATTTACAATGTTGTGTTAGTTTCAGGTGTACAGCAAAGTGATTCAGTTATACATACATATGTACCTATTTTTTTCAGATTCTTTTCCCTTATAGGTTGTTACAAAATATTGAGTATAGTACCCTCTGCTATACAGTAAGTCCTTGTTGGTTATCTTTTTTATATGCAGTAGTGTGTATCATATTTAGTTTTTTTTAAATAAATTCATTTATTTATTTTTGGCTGCATTGGGTCTTCGTTACTGTGTGTGGGCTTTCTCTAGTTGCAGCGAGCAGGGGCTACTCCTTGCTGCGGTGCACAGGATTCTCATTGCAGTGGCTTCTCTTGTTGCAGAGCACAGGCTCTAGGCACGTGGGCTTCAGTAGTTGCGGCATGTGGGCTCAGTAGTTGTGGCTCGCGGGCTCTAGAGCGCAGGCCCAGTAGTTGTGGGACACAGGCTTAGCTGCTCCGCGCCATGTGGGATCTTCCCGGACCAGGGATCGGACCCATGTCCCCTGTATTGGCAGGCGGATTCTTAACCACTGCGCCACTAGGGAAGTCCCATATTTACTTTTAAAATAGATATTTTTAAGTAAATAGAATGAATCTATTTTTTAAAAACACAAACTAAATAATAATACAGGTGGTATATAGGTATGGAAAAATTGTGAGGATGATACCAGAATGACTAAAATTTGGGAGACTCTGTTTTAATCAAACCATCTCTAAATTAACCTGTCCCCACCTGCCTTCTCCCCTCCCTCATGCGTTACCTCCTTGACTTCTCAGGACAGACTCTGAGGGGCAGGGGGACACTCACAGGTTCTTGAAGGCGTCTTCACGCAGGTCCCGGGGGAGCCTCTCCGTGATATCCGGCTGGAGAAAGTGGCCTGAGGAGCCCCTTAGCACCCTGCCCAGGATCTCCACACACTCCAGGGGGTTCAGCACCTGGAAACACCTCTCCAGTGTGATGAGAAACAGGCTGCGGTTCACGCCCGGGCTCTGCAAGGCTTGTTTCCGAATCTCTCCCAAGTCAACAGTGATGTCATCCAGCTCCTACAGGAATGATAGAAGTTAGGCTTGTCTTGAGAGCTGCCTCTTGATTTGGAAACCCTGGGAGAGACCACACTTAGCAGCAGTGGTGAAATTCAGGACCACTATTAAACACCATGCTGCTATGTCAAATCTTCTAGACCTTTCCATCACCTAAAGAACAAAGTCAAGGCCTTCACCTGCTTCACCCACACTAGGCACCTTGTCATTCTCCAGATACACCATGACTGTCACACCTCAGGCCCTTGCTCTAACTGGCATACCCTCTCCACCTCCTTCTCCCAGAGAAATCCAGCTGATCCTTTAAGGCCAAGCTCAGTTGTCATTTCATTGGTGAAGTCTTCTCTGATGTCCTACTTAAATCAAATCTCCCTTCACTCTGGGCTCCCAACAGCATCTTAAACCAAACTCCATGATGCATTAGAGATGCTTATGGGCCTATCTTTCCTCCAAGCCAGTGGATCTCAATCTTAGCTGCACATCAGAATCACTAGGGAGGTGATCACCAGCACCACTATATAGAGTCTGGTTTAACCGGTCTCTGGTGGAGCCCTGGCATCTGATTCCAGTGTGTATCTGAGGTTGAGCCAGGAAAGTGCTGGGGCCCAAGCCATGTGCCTAGTGGGATGCCTGGTACCTAGAAGACATTGAGAAATAGCCCGTTAGAATGAACGAATGAATGAATCTTTTGAACCACAGACCCCAGGAATGCTGACAGGGTGTAGGTACAATCAGACTGGACACGACTCTGTCCTTCACCCAACACACCCTCCAAAAATAACAACCACAATTTACTGAGTATGGACTACACTTCAGGCACTGTGTCAAGCACGGAGGCAAGCGTACATCACCTCCTGTAATTCTCACAACAGTCCTACAGGTTAAGCCCCATAGGTCTGCGGGTCAGACATTCCTAGGTTCAAATGCCAGGCCCTCCACTTACATGTGTGTGTCCTTGAGCAAATCACTTATCTTTTTAAGTCTCAGTTTCTTCCTCTTGAATGAAGATAAAATCAGTGCCTACCTCCTAGATTTATATAAGAATTGAAGGAGATAATGAATGGAGAGTGCCCGGTACCTAGTGAACACTCAGCAAACATTACATGCTATAATTAACTCAGTATTACAGGTGACAAGAACAAAAGAGAGACTAGTTAACCAGGCCAAACCTGCACGAAGCTGGGATCTGAAACAAGTGTACTGAGTCCCAGCCCACACCTCTCACCATGCCCATGTGTTTCCTAACTTCCGTCACTCCCGGCTGGGGCCAAACGGTGCAGCGGCTAAGAGTGTAACTTAGGGGTTATTGGGCAAGGGTCTGTGGATAGTATTAGGGCGTCTGTGAACACTGGGGGGAAACTGCATTCTCCTTTTCACTGCCATGGAATTGGTCCCTGGCATCTCCTTCAGGGCTGAACGTAGGCAGCAAGCCAGCAAGGTGGCAGGAGAACCTTTGATGCGTCGTCACTAGAGATCACAAACACTTTCATAACTCACTACCATTGTTGCAAATGTCTTGAAATCTCGCTTACACTCAACACTTCCTCAGAATTACAGAAACGATTAGACCCGCCACTAAATCTTGTTATTGGATGTGTTAAAGAAGCACATAAATTACTGTACCCTTAACTTTGTCTTATGTATTTTGATAAATGTATTTCAACAGAATCGGCTTCCTTTGTCATCCATTGTATTTCAGTTTATACATTTTAACACATCATTCTGAGATGGAGCCCACCAGCTTCACCAAATGCCAGAGGGCTCACAGCTAGAGTCAGGAGCCCAGGTTCCCACCTCAGATTTACCACTTTCAAGCTGTGTAACCCGAGGTTACTTACTCAACCTCTCCAAGCCTGTTTCCTCATCTGAATATTGACATGGTAAGAGTCTATTTATCCTTATTTCAGGAGGTCCTGGAGACAATTCAACAGTTCCAGGTTTGTTAAACCCTTAGAACGGTGCTGGCAAATATGGCCCACAGGTCAAATCTGACCCACTGCCTGTTTTTGCAAATAAAGTTTAATTGGAACACATCCACACCCATGCATTGACCTGCCTGCCATCTACGGCTGCTTTGATGCTACAACGGCAGAGTTGAGTAGTTGTGACAGAGATTGTATGGCCTGCAAAGCCTAAAATATTTACTGTCGGGCCCTTTACAGAAACAGCTTGCTGACCATTCCCTCAGAATAATACCCGACACACAGTAAACATTGATCAGCATCATTTTCAAAGACCACCATCCTCATTTTTGCCATATCTTTTGCATTGCCTTTACTATTATTTAGTTCATATTTTTACTTTAAACTGACTCTTTTTAAAACTTAAATTCATTTCAAAAGGAAACACTACATCTCCACCAAACTCACAGTTTTGATGTGTATTTTAATAACAGACATTAAAATAAGTTTATGATTATTAAAATGTTTAAATGGTTCAATTCCCTTTGGAAAACACTGCCCCACACTCAACTGTCTCTGAAAAAAAAAACACCTCTACACCTCACCTTTCTGATTCCAAGGGTTCTCTGGGTCTCGGAGGCCCTTTCTTTGCTCTTACATCACCAACCTCATTTTGTGGAAATTTTCTGTTCCCGTTTTTTGTCTCCCTGGACCATAAGCTCCTTGAGGACAGAGACAGTCTTTCATCTCTGAATCCAGTGTCCCCTGGTGCACAGTAATCATTCATGGATGTTGATGAAGCCAAACTACTGGGACTCCTCAGTACACTCCATTTCTTAGTACTCATAAGAATATGACTTATAAGGCTCTTCATTTGAACTTTGGAGAAAGTAAGAGAGGAAACCTAGGTCCCAGGGAGTTTGCAGAAGGAGAAGCAGGGAGGAAGAGATAAAGAAGGGCCCAGGCCTGAGTGAGGCTCAATTCCATTCAACTCGACAAACACCAGCTGGCCCTGGTTTCCTCTGCTCCCAGGATGCCAAGAGAGCCTCACCAAGCGGTCCTTCTTGTCTTCTAAGAGACATTTCATGGCAGTGCGGAATTGCTGAGCATCAGTCCCCCTCAGGTCCTCCAGCAGTTTCCAGGGCTGGTACAAACATTGTTCCAGGTGGTTTTCCATGGCTGCCTGGATATGGAACGTTGGGAGAGTCAGTAAGGACAGGACAGGAGCACATGGTCAGCACCACGGCCAGCAGCCCAGCCAGGCCACCTAATTCCCCGCAGAGACCGCAAGCTGTCAGCCTGCACACGTTTGGTTGAGTTGGCTCCGAAATTTTTTATGAGCTGCTAACATTTAAAATTCAGGGAATGCCTCACAAAAATCCAAATTTCCAGCTTCTCTTGGAAACCACAAAGATGTGGCAACGCTGGGTACACACCTCCTTCTGTGTAATAATCAACAGGCAGAGGGACAGCCGCTCACTGTAATCACCCTTCCTGCTCACCACCCTCTAGGTAGCTGATTCCCCCATGGCCTGCCTGGTCCCTGCAGGTGACTGAGGTTTCAAGTCCAGGGCAGCTGGCCTCTACCCGGAAAGTTTACTACTTCCAGATGCACACTGCTCAAACCCTCTCCCATGCTCCAAGCCCCCAGCACAGGAGCAAAATTCAGGCAGCATGAACTCCCCGTGGCACCCCCTCCAGGGTGAGAAGCAGAGGTCAACAGCCTCTCCTGAAAGAGATTTCCTCTGCTATCTGGGGAATTCTTTTCTAAATCTTCCTTAAATAGAGGTGCTCTAGAAAGGCAGCATAGTGTGACATCATGGACCAAAGGTGAGCTCTAGCACCAGATAACCTGTGTGCAAATCCCCACCTTGCCACTTACTAGTTGTACGGCCTCGGGCAAGTTCCTTAACTAAGACTGTTAGATAAAATACAAGATGCCCAGTTAGATTTGACTTGCAGGTAAACGAATAATTTTTTAGCATAAGTATATCCCAAATATTGCATGGGACATACTTACACTAAAAAATGTATTTGTTGATCATCTGCAAGTCAAATTTAACTGGGAAACCTGTATTTTTATTTGATAAATGGGCAACAGTATCTCTGGGTCTCAGTTTTCTCAGCTGAAAGGTAGGGACAATAGTCAAACTTACTACGTAAGTAAGAATTAATCCTAGGTCATGAGGAGTAAACGATTATGTAAAGTGTTCTCAATAAGTGCCAGCCATTATTCTCTTCCCTGAATGAGTTGAATAATTGTTTACTCAATGTCTCTCCCCTTAGAATGAAAGGCCCACGTGGGTAGTAATGTGACTGCCTGTTCTCCTGAGTCTCCAGTGTCTAGAACTGTGCCTGGCAGAGAATAGAGGCTGGATAAGTAGATACTAAATGAATATACAAATAGGAAGAGAGGTAGTATAGCTCCTAATCAGGTTAAATTATACACATTTTATGAGAAACCCTACTGCTAGAGAGAAAGAGGCAGGCATCACTTCTCTTTAGATTGCACAAATGAACAGGGCGAAGAAAGCAGATGCCATGAGGCCACAAGCCACCTCCACCTAGTGGGTGTCCTGGTAAATGGATAACAACCAGGCTTCTGAGTGTCATTCTCACATGAATGTTGGTTGACACTATCATCTTCATTATAAAGTAAAAACCGAAACAACAAAGACGTATGTCAGAATTTCATTCGTCAATGACATGACTTCTTTGACTTCTTTGCTGAATCAAATAATAGTCTTTGAAATCTGAAAGAATGTTGTCTCAATTTTCTGTGCTATTCACAGTGTATTGGTAAAGGCAAGACAAAATGCCCTGGGCTACTGATTATGCTAATGAGGCACATGCTGGCCAATTCACCGCAGTCCCCACCATGCCCTATTGTTCCCCAAGGCAAATATCCACTGCCATCCATTTACATGTTTGTGCTACTGTTTTTCTTCCAGTAGAGTTAAAAGGGAAGAAAAATATTTCTTGGACCCATGATTGAGAGACTGATAATTATACCCAAAGGTCCACTCTCTTGTAATTATTTTAGGAACAGAATCCCACAAGTTTTAGCTGGGTACATGGTCTCTCATCTTGCTCCTCTGCAGTAAGATGGACTGTGGACTGTGAGCCAATGAAACGTGAGCAGGAAGAAGTGTGCAACTTGCAGGTCACATCCTTAAAGAGAAGCTGTTCAGCCTTCACTTCCTCTTTCCCACCACACCCTCCCTGGGTTGGAGAATGGATGTGCTATTTCAATCATGTGGGCAACCACTCCCTAGATGATGACAAAGTAACAAGACAGAAGGAACCCAGGCCCCTCGATGGCCTTTTGAAGTAGAGCTGTCTCTCCTCTCTGGACCTCCCACCTAGCCCTGGACTATTATATGAGATAGAAATAAACTAAACTGTTTGAGCTGCTGTAATCTATGGTCTCTTTGTTAGAGTAGCTCAGCCTATACTCTAATACCAGTCCGTGACCTTGGACCACTACCGGTCTGTGGCCTGACAGGAACCAGGCCGCACAGCAGGAGGTGAGCGGCGGGCAAGCATGCAAAGCTTCATCTGTATTTACAGCCGCTCTCCATCACTCGCATTACCGCCTGAGCTCCGCCTCCTACCAGCATTATGGTGAGTTCTATACTTATTTCATTATATATTACAATGTAATAATAACAGAAATAAAGTGCACGATAAATGTAATGCACTTGAATCATCCCGAAATCATCCCCCCGTTCCCACTCCATGGAAAAACTGTCTTCCATGAAACCGGTCCCTGGTGCCAAAAAGGCTGGAGACCGCCGCTCTAATACGCCATGTCTCCATCAAAAGTGGAAAAATGAAAGAGAGACAAAGGAGCTTATATCATGTTTCAGAAAACACTGGACAGAACACGTTTCTTTGTGGAAGTGAAGACTAGCTCTCCACCTAGCCCCCTTCTCTGACTTACCTGGCCCCTGAGTTTGCAACCCTTGAGCACTGAGAGGGGAACATAGGGACGGGTCTCAGATACACACCTGCAGGCTGGGGATGGTGAAGGCAACGTTCCGTGAATTCAGATACGCCAGGACTCTGCGGGACAGGTCTGCCGTCCACACGTGGGAGCTTCAGTCGAAGACAGACGGGAGAAGGTCATGGTGACAGGCCCGCCTAGGATGAGCAGTCCCCCTACTGGCTGAGTGCTCAGGGGACCGAGGTTCAGAAAGGACAATGAACATGGGCCGGGATGCTAGGCACTCTGTGCTTAGAGGTAGGAGATGTGATTCCTTGGCACAGTGAGGGGCAGTTTCCAATTCTAGGAATCAGCCTGCATACCAGTCTCTCAAAGACAATGATCAATTTGGAGCTGTGTGCTATACTCTAAATCCCATAACAATCCACTCAGATTAATAATCCAAACAGACTGACTTGAAAAGGTGTCCTGACTATATTAAGTTTAACAAACAGATGCTTTGTATACCATGAGAGGCTGGAATAACACAGTTAGGACTGTAGGCTCAAAACCTGGGTTTGAATCCTGGCTCTACCACTGAACAGTATGGTCTTAGGCAGTTTGCTGAATTTTCCTGTGCCTCGGTTTCCCTTTCTATGTAATACAGCTAACAACTGTGAGAATTAAATTTGTTCACACATGTAAAGCACTTAAAACATTGCCCAACACATAGAGAATGCACAACTTCATTCATAACAGCCAAAAATTGGAAACAACTCAAATATCCAACAACAGGTGAAATGTTAAACAGATGGTATATCCATTCAATGGAATGCCACTCATCCAGACAAAGGGAATGAGTTGGACTTTTGCTTTCAGCTGTGATGGAATAATTGGCAGTAGATAAATCTTCCTGCCTTAAACAATTAGAAGGCCTTTTATAATCACATTTTTTATAGCTACATAGATAGATGGATAGACAGATAGATAGATAAAAAATTTTAGCCTGAAAGAATATATCCAAAACTATCAACTGGAGTTACCTTAGGGAAAAGACTGTTTATGGGGATCTTTTACTTTAATATAATTGAGTGCCCCTGTCATGGGGCCCCAAGGCTCCCATTTCTCCTTCATAGTACTTGTTATATTAGAATTATCTGTTAATATTTGTCTTCCCACAAGACTATCTAGTGCCCTGCTCCACATCCCTGGTATCTAACACCAGCCTGTACACAGAATATAAAGTGACAGTGAGAGCAAAGTAACAGTGAGCCCTGGAGCCAGGCTGTTGGATACTCACCCCAGCTCCACCATTTCCCAGCTCTGTGACCTTAAATCACCTCCCTGGGCCTCAGTTTCATTATTCTGTCCACTGGGGTAACAATAGGGCCTACTTGGGTGGGAGGAGGGGGAGGCTTGGGAAGATTACATGTGTTTCTATGCATAAAAGCACTTAGAATAGTACCTGCTACATAGTAAGCAGTCAGTAAATGTTAGCTCTTGTGCTAGAGCAGAGGGGGCCAAAATTGTGTTGAACAAATGTATCTATTCTAAAACACTTGTGCATTGGGTGATATTTTTTGTAATGAGTACATTTTACTTTTTATAGTTAAGAGACTTCCATTAAGAATTTTTATTAAAAATCTATTCCATCCCTTCCCCTCCCCTTTAGGATGAGTTACCTTTGAAACTGTATGAGATCCAGCAATGCTACAATGGAAATAAAATGAAAAGACAACTTAAAAAGGAATCATTCCAGAGAGATCATAGGCACATTCTGTTTGAAATTCTTAGAAGCAACAAGCAGGGACAGTGGGGACATTACCATTCAGGTAGCTTCCGTCTATTATTTCTTCCTAAAAGGCAAAGAGATAACGTCGAGTATAACATCCGAAAGTTGGCAGCTCCAGTACAGAGGATGTTGTTTAAAATAAAATAGATACTCACCGCCATTTTTTGCAACAATGGAGGCAAATCTGCAACAAAGCCATTGAACGTATAAATAGAATTGAACTGGATGACCCTCAAAAATACAAATGTCTATTAAGAAAAGAGCCCCCAAAAAGGTTACTCGTGAAGGAAATTTTTAGTGAATTTTAATTATACTTGTGCCCGTATGTGCCAGTGTGAAAAAACCTTGGTTTGAAAAACCCTTTCAGAATGTTCCTGAAAATTCTACACTTACGTGGGTATACACACACACACAGGCACGCACACATCCCAAAACACTTTGCGGCATCATGTACCTAAATTGATCTAACCCCACTCCGTTCCCTAAGATGTCATGGAAACCATGACAGATGATTCCTCCCTCAGGACTTACCCTGCCGGGAATCTGGAACTCCATGACTTGCCACTCCATGGCTCAGAAAAAGGAACAGCAAAAGAGAGTATGTCCTAGGTTCCTGAGACATTCTCCTGTAGTTAATTCAAGCATAGAAAAATTCAGGTTTGATTCAGGTTGTATCTGTAAATATATTTAGGAACATTCAGAAGACAAAAGGGGAAAAAATAGACCCAGAATTCCTTGAGGTGTTTGTTTTTTTTTTATTTTAAATTCCATCCACTTTGCTTCATCTAAACCCTATGCTAGTAAAGACACAATCATCTCTCTCCTCAATCTACAATGGCCTGTTTATATTCTGACATCTACCTCTCATTCCCCTCAATCAAACAAAGAGCAGCAGTTAAAAGCATGGATTCTGTTATATCTGACAAAGGACTTATATCTAGAATATGAAAAGAACTCTAACAATTCAGTAAGCAGAAGATAAACAAGGCAATAGGGAAAAAATATAAACTTAAACTTCATTTAAAAAAAAATACATTTATGGCCAATAAGCACATAAAAGCTTATCAACATCATTAGTTACCAGGAACGTGCAAACTGAACACTTATGAGATACTGTAACTGAGCCGGACCGTATGGAGCCTTCCCAAAACAGACCCACACTCCCCTCCGCCTGCCTCTTGGCTGTAGAAAGACTTTAGCCTCCTAGGCCTTCCCCAAGTTCCAAAGAATAAATTTAACCAGGGAAGTGAGAAAACGCATAAAAAGGAAAACAGTCAAGCAAGACAAAATAATAATACTTTAGCCATTAAAGTCAAGGACCTTTAGCTCCTCCTCTAGGACTGTGGATAATATTCTGAGCCACGTCCTTTGAGCTGCTTTGCAGATACTGAAACCCCCACCAGGTGGAAAAAGTAAACTTATGCTGCCCACAAGCACGTAGGCCACAGACCAGTTATAACCAGAAGGTTAATGATGTTGACTCCCAGTTACCACCAACCAATCAGAAGAATGTCCATGAGCTGATCACACACCCCCAAACCCCCCTCCTTCACCCTGTCTTGAAAAACCTTTCCCTGAAAGACTTTGGGGATTGGGGGGCCTTTTGAGCACTAGCTCCCTGGACTCCTTGCTTGGTGCCCTGCAATAAATGCTGCACTTTCCTTCACCAAAACCCAGGGTCAATAGATTGGCTTTACTGCATGCAGGCAAGCGGACCCCAGTTTGACGTGGTAACAAATTCACTACATACACACTAGAATGGCTAAAAGTTAAAAAGACTAACAACACCAAGTGTTGACGATGATGGGGGCAGCAGGAACTCTTATACATTGCTGATACGGCCACTCTGGAAAACCATTTGGCCGCGTCTTATAAAGTTAAGTATACAATACTCTATGATCCAGGAATTCTGCCCCTAGGTATTTACCTAAGAGAAATTAAAACATACATCCATACAAAGATTTGTAGAGTTCCATTCCAAAAATTGGAAACAACTCAAATGTTCAACAACAGATGAAAAGTTAAACAAACACGGTATATCCATTCAATGGAATACCACTCATCAATAAATAAGGAATGAGTTGGACTTCTGCTTCCAGCTATGACGGAGTAATTGGCAGTAGATAAACTCTCTTGCCTTAAACAATTAGAAAACAAACAAAACATGAAACAAAGGTTTTCAGACATTGGACAACAGGTAGGACAAGACTGAGATCCCTGAGAGAAGGGAAACTGTGAGATAATAGAAAATATATATTGGTTTCTGCCCCCAGTTCCTGGAACAGGGCCCCTAAGTCCCTTGTCATTTCCTAAATGATAAGAGCGCTAGGAGGATCTCTTGTTCTAATATTTGGTTTTTGACTCATCCCTGACACAGGGCTCCTAAACCCTTGTAAATTCTTAAGCGATAAGAGTACTAGGAGCGGTACAGCCACTCTGAAGAACAGTATGGAGCTTCCTTAAAAAACTAAAAATAGAGCTAGTATATGATCCAGCAATCCCACTCCTGGGCATATATCCGGAGAAAACCATAATTTGAAAATATACATGCACCCCAATGTTCCTAGCAGCACTCTTCACAAGAGCCAAGACATGGACGCAACCTAAATGTCCATCAACAGAGAAATGGATAAAGAAGATGTGGTACATACATACAATGGAATATTACTCAGCCATAAAAAAGAACGAAATAATGCCATTTGGAGCAACATGGATGGACCTAGAGATTGTCATACTGAGTGAAGTAAGTCAGAGAGAGAAAGACAAATTTCATATGATATCGCTTATATGTGGGCTCTAAAAAAAAAAGGCTACAAATGAACTTATCTACAAAACAGAAATAGAGGGACTTCCCTGGTGGTGCAGTGGTTAAGAATCTGCCTGCCAACGCAGGGGACACGGGTTCGAGCCCTGGTCCAGGAAGATCCCACATGCCGCAGAGCAACTAAGCCCGTGAGCCACAACTACTGAGCCCACGTGCCACAACTACTGAAGCAAGCGCACCTAGAGCCTGTGCTCCACAGTGAAAGAAGTCACCGCGATAAAAAGCCCGTACACCACAACAAAGAGTAGCCCCCGCTTGCCACAACTAGAGAAAGCCCGCACGCAGCAACGAAGACCCAACGCAGCCAAAAATGAATAAAATAAACAAATTAAAAAAAAAACAAAACAGAAATAGCGTTACAGATGTAGAACATAAACTTATGGTTACCAGGGGATAAGGTGAGGGAGGGATAAATTGGAAGACTGGGACTGACAGGTACACACTACTATATATAAAATAGATAACTAATAAGGACCTACTGTATAGCACAGGGAGTTCCACTCAATACTCTGTAATGGCCTACATGGGAAAAGAATCTAAAAAAGAGTGGATACATGTATATGTATAACAGATTCACTTTGCTATACACCTGAAACTAACACAACATTATAAATCAACTATACCCCAATAAAAAATTTTTAAAAAAAGAGCACTAGGAGTATCTCTTGTTCTAATGAGGCAACTCTGGGTGGGTTCTTGGATGGAGACCGGTCACCAGAGAGACCAAGCCATGATTAGAAGCTTGGGATTTTCGGCCCCACCCTCCCATCTTCCAGAGAGGGGAGAGGGCTGAAAATGGAGTTAATAACTAATTATGCCTATGTGAGGAAGCCTCCAATAATAGGGGTTTCAGAGAGCTTCCAGGTTGACGAACACATTCACCTCAGGGGGGTGACACACCCCAACTCCTTGGGGACAGACACTCCTGCACCTGAGGCCCTCCCAGACCTCATCTTAGTGTCTCCTCATCTGGCTATTCATCTGCATCTTTTGTCATATCCTTTAATAAACTGGTAAATGTAAGTAAGTGTTTCCCTGAGTTCTGTGAGCTGCTCTAGCAAATTACTTGAACCTGAGGAGGTGGTCATGGGAACCTCTGATTTGTAGCCAAATCAGACAGAAGTTGTGGGTAACTTGGAGACCTGCTACCTGAGATTGGTGTCTGAAGTGGGATGGGAGAAGTCTTGAGGGACTGAGCCCTTAACCTGTGGGACCTGAGGCTACCTCCAGGTAGACAGTGTCAGAGTTAAGTTGAATTGTAGGACACCCAGCTGGTGTCACAGAATCACTCGGTGTAAGGAAAATCCTCCACATGTTTGGTGACCAGGAGGGTCAGAAGTGATGTGTTCTGTGTTGAGTGTCTTGAGTGAGTAGTAAAGGAGACACACAGGTAAAAGGCTTATAGGAAGAGAACAAAGAAGGAGGGGGAGAACTGGGGTTTTCCTTACTTAGGAGGGAAAGCTGAGCTTTTTCTGTAAGTGCCCCTGCTCGCTGCCTGGGGTCTCTAGACCACAGCACCAGAAGGAGAATCCCAACAGAGCTGAGGAGACAGAGTAGGAGTTTAGGGAAATCAAGGCAACTAGAATCCACAGGGAAGATTACTTGAGGAGGGAGTTGCACAAAGAGAAAGTTCTAGAGATTTGAACAAGGGTCCCTTGAGTCTTAGGCTGAATATTGGTCTGTCTATGCCTATACATGTAAGAAACCACCTGAAGCTGAAGAAAGAGCCACCAGTAATAAGCAGAGCAATCCCTGGAGTTCACACAGGGTGGAGAATAATTCCCAACTACCAGTGGAAAACCTCCAAATACATGGCGCATTAAGGACAGTTCTCAGTGAAGTATTGCCTCAGTAATGGGCTGAATTAGCCCTAAAGTCTGCCCTGGACCTACCCTAACAAAGCTTAAAAGCAAGCCTTGAAAGAATCAAGTTGATTCTAAATAACTAGACTGCATCCTAGAACAAAACCCAACAATATTTAAAGGAGTGTCACAAAATCCAGAAATGTAAATCCAAAATGTCCAGCATCCAATTAAAAATTGAATATATGGCTGGTTACCATAGAAAAAAACCCAGTCCACAGAAAGAGATCCAGAAATGACACAGAAGATCAAATTAGTAGACCGGATGACTATTATAAATATATTCTGTAAGTTCAAGAAGGTAGAGAAAAGCATAAATATGTAAAAGAGAGACATGGAAGATAAAAAAAAAAACTCAGGAAAAGGAATAAACTGATTTATGCAACAACATGGATGAACCTCAAAAACATTATGTCAAACAAAAGAAGCCAATCACAAAAGAGTACATATTGTATGATTTCACATATATGAAACTCCATGATAGGCAAAATAATCTACAGTGACAGAAAACAACTAAGTTGCCTGGGACTCTGCTGGGTGCAGCGGGAGGAATTTATTGCAAAAGAACACAAGGGAACTTTGGGGGCGACATTTCTATACCTTGATTTTGGTGGTTGTTACACAGGTACATACGTTTATTGAATCTCATCAAACTCTACACTTTAAATGGTTGCATTTTATTGTAATATAAATTATACCTCACAGAAGTTGATTTCAAAAGAGAAAGGAACAGCATGGACTGTGGAGCAGGACTGCCTGGATTGAATCTCATCTCTGCTACTTAGTAGCTGTGTGATGTTGGACAAGTTACTGAATCTCTCTGTGCTTCCATTTCCTCATCTGTAAGATGCGGTTAATAAATGGTACCTACCTCACAGTGTCATATGAGGATAAAATGAGTTAATGAAGTAAATCATTTAGGACAATGCTTGGCATGAAGAAAGCTCTACATATGGGTCTATTAAATAAACAAATAAGCCAGACTGATGTTTTCAAAATTCAACTCATGGGAGAGTCTGGAGAAAGAATGTTCCAGAAAAAGGGAATCAGAAGTGCAAAGGCCTTGACATTAAGAATGCAATTTACATGTGCAATAAATCACATGAGGATGAGAGCAGTAGATGAGGTTAGGTCATCATTAGCAACTTGACTTTTACTTGGAGGGAGATGGGAGCCACTGAAGAGATATTAATTAGCACAAGAGTAAGAGCCGTGCTCTGACTTTTAAAAAACTGGCTCCATAACACCAATTGCTGTGTTGAGAATAACCTGCAGGGGGACAACGGCTAAAGCAGAGAGAGCAGTAAGAGATGATAATGATGACTTAGTCACTGATGGCAATGAGGGTGGTGACATGTGGTTGGGGGTATTTTGAAGGTGCAGCCAATAGACCGAATGTGAGGAATAAAAGAAAGAGAAGTCACAGACACCTCCCAGGATTTGGGCCTGAGCATCTAGAGAGGTGGGAAATGGGGAAAACCATAGGAGTTGCAGGTTTGGGGGAGAGGCCCTGGAGCTCAGATGTGGACAAGCTAAGCTTGAGAAGACTATTAATTGTCCGAGTGGAGAAAGCAAGTAGGCAGTTTGGTGTTTGAGCCTGCAGTTAGCGGAGAGCTCCAGACTGGAGCTATCTATGCAGAGCAGTCAGCATATACTTGAACCCAGGACACTGGATAAGATCACCAAGAAAGTGAGCGTAGGGAGACGTGGGTAAGTTTTAAGGACTGAGACCCAAGCATTCCTTTGTTAAAATGTTAGGTAGACCAGGTGCAATCAGCAAACTCAAGACTGTAGGAAACTCCCCAGAATAAACAACCTAGTTTCTTCAGCAAATATACTGCAAAGAGACAGACAGAAATAGACACAGACACACACACACAGAGGAAGGAACTACTAACTTAAAAAACTTAAGAGATATAACAATTACTTGTAGCATACAGACTTTATTTGGATCCTGATTCAAGCAAACTGTAAAAAACAAAGACTGTGGGACAACTGGGGAAATTTGCACCTCGACTGGTTATCTGAAGATTTTAAAGAAATACTGTTGATAACAGAAATGTGGTTATATTTTTAAAGGAGTACTTATCTTTTAAAGGAGGGATGTTGGTTCACAAACTGGCCCCCATACCGGGAGGGTAAGGGGAGACTGAGGCAGATTGGTAGGGGTCAGGTGTAATAAGCAAGGAAACTTACTTACAATGCCTGTCTTTGTTGTTGTCAGTTACATATTTTAATGAGGGATTTTTTTGTTTTGTTTTGTTAATTTAATTTTTATTTTATATTGTAGAGTTGATTTACAATGTTGTGTTAGTTTCAGGTGTACAGCAAAGTGATTCAGTTATACATACACATATATCCACTCTTTTTCAGATTCTTTTCTCATAAAGGTTATTACAGAATACTGAGTAGAGTTCCCTGTGCTATACAGTAAACTTGTCTTGAGGGGCCGCAAGATCTCCACCCCCGCCCCCCAGAATCTAGAACGTTTATAGAGGCCTTAATGGAGCTCAGTCATGTATACTGTCCAGACGGTCTCAACAACACACTGCTCTCTCAAGGCTGTGTCCTTGAAAACGCTCCCACTGTGGGAATAGTGGGCAGAATGTACATTCCAAGGATGGGGGAGGGGTGAGGAGGCTCTGATTCCCAAGTCCAGCTCCAGGGTCAACAGGCGGTCACGCCCTCTCGATGACCTCCTACAAGGGGCTAGCAAACTACAACCCAAGGGCCAAATTCAAAGGTACCTGGTTTTGTGTGGCTTGTGAGCTAAAAATGGTTTTTACATTTTTAAACAGTTTCGAAAAATCAAAAGAACGGTATTTCTTGACACGTGAAAATTTCATGTTTGAAATTTAAACATTAGTGTCCATAAATACAGTTTTATTGGACTACAGCCATTTCATTCATTTAAGTATCGTCTATGGCTGCTTGCACACTACAATGGCAGAGCTGGGAAGTTGCAACAGAGGCTGCGTGGCCCACAAAGCCGAAAATATGGGGCTTCCCTGGTGGCGCAGTGGTTGAGAATCTGCCTGCCAATGCAGGGGACACGGGTTCGAGTCCTGGTCTGGGAAGATCCCACGTGCCGCGGAGCGGCTGGGCCCGTGAGCCACAATTGCTGAGCCTGCGCGTCTGGAGCCTGTGCTCCGCAACAGGAGAGGCCGCGATAGTGAGAGGCCCGCGCACCGCGATGAAGAGTGGCCCCCCACTTGCCGCAACTGGAGAAAGCCCTCGCACAGAAACGAAGACCCAACTCAGCCATAAATAAATAAATAAATAAAATTAAAAAAAAAAAAAAAGCCGAAAATATTTACTCTCTGTTCCTTTACTGAATAAGTTTGCCAAGCCCACTTTTAGAGCTACACTCTTATATATTTACAGAAGAAATGGGATGTTTGAGATGGCTTCAAAATAATACAGGAGGGAGGAAATAAGGATGGATGAAACAAGTTGACAACTGAACCTGGGCGATGGGTATATGAGGCCCCTTATATTCCTGTGTCTACCTTTGTATGGGTTTGAAATTTTCCACATAAATGACTTTTTAAAAGAAAAAGCAAAACAAAAAAGACTGTGTTTTTTTGGGCTTCCCTGGTGGTGCAGTGGTTAAGAATCCACCTGCCAATGCCAGGGACACGGGTTTGAGCCCTGGTCCGGGAAGATCCCACATGCGGCGGAGCAACTAAGCCCACGCACAACTACTGAGCCTGTGCTCTAGAACCCGCGAGCCACAACTACTGAGCCCAAGTGCTGCAACTACTGAAGCCTGTGTGCCTACAGCCCGTGCTCCGCAACAAGAGAAGCCACCGCAGTGAGAAGCCCGCGCACCACAACGAAGAGTAACCCCCGCTCGCCGCAACTAGAGAAAAGCCCGCGCACATCAACAAAGACCCAACACAACCAAAAATAAATAAATAAATAAATTTTAAAAATTAAAAAAAAGAGAGAGACACTGTTTTTTCATAAAAGAAAGTGGAGAGATAAGGAGGAACTGGGAAAGGGGTGAGAGGAGTGGCCAGAGGACTGGTAGGAAAACAGGTGAGGATGGTGCCTGAGTCCCAGGCTCACTTCAGTCACAGGATGCCACCCTCTTGGGAACTTGAAGGGAACACCATAATGCACACCCATGGTTTCTTGAGATTATAGGCGCCCCAGGACCCTCTAATACAGATTCCCCTGCTATTGCCTGGCTTGTTATGCAAATAGATTCTTTATCCCCCAAGGGGACTTCCCAACCAGCTTTGGAAACAAGTATGCTCATTTGACCGCCCAGGGCAAAAACAAACTGAAACTTTTGAAACCTCCAGACACCAAAAGCAGCGCATTCTAACAGGTTTTGAGCGAACCTGATCCCAAAGCACTTTGTAGACACATTCTGCTCCCTCCATCCCACCCCGCAGGCTGGTATGTTCAACTCTCATAATAACTCTTACTGGTTTGGGGGCTTTGGGGAACCTTTGGCCCTTTTTTCTCCCTTCCCTTTGGTCAGCTGCCCTGGGGCATTGGCCTCATTCAAAATTCTCCAGTTTCCCAGACAATGAGGCTTCTTGTGCTTATTGCTACAGTCTCCCTATTAACTATACAAGGGGTTTACAATTACTGAAACAGATGCCCCACTTTCTGCTGCACATGAAGTCTTCGTTCCAACGAAACCCCAGCCCATCGCCAGGATGGGATTTGGTTTTAATTAAAAGCCCTTCGGGTCACTCTCTTTCAGGAGCTCAGCCAAGAGGATTAAAAGGACTGAGCTGGGCAATGGCGATTTGGGGATCGATAGTTTTCTCCACGCACCCCGCCCCTCTTCCCACCTAAAGGCCCTCTCCCAGCAGATGGGTGAAAATCAGGCAAGCAAGGACTGCTTTGAAGGAACTCAGAATGAAACCAGCAACAATAACCACAAACCTGAAATGAACATGGTTTCCTAAAAAACTTCGCGCCTTTGGATGAGCAGGGAGGATTCAGCTTTAAGAGCCAGAAAGGTGCAGGCAATACAGGATGAGCTGGTCACCCAAGGGATGAGAGACATTTCATCTTCCATGAAACTTGCAAAGATGCTGGGATGTTCCCCCAATGCTGGGGCATCCCATCCCAGACACAAACCAACAATTCAAAAGTACATGAAGTTTTACTGTCTGCAAAGCAGCTCCATTTAAGGTCTGTATCATGGATACATACATACGGACCTACAGATACTAACTTGGAGATTTTCTCCCAAAAACAAAAATCAAAAAAACCACAAGACTATTTTCATTACTATGAATGCAAAGTGGGCTAACTTGTCTGGTTTGTAGAATACCAGGCTATTTGAACTGGATTTGGATTTTATTTCAAACCATGGTGTTAGAACTGCCCGGCTCACAAGGGTTGTAGAACTCAAGGGAATAGGAGCTCTCTGGACTGGAGGCATCAGGCCTAAGTGCCAGTCCCAGCTCTGTCCCTGATAGCGAGACTAGGGACAGTCATTCCCCTTCCTCTCTTTCAGTCTCAGGAGAGCAAAATGGAAGGCTTGGGATTCTGTGATAAAAGAAGAGACAGGAGGATGCTGGTCTCACTGGGCATCTTCCATCTGCCGGACCAATTCATTTACTCAATCCACCAGCCCTGAAGGTTTACTTCACTTGGTCTCGCAGATGAGTTCCGTGGACATGCAGAGGTCACAGAGCAAGCAAGTGGCAGGACTCCCTAGTAATCATAATTGTAGCAACCGCTGAATGAGACAGAACAAAGCACGTGCCCCTCTATGCACATTGCCTCTCTTAGTCCTTGCAGAATCTTTGAGGCAAATATTACTGTTATTTCTATTTCACAGATGAGGAAACGGGTTCTAAAAGGTCCAGTGACCTGCCCGAGGTCACACAGCTAGTAGGTGGCAGGGCCAGGTCCCAAACCCAGAGCTAAATGATTCCAAACACATACAAGCTGTGCTCTCCAGCCTCTGCTCGGTAACCCTGAACCTAAAACTCCAGGTGGTAGGTGCCACCTCAGGGATAGAAGCCCCTGTTTTCATTTAAACCACCCATTACTAGCTGTGTGCTCTTCAACAAATTCCTTGACCTCTCTGAGCTTGCATTTCCTCCTCTGTCCCATGGGGATGGCAATAGTACCTCCCTCCGAAAGACTGTTAAAAACATTTTTAAAGTTCATCAATTTTTGCAATGCAGAGTGGTACTATGCTCTACCTGAATACTCTCATTTCTTGCTCGCAACAGCCATGAGATAAAATATGTGAACGATGCAAAGAACTTTCCTTATATGTAAAATATGTAAAAACAACTGAGCCCAGCGTGGGACATATAAACACTCGATGAATAGTAGCTATTATTATTACTGATGCTATTGTTGTTGCTCCTGGTATTATCATGACAAACTTGTTGCCGTCACTGCTGTACTTTTTTTCTTCTTCCTCTTACTATTATTAAGCGGCTTCGGATCCCTTTCTTGGAAATTTCCTCCCCACCCCCTCCCATGACGCCCTCGCCCCCGCGAGCCCTTAAAGCCGCTGAATCCGCCATTTGTCCCCTCTCCTTTGTCTGTCACCCGCCGCCCCACGCACACCTTGTGCCCCTTCCCTGCACCGGCCCCGCGGCGACCTCCTGGCCCCCGCGCGACCCCAGCGCCTGAGCTGCGCCCGCCCGCGTCCCTGCGCCTGGCCCCGCGGGGTCCTCCCCGGCCGCCTGCGCCTCACCTGCGGTGCCCGGCTTGGCTGCTCTGAGTCCAGCGCGCGGGCGGTGGGAACCGCGCCCACCTCCCGGCGGCGGCGGCCCGAGCGGAAACCCGGGCACCGAGCGCCGCGGGGGTCACAATCCCGAAGCGTGCAAGACGCAGGCGAAAACGCGCTCTCCCTCGCCCCTCTCCAAGACAGCAGCTAGGAAAGAGACTGAAGGGCTCTCCAAACACATCCACCAATTACAATGTAGCGACTTTATTTGGATCTGAATTCAAACAAACTATTTTAAAAATGATAGGACAACTGGAGCAATGTAGTCGCTGGGTTTAATGGTTAGGTTTTTTAGGTGTGACAATTGCAGTATGGCTCTTCTTAAAGAGTCCTTATCTTTTGCAGATGTATATTTGCAAACCTGAAATATGATGTCTGGGATTTACGTGGAAATAACGGGGACCAAGGAGTGGCAGGAATCTGGGTGAAACAAACCGGTCATGTGTTGATACTTGCTGCAGCCTGAGCAGGGGTTATTATTATCTGTTTTCTTCTTTTTCGTGAGCTTGGAATTTTCTGTAATAAAAAGGTTTTTAAAAGCAGAAGATGAAAAGGAAGAAGAGGAAGGGAAAGGGGAAGAAGAACTGTAAAGATACTCAGACCCCTAGGTCAGTAAACGTGGCCAAATTTATATAAGGAGAAAAAAATCCTCAGAAGTAAAAAAGTTTGTGCACCAAAGTATTTACTGCAGCAGCATTACATATAAATACAGAAAGAAGGGGGGGGGGGTTGGCGGTAGGAAAAGATCCAACTTGAGTTCACCATTAAGGAAATGGTTACATGAACTATGCTACATCAATTTCGTGGGTTATACAGCTATTTAAATGGGTATTAATAAAGACTGTACAACAGAAACACAAGGAAATCATTTTATATCCAAAAATAGCCAAACATGAAGTAATATATGTATATGCACTTGTATTAAAACAGAAAGGAAATACATTGAAGTGTTAGGTTTTCATGGTGAAATTATGAATAACTGTCTTTTCTAATGAAAATATAATTGTGAACTCTAGAGATTTCCTTGCAATCCTTTACATTTAATGAAATACATCTCAATGCCTGAAATTCTTTTTTAAAATAACTTTTTTTTTAAATGTGTAATGCAAAATTACTTTGTGTAATGCAGAATTACTTTGTCAGTGGCAAAATTAGACATTCTCTTCAGAAATGGCCAACTGTACTGCTCTGTTGCTCATCTGATGGTTTTAATATAATATTTATATTATTTATAAATATTTGTGGGACTTCCCTGGTGGCGCCGTGATTAAGAATCTGCCTGCTGGGCTTCCCTGGTGGCGCAGTGGTTAAGAATCCGCCTGCCAATGCAAGGGACATGGGTTCGAGCCCTGGTTTGGGAGGATCCCACATGCCGCGGAGCAACTAGGCCCGTGCGCCACAACTACTGAGCCTGCGCGTCTGCAGCCTGTGCTCCACAACGGGAGAGGCCGC
The DNA here is from genome assembly GCF_028021215.1 of Eschrichtius robustus. Taxonomy (NCBI): domain Eukaryota; kingdom Metazoa; phylum Chordata; class Mammalia; order Artiodactyla; family Eschrichtiidae; genus Eschrichtius; species Eschrichtius robustus. Next base: position 71,577,211 of record NC_090839.1, on the reverse strand, counting down.
AACAGTGAGAGGCCCGCGCACCGCGATGAAGAGTGGCCCCCGCTCGCCGCAACTGGAGAAAGCCCTCGCACAGAAACAAAGACCCAACACAGCCAAAAATAAATAAATAAATAAATTTTTTTAAAAAAAGAATCTGCCTGCCAATGCAGGGGACACAGGTTCAATCCCTGATCGGGGAAGATCCCACATGCCATGGAGCAACTAAGCCCGTGCGCCACAACTCCTGAGCCTGCGCTCTAGAGCCAGAGAGCCACAACTACTGAAGCCTGCGTGCCTAGAGCCCGTGCCCCGCAGCAAGAGAAGCCACCGCCATGAGAAGCCTGCACACCGCGTCGAAGAGTAGACCCCGCTTGCCGCAACTAGAGAAAGCCCGCGCACAGCAACGGAGACTCAAGGCAGCCAAAAATGATAAAATAAATAAATGTATTTAAAAAATAGTCATAATATTTATCAGCACCCTCAAAAACATCCTTTCGTCCCCAGGCTCCTGGTTTAATCCTTTAAACAAGAAGCTTACTCTCAAGCACTAAATGATAGAAAATGTCTTCCATCCTTTGTCAATTTTTGATTTAGAAAATAGGTGTCTATGAGTTTCACATGATTTATCTTGGAAGAATAAAAGTATCTTTTTATTGTCAAAAATTTTAATGTTAATTTGTAAATGTGTATGTGTGGGTACATATATGGATGTAAAAAAGTCTAGAAGGGCATATACCAAAATGTTAATAGTGGTGCTCTAAGATTATGATACAGGTAAAACCTACTTGCATTTTCTTCTTTACACCTGTCTGTATTTTCTACTTTTTCTATAACAAACATGCCAAAACCAGTAGGGCTTTATGATCAGTCACAGCCACCTTATAAATAATAAATAATAAAAACAAGGTGGCAAAATCAAGTGCAGGGAAAACTTTTTTGGTCTGCTGAGTATAAAAAGGACTGCCAATGTATTCTCAAATACCTCAACTCTACCATTTGAAAAGTGTTGAGGGTTCAAAGGCATTTAAAACCCATATTCTGTGTTGACTCCTGAACAGGATATAAGAAAACAGCATTTGGGCATTCTACCTGTTCTTAATTATTTTCCAGAATTTAAGAAATGCAGGTCTGTAAGACATTCCAATTTCACATGGTCATTTATTTGGGGGTGGAGAAAGGGGATCTTTACTTTTCATTGTACACTTATTGAAAGTAATTTTTAAATGGCTTTGCATCAAAAATACACTAGTATTTAATTCATGTGAATACAGCATATTGCCTCTAAAATCCAGAGGGAAATCTTAAGTTCTAGTTATGCAATAATATTCTCCTAATTTTCCAAAAGTATGAAATTTCATAACTAAAAAGAAGTACTTTGGTATCAGTGGACACTGATTCCAATTCATTGATATCAATATAGATAGCAAGCTACAAAGTGCAAGTTACTAGTAAATGAAACCCAATGCTGTACAAATTGTACTATAAAAACAAATCAAAAAAAACCCCAAATCATCAAGGAAATGCAAAACCACTAGATACCACCTCATATCCATTGAACGGCTACTATCAAGACCAATACAAAATAACAAGTGTTAGGGAGGATATGGAGAAATTGGAACCCTTGTGCACTGTTGGTGGGAATGTAAAATGGTGCAGCCACTGTGGAAAACAATATGGCAATTCCTCAAAAAATTAAACATAGAATTACCATCTGATCCAGCAATTCCACTTCTGGGTATATACCTGAAAGAAGTGAAAACAGTGACTCAGATTATTTGTACACCCATGTTCATAGCAGCATTTTGTTATTAGTCTCAATAACAAAAAGGTGGAAGTAACCCAGGTGTCCATTGACAGATGAATGGATAAGCAAAATACATACAATGGAATATTATTCAACTTTAAAAAGGGAAGAGGGACTTCCCTGGTGGTCCAGCAATTAAGACTCCATGCTTCCACTGCAGGCGCTGTGGGTTCGATCCCTGGTCAGGGAACTAAGATCCCACATGCTGCGCAGCACAGCCAAAAAAAAAAAAAAGGGAAGAAATTCTGACACATGCTACAATATGGATGAACCTTGAGATCATTGTGCTAAGTGAAATAAGCCAGTCACGAAAGGACAAATATTGTATGATTCTACTTAACCTGAATTACCTAGCCAAATTCATAGAAAGTAGAACAGTGATTGTCAGGGGCTGGGGGCGAAGAGGGAATGGGGAGTTAGTGTTTAATGGGTACAGAGTTTCAGTTTTGCAGAATGAAAAGAGTAAAAATGGATAGTGGTGATGGTTGCACAATATGAATGTACGGAATACCACTGAACTGAACACCTAAAAATGGTTAAGATGGTAAATTTCATGTGATTTTTTTTTTTTTTTTTTTTTTTGCTGCCCCGTGCAGCATGTGGGATCCTAGTTCCCTGACCAGGGGTCGAACAAGCGCCCCCTGCACTGGAAGCGCAGTGTGGTAACCACTGGACCGCCAGTCCCCTCATGTGATTTTTACAATAAAAAATTGGAAGGAAAAGATAAATAATGGTACTGTGTCAGTAAACACTAACAATTTAAAAAGTAAGCAACTAAATGGGATGTGGTATGCTGAATTGTCTCCTAGAACAGAAAAAAGGTCATTAATGGAAAAATGGGCAAAATTGCAATAGTCAGTAGCTTACTTAATAGTAGTGTACTGATGTTAATTTCTTAGTTTAGACAAACATACCATGGCTGCTATGCAAGATAACGTTAGGGGGTTAGGGGTATACAGGAACTCTCTGTACTATCTTTGCAAGGTTTCTCCAAATCTAACATTATTCCAAAATAAAAGTTCATTTTAAAATAAAATTTTAAAAAGCAAGTGACAACTAAAATGAAGTTAGAATCAACTCCTACATAGAAGACAAAGACAATACAAATATATTAGAATTGATAAAGTAAGCAGCAAAACATATGAACACCTATATAGATAGCTACGGTAGATATGAAATTGTTTTTCTTGTGCTGTTCACTGTTGCCCAGCGATTGTCTCATCATCCACTAATTGCAAAAAGGCAGGCTGTTGAATTTTATATTGCGGTAATATTTCCTTAATGATCCTGGGTGCATTTTTTCACTTAGATCTTAGCATGGATACAGTGTGAACTTCCTTCTGCCAATTCATGATTTTCTATCTTTGGTAAGTTGTGACTTAGTGAGCATCCTGGTCGTTTCGAGTCAATTACGAGCCCAGTGTTGTGCTCAGTGGACTCCTCGGCAGTACAACTCAGCCTGGACAACCCTGGCTCAGTCCACCAGCTTCCAGCTGCAACATGGGTGCACTGGATACAAGCTTATTTGGGGGGGTACTTAGGCATCTGCACAAACATGGTAGGTCACTTTAGCCACTAGAAGCTCCTGTTGAAGGTGCTGTAGCTTTTAGAGAAAAAAGATCATGAAATACTTTTATCAGTAACCAAGCAGCAGGAAGCAATTGATGAAAGCATCTTGCTTCATTATGAGTCTATTTAAATAGTATACTCAGAACTAAGTGAAAACAAAGCTTTACTCAGAAAGACGACTTGAAGCAGCTAAGTTTTACTTTATTTCCCAGCCCAGCTTCTTTTCTGTTAAAGGTCAACCGTGTAAAAACTGATGCGACATTGAGAAGGGTAGAAAATACACTGTCTCTCTTAACAACTCGGCACAAGGGAGAAATGACTAAGGCTATTGTGTCTTCTTCCCTTCCCTTCCCTTCCCTGAAATCAGTAGTCTAAACACTCAAGGGGCTTACAACTGCAGGTGCAAAGAGCTTTGACTCACAGGTGCAGCTTGCATTTCCTTTCTCTGTGACCTTTAAGGTCAACTGGTTAGCTTGCTTTGACCGCAAATAGAGCTCTTCTTAATCCCTCTAGTACAACCTTAACTTGATATGAAGCACTTACACAGGAATGGTGTAGACAAGAAGGCAGTTTATTGTACTTTGGGGAGAAAAAAGAAAAAACATGACTCCATTTAGGGGAAAAAAACAGCCATTGACACTCAGTAAGCAACACTGCCATCTAGTGGAATGGTGACACACCATCAAGACTTTCAAGACAAGGCATGAAATGTGAGCGGATTTGCTGGTTTAAATTTTCACCAAAAAAACCCGCACTTTTGAGAAGCTGGCTTTCAGAGAACCTCAGATTTTAAGGAAGTATTTTTACCTTTGAAATAAATTAATGTATGTGCTTTCTCTGATTTGGGGGCTAAAGAATGAGGTGTGTGTTTTTCAAATAGGCTCTCAAATTAATTCTGGATTTCAAGGTTATGAAACACTTTGGAGCAGCCTGCCTCTCTGAACATCCGTCACTCTTGCACTCTTGTTCGGCAGTCTAAATAGCAACCCCTGATGATGACAGTTTATAAAGAAGCAAAACTCAACTACACAAGAACTACATTAAGTTTACTCATTTCCTCTATTTTTACAATCTAAGGTGCTAAGTATTTGCACTTCACTTATTTGAATTCCTGGAAAAAAGCATTAGAACACACCAATAACACTTTTGCATAAATCACATAACCCAACTCTTATGACTACACAATAACAGTGGAAGATATTGGTGTGAGGGCGTGGGAATGCTGTTCTCAATGAATAATAAAGTCATTCTTCTCAAGGATTTAATTCTCCTTTATACCCAGGTGTTGCAGTAAATGTGTTGATCTCTTAACTTCTATGAGCATATAAATGAGAATATTTAATGAAACACCTGGCTGACAAAAGAAATAAAGTTGTGAGAATAACATACTGTTAATAGCCACGATCTCAAATTGGCATCTCTGTTATTACTGAGATTTTAGATTCCGGGTTAAGTGCTCTGCTCTTTGTAACATGCATAACGGTTATTGATCTTGCTAATGAGTTCCTCATTGCAACATTTCTGGATATATAGTTGGAGGCACTTGCTGATTCTAGAATGCATGAGTCTGACATGGTTTCCTCAAACCATACTCTTGGCAAACTCTAAACTCAGTTAAGGATTTCGATAAACTCAGTTAAGGATTTCGAAAGAGCCGAGTTCTGGGAAAGAGGTATACAAGTACAGAGTAAGAAGCTGAATTAAAACATTTTTAGGTTGCATTTTTGTCAGAAGACAAAACTGAATGTTTCAATGCTGAGAACCTGAGACTGTCCAGAAAAAACAAAATTCTGAATGTAGGACACAAGCTACCACAAAGTCAGAATCCAGTGTTCCGTATTTCCGAAAACAACATGAGTTAGGGAGTGAGAGTGGTCCCCGAAGTACTGTATCTGAATGAGGTTGTTCTTCTGTGGGTTCGTCTGGATGCCTGTGTTCACCACACCTTGCAGTAACCACCCCACCCCCGTCTCAAGCCTTCCTTCACCACACACTCAAGTCGACTGCATCCTTCACATACTGCTACTATTTGGGTAGCCCTGAAGCCAAAGCAATGAAAGATGCTAGGGAAGCCTTATATTAACTCAAACATGATGCCAAAGTCATCTCCAAAAAAGTTTATTAGCATGATTAAAAACATTTTCTTGAATAATGATAGAATTTCTAAACATGAAAGAGTATCAGTGGCTATATCCTATAACCAATATTTGCAACTGGATGGACAGTTTTATTGCCAGTCTTCATTTTATTAAAAACAATCCATATTTATGGGTTCCGTGTGAAGTCATGACTATTGCTTTGCCTGGGAATGAGTCCCTACTGCAATTAAGTATAAAAAATATCTTCCATAATCGGAGTGTGACCTGCATTACTGAGTAAAGAGTTAATAAAAATCCTCAAAGAGTTGGGTTTTTGTTTTTTAAAAACATTCCTTTTACACACTACAAAGAAATAATTAGTATTTTGGCTTTTTAAATTCCTACATGATATTTAGAATGGCAGTCCCCAAAGGTCCTCCCTTCACGTAACTGAGAACGCAGACCCTCTTCCGGAGCATACATTCCTGGGGTGGACTGGGAAGACTTCAACCTCCGCGTGTTTATACTGGTTTGAGAACAAAGACAGCGTCATCCAGAACGTAGTAGTCATTGTACATGTCACCTTCACACAGGTATGGCAGTCTAGTGAAAGCTTCGATAACAAAACCAGCTTTTCTGAAAACTTCAGGCAGACTATTCACTTGTTCTTCCCAATTCTGTCCCTTGATTTCCAAAATTTCTGATGGTTTATCCCACTTGCCACCTACTAGAACAAATGAAAACATTAAGTTAAATTCTTGAACAAACAAGTTATTTAAAGAGGGAAGAGGGGAAGAACAATATTTGCTAAGGGCTTGGTATTTGCCAAGCACTGGGTGCTTTGATGAATTATCTCCCAGGTGACCCAGCAGGAGGACAAAGAGAGGAAGTACAGACTTAGGAGAACTGAAGAACATGCCCCAGCCTACAAGGTTAATGAACACTGGGGCAGAAACGTAATCCCTGGTTTAACTGGACCCAAAGCCCACACTACTAGTTTCTCTGACAGTTTTGGACATCACCCTCCCTCAGACTGACTGGTGTGTAATGGTTAATAGGTTTGGAAAACTGCTGATTAAATACTGGAATATTGAAGCAGAGAGTAACACGTAAAATTTGAAAGACGGTTTTGGATAAATGCTAGAAAATGCCACTAGTGTAGTAAAATTATGCAACATATTAACTAGAGAGGTTTATCAGGCTGAAAATAAAAATAGGCTAATGAAGGGTTTTAATTTATAAACACAGATCATTCAGTATGTTTTTCAAGGGAGGTCAATCCACTCTCTAACTTTTCAGAACAATTTCATAAAAGTTAAGCTCCAGAACCAGAGAGAGGTTAACACACTAGAATGGATGAATCAATCCAGCACTTCTTGGAATAGTGACTGAAGTCTATGTTATGTTAGTCATTTCCAAACCCATGAGCATCAGATGCCCAGGTACTGGGGGGCTAGAAAAGGTCTTCAAGTTCACACACATACCAAGCACTGACTACAGACATACAAACACACACACACAAAAGTATATATAAATTTGGGGGTGCTTTTAGATGCTATGATGATGGAAAAAATACACAATAATACTAGAAGTGTTACTAAATTCAGATTGAGAATAACTTTCCGTAAATGACAAAATATAATCAACAGGTGCCAAGAGTACAAACAGTACAGTGGGAAGATTTTTCACTCTTTTCGGTGGCCCAGCACCCTCTTCCTGGTAGAAGACAAAGCCTGGGGAAGCAGCTTTCCCTGCCTTTCTTGCAGCTAAGGCACTGGCACATGACCTAAGCTCAGAAACACTCGCCTGAGACCTGGAAGGAGGAGCTAGTGACCCAGAGAAGTGGGGACTTGAGGCTCGTTCTCTGGGGAGGCGGAGCAGTGGCGTGAGACCAAGCAGCTGGGGCAGCGTTGAGCGGTACCACCGACAGGCTTTGGTCCAGCTGCAGCATCTAGTGCTTGGCGGCAGCAGTGTGCTCTTTGGATCAGTTTTATACTATGTTTTAGGGCATGTGTCTTGTGTGTAGACCCCCATACACGATTCTCCAGTCCTCCCAGGGACTCGCTGAGCTACCCCAAATCCTTTCAATAAATTATCCTTTGCTTAAGTCAGCCCAAGTCATTTTCCGTTGCTTACAAAGAACCTGACTGACAAGCCCCCAAGGGGCTGGGGATGAGAGAGATTCCACACATTTGTTTCACAGCACAATAAAAGGGGTCACACAAAACTGGGGCACAACTAGTTAAGGGTACACAACTTATTTCTTTGTTGTACTCTGATGTACTGTTCACTAATTCTGCTCTTGTCTCTACGTGAAGACACTTCCTTCTGCTTCTCCTCCATTTCCAGAAGTTACTGGCCCAGCACTAAGCACAAATTAGATGCCCCAAGACCAGCGACTGAACTGCTCTAGAAATTTAAAGTACGAATTATCCGTCAAAGAATACATCCTGGGAATATGCACCACATGTAAATCAAAATCTCACTCAAAATATCTAACACTTTCGAGGATTTGTAAAATCCAAGAAAAATGTGAACATATGAACATTTAGAAATGTGCTCTAGGCTAAAATCTCAACTTTAAATGGTGAAACTGGATTACAAACAATCTTTACATAATCTCAAAAAGTTCCCGATTATGGTTCCTTAATAAGAGTTCCTCTCTTTGGTTCTTCCTTTCTTTAAAAAAAAAAAAAAAAAAAAGCCAACTCTCTTCAAATACACAATCCCACCAACCACCTCACACATACACACAGAAATGGAGACTGTGAACAGAGGCAAAATCATTCTCGGTCTGGAACTCAATCTGATTCTATTTCATGTCGGTAAGGTTCTTTTATTTTTCCCTCCATTTTATTTAAATCAATTGCTACTTCTCACCTAATTCATTTATATTTTAAACCCCTACAGATTAATTTTTAAATGTATAACATTATAGAAATTGTCTAAGGTGATAAATTTCCTTTTTTCTCAGAGAAACAGGTAATAAAAGAATAGCTGAGAAAAAATTTCATATTAACACTGAAAATTTCCTTTGCTATTATGCAGCTTTAGAGAAGAGCACCTCACCAAACAAAGGCTTGAAAATAATTCATAAAATCACGTTAGTAATCAACAATTCAGTTCCCATACAGGCGAACTCACTCTGCACTAAACAACACTTGAATATTTTTAAAGAAAAGCTGAATTTCTATAAATTAAAGTACTTGTCATTTAAAAAAACAACTGCAATGGCTCCTTCCTTGAAGAATCATCATCTCATAATATATGGATGCCTATACCTGTTTTTTTCCTCTATGAAAGAGTTTCCTACATCACAGTTCTAATAATCTCACCATAGTTCTAATAAATCTAATAATCTCAGATTTGCCCACAAAGTTTGGGTCATAGGGCAGGAAAGGGAGCAAAAGCTCTTAAAATTATTTTTTTTCTCATCTGTCAAGAAATATATTAAAATGTTAACAGTGATTTTGGTGGGGGTGGTGAAAGGACTATGGGTGATTTTTTTGCTTCTACTTTCAGTAATAGTCTTTTTTTCCCTAATATGTATATATTACTTTTTTTTTTTTAAATACTGTATATCAAGTGCTTGTGGAATGAGTCTTTATTCATTTTTTTTTAAATCTTTTTTTATTTATTTATGGCTGTGTTGGGTCTTCGTTTCTGTGCGAGGGCTTTCTCCAGTTGTGGCAAGCGGGGGCCACTCTTCATCGCGGTGCGCGGGCCTCTCACTATCACGGCCTCTTTTCTTGCGGAGCACAGGCTCCAGACGCGCAGGCTCAGTAGTTGTGGCTCACGGGCCCAGTTGCTCCGCGGCATGCGGGATCCTCTCAGACCAGGGCTCAAACCCGTGTCCCCTGCATTGGCAGGCAGACTCTCAACCACTGCGCCACCAGGGAAGCCCTATATTACTTTTAATATATTTTAATTAGTATTATTTTAAAGAAGAATTCTTATATTTTAAAGATATATTCTGAAAGATGTGCAGATAAAATATCTGGAATTTGCCCTAAAATAACACAGGAGTGAAGGAACAAGTAGGGAGAAGAGCTGGAACAACACTGGGTTGAAGTCAGGTGATGGCACAGAAGTCACTGTGCTGGTCAACTACTTCTGCATATGTTCGAAATTTTCCAAAAAGGCTTTTTTTAGAAAGTGTCAAAAAATTAATTTTCTATGTATTTTCTAGCTTGGTCTTCAAAAATGGTAATCTTTTTTTATTCCCTCCACTAAGAAGATAAACTTTCAACCTTTTCAGAGGGTTCTGTATTTTTAAAAAAAAATCCTACAGCATGTGGGAGTTCTTAAAGAGAAATTTTTCACAGGAGTGGGCTGCGGTGTGACATATCATTCAAACTTCCCTGTTTCACTAAGATGTTGCTTCACAGGCATGGGGGAGGGGGCAAGCAGTGTCCTCACAGCCTGCGCTCTCACAGGAAACCACTGCAACTGGTTTTCTCCCTTCTCAGGCAGTAGTCGGAAAGGAGCGGAGATATGAAACTCCAAAGTTGCAAATATTTATTTTACCCTGGAGCACTAGCTCTCCAAGAGAAATGTTAAAAGGCAGCTTCCCTGTTAAAAACTCTATGTGACAGAGGACCTGACACTGGGACACTGCTGGTTAACTTTGTGGCTCTGGTAGGCCCACTTCCATTTCAAGTTTCCATACATAATGATCACTGTACCTTGTAAAGCGTTTCTTTACTTCTAAGGTGACTGAGTCTGGGTAGGAGACCTGTGCTTATAGTTATCAGACTTAGGAGTGAAGCTAAGTCCCTCAGCTGAAGAAGTAGGAAGCCTGGTCTTCTCCAAGTGACTTTACCCTCTCATCTGGTTTACATTTATCAGGTTGCTAAAAAGCTCCCAGCTCATCTTCAATTGTACAAATACTAAAATTAAAACATGGTGAGAACAGATTTGCATCACAGATACAATGATTCTAGTTTTAATTCTTCTGTTCTGGGTCAGGACCTATAACAAAAATGTTAAGTGACAAAAAGCTCGTCTGAAACTTACATCAGACCACTTGGATTACTTTTCAATTTTGTTTACAGTAGCAAAGGACAAAGTCAGACAAATAAGGCCACATGGAAACATATAACCAGGCAAAGTCAGACTAAAAACATGCAGAAATTCCAATTTGTCTCTACCAATACTATTTCACATAGAGCCTCCCCCTTGATCCCAAAAGGGTTGAGGGGAGGTCTTCCCATTTATAAACACCTGAGCAGCTTTCCAGCTTCACATGCCTGGGATTAGATAGAAGGCCAAAGTAGGGACCCAACCTCTATGACATGAAAGCAGCAGGACGTGGTGGAGAGAGCACTGGAGTGGGTATCGAATCCCAGCCCTGCTAACACGTTGCTGAGATGTCCACAATTATCTCTAAAATGGGCATATGACACTGCCCATTAATGGAATCATGGTGGCAGCAGAAATAGCTACCTTTTATTAAATACTTACTAAGACTTAGGTAAGTAAATACTCCTTATGCACCGATGGCCTCTCTTAAACTTCCCGCTAAACTCATGAGGTGCACAGTACTATCCCCATTTTGCTAATGAGGAAACAGACCAGAGAACTAGGAACTGGCAGAGCTAGGATCCCAGCTAAAGTGTGTGCTCCATGAGCTATACTCTCATCAAATAGACGAAAGCTACGAGAGACCACAAAGCAATGTACAAGTGCCAGGAAAAAATCCAATTTGCTGGGCTGTGGCACGGCCAGCTCATTAGGCCTCCGCTCAGTAATCAAAGACACTGTAGGCTAAGCCAGGGCTACATTTTGCCCGATGTACATCTTGCCTTTTATAATGTTTCCCACTGGGACAACTAGACTCATAAAAGAACAACTGTAAATTGTCATGAATTCCTAGCAATCACAACTGCCACAAGGCCCCCCTCCAAAATCCCTACTGCCCATGTGCTCAATCAGTGGGCGTGACATTTGCATGAAGGGCTTTGATACCTATTACCACATTGAATACAACACTCCTGTGAGGCCAGGGGGTACAGATGAGGAAACAGGCCCCAAGAGAGTAAGTGATCTGCATAGGGAGATCAGAGGAAAGCTTGTATGTACACCACGAGTGTACATGTGGACCCCGAACTTCTAACTCTGGATCTGCTGTCACCTCTGCTCATGAAAATGCAGATTCCTGGGACCTCTCTGGGGCTGCCCTCAAGTACCAGACATCACTGCACAACAGCAGGCTGAGGTTAGGAAACTCGGAGAGTTAGGAAAAGTGAGGAATACCAGTGTCTACTTTTTTTTTTAGTCTCATATTTTTTTAATTGAAGTAAAGTTGATGTGCAATGTTATATAAGTTACAGGTGTACAACCTCACAATTTTTAAAGGTTATACCCCATTTATAGTTATTATAAAATATTGGCACCAATGTCTACTTTTACAGTCTTGTCTGTGCTGGGAGTGAGGGAAGAAAAAGAAAGCAATGGCTTTCAATGATTCTTCACCCCAAAATGTCAATAAAACGGAAGCACAAAGGGAGGTGAGAGGCCCACTAAACAGGCTCGCCTGCTTCCTCCTGCAGGTGCCGCGGGCAACTGCACCGTCTCGGTGGTTCAACCACCTTCCCTTGAAGTGGACTACACTCAAAAAGCTGTGACCATGCACTGCTCCTTCTCCACAGCGGGGTGCCCTGCAGAGCAACCAACAAGCCTGTGGTTTCGCTACGGCGCTCTCCAGCCCGAGAACCTGTGCTTGGATGGATGCAGAAATGAGACAGACAAATTCACACTTGTGAATCTGGCACAAAACCAAGTTTCCCTCACTGTAAACAGGCTGACTTTCAATGACAGTGCAATCTACATCTGTGGAATAGCCTTTCCCAGTTCGAAGGAACCGAGAGCTAAGCGGACGGGAGGAGGGACTGTGCTGGTGGTAAGAGGTTAGTCAAGACTTTATTCCCAACTACTGTGTTCTGCTCTGCCCCCTAAATGCATCAAAATACTTATATGCAGAGAGTATGAGGTAAATTTGGTAACTTAGTACCCGAGCCGGTGAAGAGTGTGACCTGCACACAAGCTAACATGAAGTTTGGATTCAAGAACTCCTCCGACACCATCTCCCAGCCTCCGCAGACACAGAGTCAGGGTTATGTGGGTGCTATATTCTCTTTCCATGTCCAGACTTTACTGGCAAAGGCTGACCAACTATGTCCTCCTTTTGTATGTTACACTGATTGAAATGTGACGATTAACTGACAGCCTTGTCAGGATCTAGTCTGGTATTGCACCATCTAGAACAAAACACTGGAGAAGCGTAAGCGATCAATAAATTGGACCCAGAAAAAAAATATGCATTATGGAGAATAAACACAAATTTTAGGTGAAGTCACTGGGGGATCCCTGACCCTACCGCTTCTGCATAGATAATGAACAGAAAGAAGGTCGGTGTGGCTCTGGCTTCTTGAGATTTACTAAAATCCATGACAATTTCCTCATGCAAGTGAGGACACTGAGCCTAGCTAAGTTCTATAAATTAAGAAATTTCAGAGGAAAAGCTTCACATGATTCTGGGGGAAGGAAGAGAAGGGCAGTAACTCCGTGCTTTTTTTCAGACCTCTCGCCTTTAAAGAAACTCTGGTATGATGAGCGCTGAGATCATTAAAACGAAAACCCAAATTAACCAGCCTTTTGGTGTTAAAACAGGACTTTGAGGAGCCCAGATTGTCCTGTATTTTAATCCCTGCTTTGGTGCTCTAATGGACTTTTGATATTCCACTGTCATTTAACCTTAGTTTATTCTCACCTGTAAGGTAAATTATAAATGCGTTAATGCACATAAAGCACTTTTAATGGTGCCTGGCTCATAGCAAGTGCTCAATAAATGTTAGCTATAGATATTAAAACAAACACACAACAGCTTTGGAGATTTGTGTATCTCACTGCATGCATTCGTCTTCTATAAAAAATATTAGACAGAAGAAAAATGGTTTGTAAAGAGATGAAGGTTTCAAACCTGCAAGCTTATGTGAAGAAACATTCTTCTTGAGGAGCAGGAAAGAAAGTACCACTAAGATAGACATGGCAATTTCCTTTTCTACAGAGCTCCTAATTTCACACTTGAAACTTTTTTTTTTTAAGTTTTACAGATATGGTTGATTTGTTAGTTTCACAAGAAAAATGTACGTTGTATAAACTGAGTTCACAGGATAAGCATCTATGGGATATTTAGTTGAAAAGTACAAGTTATTCAGATAACAATTATAAATCTAAATGGATTTTGTAATTCAAATACTCAGGTACTTGAAGACATGGTGTGTTTCTTCATCACTACCTACAGCACAGGACACTTCCTGCAAGGAGGGAGAAATTCAGAATGTGCAAATGGATTCAGTAATTCCACTTCCAGAACTTTATTAGAAATAAGGGGCACATATAACAATGCCTGTCTTTTAAGCATGCCGTGAGCACTAAAATCTCAATGTACGGCCTTCTCAGGTTCTTAGAGAACTGCATTGTTCAGCTATGTGTACTAAACAGTTCAAGGTTATAAATACACGTGGGAAAGTATCTTAACTCCATAAACAGACTCTTGGTGACACCTGTACATCATATCTACTAAAAGAAACTTTAAACACCCTTGAACAAACCCTTAATGTTTATCTAACTTTAAGCAAAACTTTATATAAAAAGTGATTCTTAGCATTATGACAAGTAATTAATTGAATTTTTAAAAATTTCAAGTTTTAAAAATGAATAACATGTTGGGCATAATACATTTAAAGAACTAATGAACTGGCTTTAACTATATCATATACTTGAGTACTTTCTGAATCCAGACCCTGAATAAATTTTTATACGAATAGCCAAAGAGAATAAGTTCATGTTTCACCTCTAACATGTAGTTTCGATTATACTTTATACATATATTTGCAATAATATGCTTCAATAGTGACTGTGGTTCTTTCTGTATCTGTAATTAACAAAGAGACAAAGGTTCTCAGCAAGGAACTGCAGAGTCTCCTGACGGCCCTCTTATCACTGCTCTCTATGTACGTTACTGGTGTATTCGTGTTCTTCATCGTCCTCACCAAAGTAAGTCAAATTTCTTGCATTAGATGTCCCTATGGCCTTGAATATTATCATAAGGAAATAATTTCCATCTCTCCACATGCTGGGAGCCTCAGAAATAGCTCATCTAATTAATATCTTCCTTTGCATTTGCAGGAAATACCACCTGCAGAAGAGGTCTGTAGAAGAAAGCAAAAATTTTCATCACTGAAATTATTAACCAGAGTACACAATTTACAGGGTTTTCTTTTTAAAACCCAGTAATATGGGAATAAGAGACCCTTCTTTATAACCATCATACACATGCTACTTTCCGCCGGTGGGGGAGGTATGAAAGGGCTAAGAACAATCTTTAAGAGCAAAAAAAAGGTTAAAAGAGATTAGAAGCTGCCTTTAAATATCTTTAAAAGGCCTAAAGATTTTGAGAAAGACTATCTTCTGGTTGTTCACATGCTACAAGAGGGGGTATGAATATGTTATATTAGGATTACTATAAATCCTACAATCAATATCAGTTTGAGCTACTTTATTAATAAAGCATCTCAGAAATGACATGAAAATTATTAACTCTTACTGCATTACCATTTAAACATTAAGTTAGTTTAACCTTATTATGGTATGAGATCTCTGCCACAACTGTTTTGAGTATATAAAATGTCTTATAAGACTCTCCTTTTCTTCTTGACAGTCAAAATCTAACACTCTAAGAAAGAAAGAAACAGAAGATTCACAAAAGGTACAGACCAATGCTTGTAAAATATCTTTCGAATCGTGGTTGTAACTACTTCAAATCCAAAATAATTTAAGAAACTCAGAACTTCATCACAGAACAACTTTCAACCACAGATACTGTTTCCTATTGTTGAGAAAAATGATGATCTCAAGTGGTAACATATGTGGTAAATTGATAGTTCTCAATCATAAATTCTACTTACTATACTCAAAATACAAGAGTTAACTGTAGGTACAGATGTGTTGGGTGGGGTAGTTTCTGAGACTTGTGGCAATAAAGAAAGAAAAGGCTCAGATGATGTGCAATAATCATTGCTTTTAGTCCTGAGAGAGATATATTTTTTTCTTATTTGTATTTATAGAAAAAGAGTGCTCGGCGTATTTTCCAGGAAATTGCTCAAGAACTATATAATAAGAGACACATGGAAACAAGCCAACAACCTGTAAGTGTAAAATATCAAAAAAGATATAAAGCACGTTTAACTAAAAAAGACTAAGCTGCCAACAACCTATCGATAATCAAGTTTTCCTTTACAAACGTCTGAAAGAGGACTTTCACAAAACGCATTTTTTTATAGAACTTGTTTTGATAAATACATAACAAAGGTCATCTGATGCAATATTCAATAGACACCAGGCTGGCATCTTAGTGACATGAAATCTTTCAGAAACACATTGGATACAAGCAATGTTTTCAGTACAGACAAGGATGCTTTTGTGGGTTGAAAGCTACTTTGTACTGTATCTTGCATGCAGTAGTGAGCATTAAGTAGATGTTGCAAACATTTGTGGATCAAATTATATAGAAAACTTACTCGTTCACATTAAAAAAGACACAGCTAATAAAGATAAGAAATGAGTATTTCTTCAGTCTTTGGGGTTGTAGTCACAGGAAGAATACATCTATATTGACTACAATACATTCTGATAGTTTTTCTTTAAAGTCCTATATAAACAGGTTTTTCAAACAAGACATTTTAGAGCCAGTAGAGCAGATCGTTTCCATGATGCATGATCAAACTGCTCAGATTTAAATTAAAATGTATACAAAATAATGAACTTATATACTAGTAAAGATATTTTCCTCTTAAACAGCAGCCACGAGGTCAAATGAAACAGAATTCTGATATGAGGTGCGGGGTTTTTTTGCTTTGTTTTGTTTTTAATTAATTTATTTATTTATTTATTTTTGGCTGCACGGGGTCTTTGTTGCTGCGCACGGGCGTTCTCTAGCTGCGGCGAGCGGGGGCTACTCTTCGTGGCGATGCCCAGGCTTCTCATTGGGTGGCTTCTCCTGTTGCGGAGCACGGGCTCTAGGCACACAGGCTTCAGTAGTTGCGGCACGCAGGCTCAGTAGTTGTGGTTCGTGGGCTCTAGAGTGCAGGCTCAGTAGTTACGGCGCACGGGCTTAGTTGCTCCGTGACATGTGGGATCCTCCCAGACCAAGGCTCGAACCCGTGTCCCCCGCATTGGCAGGCGGATTCTTGACCACTGCGCCACCAGGGAAACCCCCTGAGGTGTGTTTTATAAAATCCGATTTCTGAAAAAGGTTTTCATCCAGGAAAGAATATCATCTATGTAGTCACTTCATCCTTCAATGTATATACAAATACATAAAGAAGTGGTCTAATTACCTAAGATGTCACTCTGAATAATTATAAATGCCTGTTCATACTCTTTTCTTATTGATGCTGGGGCATCTTTTTCAGCAAAGAGACCAAGTTAAATGGCCTGAAGACAGGCCTGGAAGTAGGAATTTTAAAGCTCTAAGCCAGGGCTTTGACAATGGCATCTGAACAAGAAAATTATTCTTCAGTTCCCACATCTTACTCCAAATAAAGGGAAAATGGTAACTGGACCTTTAAGGTTACTGGAAGGGTATTTAGGACCCAGAATGCAAGATGGCACTGTAGTTTATATGTTGCTTGTAGTGTGGCGTTATTGGTTACATAACTTAAAATATGGCTTATTATTTACTATTGCAGCAGGAGAAAGACAACACTTATGAAAATAGAAGAGCACTTCCTAACTATGAAAGACCATAGAAATCTTCTGATTTTCAATTAAGTCACTGAAAATCCAACTCCAGAAGTTATGGAAGTGTTAATGGACATACACTGATCAGGGTTTTTTAAAAACCAATTTAAAGTAAACGGAAAAGTCAAATGGCTACAAGAAGGATGCCAGAGTATAAGGAAACTATTACTAAGAGTAATTATCACAATACTAAAACCCAACAAAATGCAACTGAAAAATACTTTCCTAATTTGCTAGGAGAATTCTAAGCAGTCAAACATCTTCAAAAACTTTCAATTATAGCATATATCCTATATTTGTTTCATTCAACATATGAGGTGCACCACATGATGACTGTTACCCTGAAGAAGATTTGAAGACACACCATGTGCCTCAGTCTTGCGTGGAAGAATTGTCTTTACGGTGTGTAGAAGTGATGGGCCAATTAGACTAAGTTGGCAGGGAAGGAGGATGGAGGGAGGAAGGAGAGTGGCAAAATTTGAGTTAGAAAAAATCATCTTGAAAAGTATTTTGTAGCAAAAATTATTTCCTCTGGTATTGCAATGGGGCAATGGTATAGTGCACGTTTTCCTACCAGGGTATGCAAAATAACTTACATCATGCTACCAACAAAAAGTGAGACTAGAATAGAATATAAAGTAAGAATACAATAACTAAAATACAGAAAATCCAAAGCAGAAGGTTCAACCAGAAAAAAACCTCAGAACAAATAAGCCACATCTGACTCTAGATGTCAGTCTCGTGCCAAACAACAGCACCAGGGAAGGATTTGGCAATGCACTGTTCCTGACAATGCCCTTGCAATACTGATTTTTTTTTCTCTTTTAATAAGTCATTGTATTACACACACACACACACAAATATACATATGTGCACACGCATACACACTTATACAAACCTACACTTTACACATAGTTGGGATCAAACTAAGTATATAGTTTTGTATTGTACATTGCAATGTTGATTTTTAACCAACTTAGGAGGGAAATGTTAGGTAAGGGACTGGGTATACAGCAAGGATGTTCATGGCACTCATTACCATCTCACTAAGAAAACATGTTATGAATTGTTCTCTGAAAGTTACTTCTGTGTAAAAAAAATCTATTTAAAGTACCTACAAGTATATGTTCATTACTAAACATGAATTACAACCTATTATGTTTATTTCATTAAAGTGCTTCTCTTAAGCTGGTATAAAATGAGATGTATTCTTATTTTTAAAACCCAAATCAAATTTTAGAATATTTTAAGATCCCTTGAAAGCGTTTTGTACTAATGGTTTAAATCAGTAATCTCTAACCTTTCTAATCACATGTGCCAGGAAAAATAGGAAGGGGAGAGAGGGGAGCACATAACCTCATTTTATTTGTGTGTAGGATGTATATATGTGTGAGTGCATGTGTGTGATTTATATAGTGTATGCATATACACTTATGCGTGTATATGTGTATACACAAAAATAGAAATTAAACAATGGGCATTAAAAGTAATATAAATAAAAATGTTAATATTTTCTTCCTATATCCCAAAATAAATTGTCTTGTGTACTCCCTCCACTTTGAGACCACTGGCCTGGCTGAAATAAATGAACTTCTAAACCAGATGGCAAAAAAGGTAACCACTAACACCATCTAGGTGAATAGAAGAAGTGTTGGATTCGATCATTTCCTTTTCATTTCTGAGAGTCATTACTTGGTACTTTCAGGGCTGAAAATATACTGTTCTTTGTGTAACTAACAAGGAAACAAAATCCCTAAGACAAATTCATATTTGATTCAGATTAAATCTTTGCCAATACAACCAAAGACTGTGTTTCAAAGATTGATTTTTAAGCTAAAATTTGGAATACACTTTCCCAAGTAGTTATATTCCCTGAGGTCATATATGAGTGCCTGATGTATATATAATATTCATTCTTTTATCCATCCATGCAGCCAACAATATTTATTGAGTGCTATACTTATTATGCAACCAAAGGCCTCTTTTGCATGCTATCCTTGGGTCTCACTGAACTTGTCCTCGCCTGTGAACCCCACCTTGTTCACATCTTCATGCTTTTGCACATGCCATTCCCTCTGCCTGGTAAAATGTTCCACAGATACAAACAGGTCAAATGTCACCTACATGAAAACTTCCCTAGCAGTTAATGGATCTTTCCTTCTCTAAACCGATAGTACTTCGTCATGTTTCTTATCAGACTATCCTGCCATTGTCTGTTTACATCTTCTGAACTATTCTGTAAGTATTTTAAAACTAGAAGCACATGTCTCATTTCTTTTTATTTCTACTGCCTAGCACTGCCTGGTACATAGTAGGCTCTTAAATGCCTTTATATGAATGCAATTGAACGATGTTTCTATAGGAAAATATTTTTTCAGCATTTCACCTGAGATAGGAAGCACACTTCGCTCCCTAGCCATTGATCCTCACCCCCTTCATAAGGACTGTTCACTGAATCCCTAACATTAATTTTCCTGCTATCTGAGCATCCAGAATTTTCACTGGAAAGGATTAAGCTATAGCTTTCTGTTTAGATTTATATTTCCCAAGACAATGAAAAGAAAATAATATTAAAACAACTTGAAGACGAAAATGGACAGACATGGTTCTAGTGTCTATACACCCTACCCTCTAGACAAGAGCACTTAAACCCACATACCAAAAGGTGTAAACGAGATTTTCAGAATAAGTCATTTCTTTCTCTCTGCTATATAAGACCTGAGAGAGTTTGAAGCCCTGGGCTAATAGGCATATAGTTAAGTGTCTGTGGAGTCGAGTCACATAAACCAATGGAAAAGGTACAGATTCTAAGACCAAGTTAAAATGCAAAAACATTGACAAATACTTCAAAGTGAAGAACTGTGAACAAATCTGATCAATGAAGCTACAAATAAAAGCAAAGTAACAGAATAGGATGGAATGAAAAAATCTAACATGTATCAAATACCAATACTGAGATAGACAAGGTTGGGCACTATCCTTTAAATTACGTTATTTAATCTTCACAACAAACCTCAAGGTAGGTATTAGCCCCATTTTTACAGATGAAACACTAAGCTTAATGAGAGGCTCAGGTAATAGGGGCTGACCCCTATTTCAAAACAGGTCAGCCCTCAAAGCCCATGCTCTTTCAACAAAGCAGTCCGGCCAGAGTCTTGCTTATTTCTATTTAGACTGATGGGAACTTTAAGACTTAACATGTCTAATTTAATCTGAACAATGACCCTGAAAGAATGTGAGAAAGTTGCCAATGGCTACCTCTCAAAACCCACAGGCTTAGCTGTTTTCACAGGAGAATTCTACCAAATTTCCAAAAGCGGATAACCATAATGCCATTTAAACTGTTCCAGAGCATTAGAAAGAACTTAGAAATTATTTTTTACAAAACCAGCAGAACATTGATACCAAAACATGACAAAGATAACATCCTCCAAATAAAAGATCAGATCAGACCAACTATCATTTTTCAATAATATTAATGCTAATATTTTTATTTAGAGTTTTTGTAAATACAATCTAGTGGTGCATACAAGACTATTCTGCCTAAGCCCAGAGATGCAAGAGTGGATATGTATTAGAAAAGTACTATTAATTTAATAAGCCAATGGAGAAAAAACCCTATCTCTATAGATGTTGAAAACACAGGTGGCAAATTCAACATTGATTCCTGATTTTTTTTAAGCTCTTAATAAAACAGGATTTTTTAAAAATATGTATCTCAAGCCAAACAGCAATCTCAAGCCAAAAGACAGAATCATATTTAAAGTATTTTTTCATTAAAGTAAAAAACAAAGCAAAAATTTCCACCATGTTTTTCTTTAACATTTTCTGGAAATAACTACAAATTCACTTGCACCAAAAAAAAAAAGTCTAAAAATGAGAAGGAAGTATTAAAACCATCTGCAGATGCTATAACTGTATTAAAAAACCCCAAGAGAATCAATGCTGAAAACTATTGGACACACTAAAATAACCCAATAAGGTAAATGGTTACAAAACTGGTACACAGACACAGACACACACACACACACACAAAACAACTGCTTGTCTGTGTATGCATAATATCCACTCTATGATGGGAGAGCCATTTGAGACAACATGGATGAACCTGTAGAACATTATGCTAAGTGAAATAAACTAGACACAGAAGGACAAATACTATATGATCTCACTTATATGTGGAACTGAAACAAGTCAAACTTGCAGAACCAGATAAGAGAATGTTGGTTGCCAGGAGCTGGTGGGTGGGGGAAATAAGAAGATGTTGGTCAGAGGATACAAACTTTCAGTTATAAGATGAATAAGTTCTGGGGATCTAATGTACGGCCTGGTGACCACAGTTAATAATACTGAACTGTATACTTTAAATTTGCTAAAAGAATAGATCTTAAGCGTTCTCATCTCACACACACACACACACACACACACACACACACAAAAGGTAACTATGTGAGGTAATGGATGTGCTAATTAACTTGATTGCAGTAATCATTTCACAGTGTATACGTACACTAAATCATCATGTTGAACACCTTAAATACAAAAAATGTTTGTCAACTATATAAAGCTGGGAAAATTTTTTATTTTTTTAACCATGAAGGAAGAAAAATTCCTATTTATTATATCTCACACACACACCATTAGAATAAATCTAACAAAACTTGTGCAGGACCTTTATGAAGGAAATTTTGTTACTAATGAACATAACTGAATAAATTGAAAGACATCCTATTATTAGCTAAGAAGACTCAATACTCCCTAAATGAACCGATAAATTTAATATAGGGGAACTAGGCAAGTTAGTGCTAAAGTTGATCTGTTAAATAAATAAGCCAAGAAAAATCTAAGAGAAACTGATTAAGAAAGACTAGTGCTATGATACTAACAAGTATGATAAAGCTACAGTAATTAAAGTAGTTTGGTATTGGCACACATATAGAAGGATAAATCTTAAGAGAACAGAACCAAACACATTATAGGACTTTAGTCTATGATTTAGGTGGCATTTCAAAGCATTGGGGAAAAGATGATTACTCAATAAATGGTGTTAGGATCACAGTGTAGCTATTTGGAAAACTCACTCTTTAACAAGCAGTTCCACTCCTAGAAATGTATCATCCAGATAACCATAAACCTTACTTCCTTCAGCCTTTTCCCTACATCACCCTCTAAGAGAGGCCCTTCCCTGAGCACCCTCTTTAAAATTATAGCGCCCAAGCCCAGCCCCCAATTCCAAGAAGCCCCTGTTTTGCTTTTATTGTTTATTTTTCTCCATAACTTTTATCACCAACAACATGCCATTTGTTTACGGTCTGTCTTCCTCATTAGAACATAAGCTCCATGAGGACAAGGATATTTGTATGTTTTTTGCTCATTTATCTCCAGCATCACTCAGTAAACACTTTTTAAATGATAAAGATATTCTGTGGCATAAGAGTATCCCTTCCACCTTCACTGCAAGCTCAGTCTCACAGTGTAAATATGCTCAGGGCAGACTCCCTCCCCAGACCTGCATCACAATCGTCCTGACCTGCCTGCCAGTTGCTGGTTGGGCAGGGCATGTGCCCCCATCCTTGCCGATGGGAAAAAGTGAGATGTGCCAGGGAGATTTCTGGAAAAGTTTTCCATCACTTTAGAAAAAAAAAAAAGTATGGGAGAAAATGCCTCTTTCTTTCCAAGACTCTGTCACGCCTACACATGATGCTTGGCGCTGCATCAGCCATTTTGTAATTGCGAGGGGAATGTCAACACACTGAAGATGAAGAAATGAAAGCAAGTTCTGAACTTCAGTGGACACTTCCATCACTGAATTAACCAACCTTGGAATCACTTTTCTAAAATAAACTCTTAATTTTTAAAAGCTACTTTTAGTTGTTCCTTCTGTTTCTTGAAGCAGAAGACATCCTGATACCTACTTACACGTGTGCAAAAGACTTGCCTAAGAATGTTCATTTCACTTGTAAATATTTATAAAGCAAACTGCTGGTATCTAAAAGTAATAAGTCAACAGAGGCCTCCTCTAGTAAAGTTACCAAATGCCCAGCAGTGTGCTGGTAAAGGTTTACCAATCAGCTAGAAGAAGGGAGAGACTATTTGTAGAGTTTGCCAATTTCCATGGTGTAAGTACTCCCATTGAGGTCAATTTCAATAATGGCCCAGTTTAACAACCAGTTCACTAAATTCCTGCCAAGATAACAATCAGCTCTCCTGAGCCAGTAAAACCAGCTCCAGCACACCACTGCTTACACGTAGTCAAGGATGTAGATACTTACGTGCTAGTAAGGAATAATTTCCTAGACATACTTAAGTGGAAAAGGGCAATGAAACTATTTATAATGGGCTTTAATTATACAATCAATTTTTTCATGTTCACACATATTTGCATAGACTATCTTTAGAAAAATATTCAAGAAACCTGAACAAGATTGTGTAACGAGTGGATGAGAAACCTCATTTTATACTCTCTTGCAAGCTGCTTGAACTCTTTTTTACCATGAATTACCTTTTCATAAAAATTACAATTTTGAAAAATTAAACATCACTAAATTTTCATTTTTGCAAAATAAGTCTCCTTTTCTTGATTACATACTTTGCCCCTTTTTGATGCTTAAAACAATTCTCACTAGATTTAATAACCCCCAACCAGAACTGGGTCAGTAAACCAAACAAACTGAAATTAGAAAGATACATTTTGCATTTTTTTCCCTAAATTAACCTAAGCAACAAAATTGCTGTGGTTCAACTTCAAGACAAATCAAAAAAATTACACAAGTAATCATTTCATCTACAACCGCTTTTGTTAAAAAATAAATTGAGCCAAGTGTGAAAAGTACACTCACATATCCTTAAACCAGCCCCATATACATGAACTCACAGCAAGATCACTTTGCACCTCCTGGGTCTTCACACAGTGTCACATGGAAATCATCAGGATCTAATTAGTGACTTAGAGAAAGGAAGCAATAATAGAGTGCCACAAGCAGTCTACAAAACTTATAGGTCACTAAAGGTCACCCACAGCAACAAGGCTCCGCCTCTCAGGTTTGCTATGTGTCACACACCAGACTCCTTGGATTCAACAGGCAACTGTGCAACCACAATCAAGGAGCTTGTTTTCAGTCCTTACTAGAGACTGCCCTCTTGTCCAGTTTAACTTCTTTTCAATTTTTAGTGTCAGAAACACAAGGAAATAAAATTCATGGTGAGATTGATGTTTTTTCCCTTGCTCTTCCACCTTCTGCTATGCCAGGAAGTAGCATTAAAGTTCCATCGTGTGGTTGCCCAACAGGACACAGGAAGCCTGGACCTTACAACCTGATGACTAGTGATTGCAATGCAGTGAGATGGAGCTGAGGTTTAGTTACACAGGGAACAGCACTGAAACAAGGTCAGGCTGCTAAATAATCAAGGACAACATTTACCAGGTTTTCCCCTATACAATACATATATGCGCTATATGGGCACTCACACATTAAAGCAGTTTTTTTCTTTACCATGACAAAAGGATTCAACACAGGAATGTAAAAATGGAGAAGTTAGATGGGGGAGGGGACATCTATTCTATCTATTCTCCTTCCCACCCTCCTATGTCTAAAGAATTCTCCAGGGCTTCCCTGGTGGCGCAGTGGTTGAGAATCTGCCTGCCAATGCAGGGGACACGGGTTCGAGCCCTGGTCTGGGAGGATCCTGCGTGCCGCGGAGCAGCTGGGCCCGTGAGCCACAACTGCTGAGCCTGCGTGTCTGAAGCCTGTGCTCCGCAACGGGAGAGGCCGCGATGAGGAGTGGCTCCCGCTTGCCGCAACTGGAGAGGGCCCTTGCACAGAGGCAAAGACCCAACACAGCCAAAAATAATTAATTAATTAATTTTTTAAAAAAAACAACTCAATTCGTAAAAAAAAAAAAAAAAAAAAGAATTCTCCATTTTCCCCACCATCAACACAAACCTAAAACCATTTGGCAAACGTTAAGACAAGCATTAAATCAGAAGGGACTAAGACCTGAGGGAGAAAAAATAAGAACAAGAAGAAAAGAAGGAGCAAGTGAATGGCAACACAAATCCACAGTTATAAGCAAACTTCAGTGTTATTCCTTAAGACACAGATTTTCACAGGTATTTGATAACTACGATGCTTACAAAATACTAATGGATTTCTTAAAAATGTCTACAAGCTCTTAGACTTTTTGAACCCAGAGCTGAACAAGGCAGTAAAAGAGAAAAAGTAAAGATTTAAAAATATTAACATGTATTACTTATATAATAAATAATTTTTACATTACTGTACAATTAACTTATGAAAATTCAAAAGAGGTTTAAAGTCATAACTTTCAACATGATCTAAAATGCAAACCACATAAGCTAAAACCAAGTATGAATTAATGTCTCTGGCCAAAAGTAAATATGAAGCAATATGAAATCAAACCATTTCTTCTGAGATATTCTTCATTCAGTATTGCTGAAGAGCAAGACCATGCAATCAAAAAACCAAAGGTCAAAGAAATGATACATGCTGGGACACAAATGGTCTTCAAAAGGAAAAAACGGATAACAACAGCATTTATCATTATTAGAGTCTGGGACAAGAGATGTAAAATATGAAACAGCTGTAACATTTGGCAGGTATATTCAGGTAGATTAAAAGGCATCATTTATTGCTTGACTCAGCTCATAAGCTAATAAATTAGTGGTGAAGGCTCCATTTAAAAGCATTTTAGGCTTTCAATCTTGAGCAGGCAGATCCATCTATTAATTCTTACCACTGCAAAGGGAGTACTAGAGTTCTATAAAATCCACATTAAGACGAACATTAACCAAGGTGGTATTTTACATGGGTTAACTGTACTCTGTTAAATTCCAGGCTATTCTGAGAAATACCAGTCCATGTCTAATTGTGCACAGCACAGAATCACAAATACCAATAAACACCAATTCTGGATAACAGGCTGGTAAGTGGGTGACCACACTTACCGTTTTCCACATAGGGATGAAAAGGTAAGACCAGAGCAAGGATGACCCTGCCTCTAGTTGGCTCCAAGACACTTCTGATATCTTTTAACAAAGTCAGGGGCTGATCACAGCGGTCCAGCAAATTCAAGCAGCTGATGACATCATACTGGAACCCTGTATTCTGCCATTCATTTATACCAAGCACTCTGCAAAAATCAGAAAGATACAAACCCTCTTAAAGACATCTTTAAAAATACTTAGATGCCAGTAAAGACTTTAATTTTGTTTTCTAAATCAAAGTAAGTTCAAAAATCTTCATTTATAATTTATATTTGCAATAATAAAATGGCCATACAAAAGTAAACAACCATATTTCTTTAAATTTAGCAATTCTCCTATTTCCAAATCTCAAAACATGCAAAATTTCCTTTATAAGAACTAGTATGTTTAATAAGTATGAAGATATAAGATGATAAAAATGGTTATGAAACTAGGGCATCCAATTCTTGAACATCAGTTAATGAACAAAGAATCCTACTTTTACATTCACTGGAATGTAATCGTAGAATACATCATATATTCATGTTTTCTATTCCTAAGGTCCCTCCTATTTTTAAGAATGGCTAGGAGTGGTATAAGATAATTTCCATTTACGTCTTTTGAGCACATCTCTATTCCCAGGAGAGAGATACTATTTCATACTCTAGAATCTTCATATCTAAATAACTATATAGAAAAAGATAAAGCACAGGACATCCTATTAAAATGGTAAGTGAAGAACATAGTTAACACACCACTCTCAGCCCTCAGTATCTCATGAACACACAATCAGTCTCTCCCTCCCTCTCTCTCATCCCTGTCTTCTCTCACCCTAAAAACATTTCTAGTCCTTTACAATGTTTTACTCACAGAGAGGAGGAGTCCTTATATCAAGAGGCTTTGTTAGCCACACCATTAAGGCAATTCTATAAATTACTCACTCCTGCTTGGTTATATACCAATCAGAATGTGGTAGGTGAGGCATGTTATGATAGAGACAGGAGGAAAAGGAAACAGGAAAAAGGACCTTTGGTAAACAAGTCTTTGATCACGCTCAGCAGACAGAGATATCTTAAGAAAATTCTAGAAGCATAATGAGGACTGTTTAGGAAAACTCATAGTATAATGACATTTTAGAGCATTTTTGTATAGCAGAATAAAAAGAAACACTAACTACTCAGGTGCATCTTCTTTTCAATCTAGATTTTTTTAAAAACTAAAGCCTCCTCCCAAACAAAACTGACAAACTTCAAGGAGCTAGGCAGATTTCTTTGTTACTTGGAATTAGGGCATTAGAGCTCCAAAATCACTTTGTTGTACCGAAATTGTGACTGCAATGATGATTTTAGGAGCTGTATTTAGCTCATTTAAACTAGAGAGAAGACTCTACTTTCAGGATAAAAATGTCATCAATTCCCATTTTAAAAGCTGAAATGAACAATTAAAAAGAAAGACTTTATATATTAATACCTTAGCCAAACAGCCAATTTAAATTCATAAACTTGCAAAAGACAAATTATATATTTGATTTAAAAAACCAAAAAAAAAATTTAGGCCTGATCTAAAACGAAGCAGAACCCAACATCATCAGCATGTTTTAACCTAGAATAATCTGGGCTTCCCTTGTGGTGCAGTGGTTAAGAATCCGCCTGCCAATGCAGGGCACATGGGTTCAAGCCCTGGTCTAGGAAGATCCCACATGCCGCGGAGCAACTGGGCCCGTGCGTCACAGCTGCTGGACCTGCGCTCTGGAGTCGGCGAGGCACAACTACTGAAGCCCGTGCGCCTAGAGCTCGTGCTCTGCAACAGGAGAAACCACCGCAATGAGAGGTCAGCGCACCACAATGAGGAGGGGCCCCTGCTCGCCACAACTGGAGAAAGCCGCACGCATCAGCGAAGACCCAATGCAGCCAAAAATAAATAATAAATAAATAAATAAATAAAATTTTTTAAAAAATCTAGAATAATCTCACTAAATCCATCTCAGAATTATTTGAGGATAGGTAGTTTCCATGTTGGTAATTTTGAAAGACAGAAACACATGCTCATAACAGAAAATTATAGGCTTAATATCGGGACAGTTAAAACTATACCTATAGAAGTCCAACTTCATCTTTACTTCTGTTTTGTGATTTCTACTTGTAAACTCAGTTCCACTGATGAAGACAAATTTATCAGCCCCACTCAAACTGCATATTAACCCAGGAATCCTAACAAGTTGTTAGAATTTTCCTCTTCTTATGAGAAAAATGAAAGAAGTGACTTGTCCAAGGTCACACTGTAAATCTCTAGCAGAGTAGAAATTACAACTTGCAAACTCTCCTAGTATGTTATTCAGGTCAATGAACCTGCTCTCTCCATATAAGGTGAGAAAGAACCTAACAATCAGTCCTTGAATAAATGCTTCCAGGGTGGTGGGTTTAGAGTGAATGGCCATCCCTTCAGTCTCCAGTATCTTTTTGTTAAAAAAAGAAAATAAAGAGGATATGAACACGAGAAATAGAATTAACCACAATATTTTCTTTTCCTTTCAAGAAAGATCCCTAACCTATAGATAATGGATTAAAGTCAAGCATCTTTCAAATTTACATTAAAGATCTTTGTTCTCTGGTGTCAAAAATGTATACACAACTCCTTCTGAACTACCCACACGTGAACTGCCCATGCGGACTTAATTCCAAACCCGTCCACATTACCAGTCCGCAACTTGCCACACACTTGTTTCCTCCAACATCTACAAACCACCATTCAGATCATGTCAACAAATTTTCACATTAACTTTTGGTAAAGCAGACTGAGGAAGGTAACCATGCTGCCAAAATTTCCTTCCTGCCAAACAACGGTTTTTATTTATTGTCATTTGAATTGTGGAATTGTTCATTAGTACACACAATCAAAAAGTAATTGTATAATCCCTTCCTAAGTGTCTATGGCTCTTCCAAAACAGCATTTCTAACCCTAGAAGAAAGGCGTCTGTTCAGGGGGTTATTATTTTCAAGAAAGTGAGTTAAGTAATAGTTTACCTTCTGGGGGATTTAAAATACATTTTCCTTAGAGAAGTAACAAAGCAATCAGTATTTTGATAAATCCTAAATAAAAACCACCAGCAATGTAGAGAAAAGTTATTGTTTTGTTTTAAAAATCAAAGCCACATCCTTAAATTTTACAATCAGGTTTTCTGGCATAAACAATAATATCTTGGCAAAACAGAGGGAAAACCTGGCCATTTTCTGTTTTATGGTTTTATTTCAAAAATGACATCAAGAACCTTTATTAAAAAGCCAGTTTTTCATGAGCCCAGATATTGAAGAGAAACAAAAAACAGCTACCTCCCAAAAAGAAGCCAAAAAAAACCATGGAAGCTAAAAGTCTGCCCTGCCATCATGGATTACGCGAACCCTAAACTTAGTAAGATACCACTTGCCCGTTAAAATGTCAAACTGTACCAAAAGTTGCCACTTTTGTGAATACGCTTCTATTTCATACTAATAATATTATGAAGGGAGTGTCAACCAGTATAAATTCCCTATCTAAGTCAAACTGCAAACAGATTTTTACATATGAACTATTTATTAGGGAAAAAAAAATAAGTTGTTTTGTTTTGTTTTGGCTGCTCCACGCAGCTTGCAGAATCTTAGTTCCCCAACCAGGGATTGAACCTGGGCCACAGCAGTGAAAGTGCCGAGTCCTAAGCATTGGACTGCCAGGGAATTCCCAATAACTAAGTATTTTTTATATGGTGTACAAGTTTATCAGGTAACATAACATGTAAACTCTACATATATTGAATCACTAATTCAAACATCTGAAGTCTCACTGAAAATTCCTTTTGGGCACTTAGTCTCAGAAGGGTTTGAATGTCAGGCAAACAAGCAAGGCCATGGCCCAGGGTAGGTGGGCCTCCTTCCATATAAATCCCTTTAAATACCTGTTTACAGTAATCTTCCCTTCCCCTCCTTCCTACTTGGTCTTCTCTTCCCCAGGCTAAAAACGTCCATGTTTTGCCAAAGTTTAAATCTAATCCTGCTCCAAGAGCTATGCTAATGCTCTGTCTCTAGGGTTAGTCTGTTCCTAAGATAGTCTCCTACTTAGGAACTTAGGTGGGTAGGAAAGTGAGGGAGTACATAATTCTCTCTTTTCTTTCTAAGCCTAAGCCCAGCTTCAAAAATATCAGAGAAGGAGGCAGGCTCTACCTCCACCTCCCCCATTCTATACTCAGCACCGTCTTCTCCCATTCAATAGAATCCGTACTGAATAAAGAATAACCTTCTTCCTAAGTCTCTCAAGCAGCAGATGGTCTAAAAGCCAAGATTTGACACTTCACATCCATTTGGATGGATATTATCAAAAAAACAGAAAACAACAAGTATTGGTGAAGATGTAGAGAAACTGGAACACTTGTGCATTGCAAGTGGTATGTAAAATGGTGCAGCTGCTGTGGAAAAGGTATGGCAATGCATCAAAAAATTAAACACAGACTTACCATTTGATCCAGCAATTCCACTTCCGGGTATATACCCAAAAGAAGGGAAAGCAGTGACTCAAACAGATATCTGTACACCCATGTTCATAGCAGCATTATTCACAATAGCTAAAAGGTAGAAGCAACCCAAGTGTCCATCGACAAATGAATGGATAAACAAAATGTGGCATATACATACAATGGAATATTATTCAGCCTTAAAAATAAAGGAGATTTTGGCACATGCTACCACATGGATGAACCTTAAAGACATTATGCTAAATGAAATAAGCCCAACACGAAAGGACAAATATTGTACAATTCCTCTTATTCGAGGTTCCTAGAATAGTCAAATTCACAAAGACAGCAAGTGGAATGGTGGCTGCCAGGAGCCAGGGGGACAGAGGACTGGGGAATCAGTGTTTAACGGGTACAAAGTTTTAGTTGGGAAAGATAAAAAGGTTCTGGAGATGAATGGTGATGATGGTTACACCACAACACAAACATATTTATTACTACTGAACTGTATGCTTAAAAACGGTTAACGTGGTAAATTTTATGTTATGTATTTTTACCACAATTTTTTTAAAGTTTTTTTAATTAAAAAAAAATAAACAAACAAAAAACAAGATTTGAGAATGCCAGATTCAAATTAGGGAGCAAGTCCCTACATCTGATCTCTCTTCTCCAAGCTGTCTCTCACCCACCCTTTTCCTTCCTACAGTGCCAAAACCTCTAGATCAGAATAATACTGCCAAGGAAAGATGATTTCTCTCTCAATTTCCACTTACTTGTACAGCTGACCCTTGAACAATGCAGGTTTGAACTGCCTGGGTCCACTTATACACTGCCCATATTTTTCAAAGGTAAATACTACAATACTACACGGTCCATGGTTGGTTAAATCCGCAGATGTGCAGGAACTGCAGATACAGAGGGCTGACTATAATTATACGTGAATTAACCCCTGCATTGTTCAAGGGTCAACTGTAATATGGAAAGATTTTTTTTTAATTCCTCATCATGGAAATTGTTTCTGATTTATATTCTTTAAATAATATAATCTCAAGAAGAAATACATCTAAAACCAAGAAATATACTCTAAACCATGTCTAAAAATTATACCTGTATTTCTTCTTCTGAAGTTGCCATATCATAGTTTCAGACAGCTCAGTGGCATAAATTTCTTCAAAATGAGGGCTCATTATTTTTGTGACTTCTCCATCTCCAGCACCTAAATCAAGAAGTCTATGCGTTTTCCAGTCTGGATTAATTTTAAGCAGTCTCTGAAACTGATCTGGTGAAAAGACAAACATTGAGCCTCTTCCTAGCAACCTGGAAAAGAAAAAAGGACAAAAATGCATGACTCTATACAAAATAAGCACTTCCACCCAACATCCACACAAAGTAGTGACTCAACACCAACAGCCTTTTGAACTTACAAAATGTTTATTTTATAAGATTATATGATTAAAATATATATCTTTTATATGATTTATGATTAAAAAGCAAAGTTAATAAAATAAGAAAACACCTCTAGATATCATTGTCTGTCTTTGAGGCTGCAAACAATACACCAAAAAGAGTGGGGAAAGGAGAGGAATAAAAGGTGGGAAGGGAAGAAGAAATATATAAGAAATTAAAAGATGAATGTGAAGAATTTAAGTCAAAATAGGAAGGAAAGATGGAAGGAGTAATAGAAAACATGTATATCGGTTTAAAAAAATGACAGGCCAACAGGATCAGGCCACAACACTAGCCAATAACACTAAGCAGAAAAAGCAAATAGGGGAAAAGAGCCATTTAGAATATGAAACTGAACAATGAGTATAAAAAATAGCTCTAGATATTAGATTTTTAAGAGACACTAGAGAAAAGAGGAAGAGTGGTCTTTGTGGTATCAGTTAATTTGCATTTAAAAAGTAGATTCATACTTGTGTCAGTTTGTATGTTATACAATTGGCTGGGTCCTATTATTTCTAAAAATCCTAAAAAACATCTAAAACATAGTAATGCCTTTGAAAAAAGAGGAGTTAAAATGGAGATCAAAGAGAGCTCTCATAGGGCTTCCCTGGTGGCGCAGTGGTTGAGAATCTGCCTGCTAATGCAGGGGACACGGGTTCGAGCCCTGGTCTGGGAAGATCCCACATGCCGCGGAGCGACTAAGCCCGTTAGCCACAATTACTGAGCTTGCGCGTCTGGAGCCTGTGCTCCGCAACAAGAGAGGCCACGATAGTGAGAGGCCCGCGCACCGTGATGAAGAGTGGCCCCCGCTTGCCGCAACTAGAGAAAGCCCTAGCACAGAAACGAAGACCCAACATAGCAATCAATCAATCAATTAATCAATAAAATAAATAAATCTTTAAAAAAAAAAAAAAAAGAGAGCTCTCATAAAAGCAGCTACAGATCAAACCAAGTCTTGAGGAAGCATCATCTTGGGAAATAAAATGCACTCCCTATTTAGAACTTGCTTTCTAGCTCTCAAATCCCAGTCTGTCTAGGGCAGGGATTCTCAAACTTCCTTTGAGCAGCAGAATCCTTTCTTTAAATGAAGCAGACGTTACTCATGGACAATGTAAAATGTAACAGGAGAACTGCTGCTGAAATGAGGTTGAGAGCCTCAGCGCTGCTGCCAGCCCACTTCTAGGCCTTTCTCTGCAGCCTGAAGCAGCTCCTGAGGCGCTTCCCCTTCAGACCCTGGAAAAGTCTGAAAACCACTGGTCTAGGAAATGGCAGGGAAATCTGTACCATCCTGCTGCTTTCTGGAAATAATCCTAAGGTGCAATATGTTTGTTACACAGTGACTGGAAGGACGTGTGCAACTGGGTGTTCCTGGTAAAACCAGTTTCAGGAAAAAATTAAAATTATGGAGCTCATATAACAAACTCCTCCTCCCCTTTCCCTTAGAAGAGGTCAACCAAATCTAACTATATTTGCAGTAAATCCTCTGCCCTATAGAAATGCTAAAAAATGGGAGGGGGGGGACCCTCAGAGACTTGCACCCAATACAACTAGCTCCCAGACAAAACATCTCCTAAAAGACAAGTTGTTTTTAATCCTCAATTGTTCCTAACATCTCCTAAAAGACAAGTTGTTTTTAATCCTCAATTGTTCCTATCTTCTAATGGGAAAACAGGCTGAAAAAGAAGTCTGAGAAAAGGAGCTGAACTTACTGAAATAGCTATACAAAATTTCACACGGGAGCCAGAGTCAGAACAAGAGCTAAGAGAGGTCACAGGCTTGGGGGTACATGTTTCAAATGCTGGTGCTAACTTGCCATAGGACCAAAAGTAAGTTGCAAAATAGTTACATGGCTTAAACTTTCCCAATTTTAAAATAACATGCTTCCCTAGCCATCTCTTTGGAATCTAAGGACCCTTAACATGATAATCATAAAATTCTAGAGCTAGAGGTCATCTGAGGTCAGAGCTCAGGTTGAAAGGCACCGGAGAGAGAAGCACTGTCCTATTTCCAAAGATCATGAGCAACAGAGGCTACACAAAAAGATTTAAACTGCCAAAAGAAAAAAAAAAAATCTAAATTCATCGAGCCCAGATGAATTTTGGCCTCTAGGGAGCACTGAGAGTAGGTGGGAAGAGTTTGGGGTGGTCACAATTACTTGAGGGTGCTACTGTCACTTAGAGGGCAAGGTCAGAAAAGTCAGACTTCCTGCAATGTGTGGGACAGTCCCACACAATGAAGAATTATCCCACTTAAAATACCAAGACACTGACTTTGCTCAATACAAGGTTTCCAGCAAACACATACCACGGAGAGGTATGGCTCTCCAATTTGTCTTTAACTCCCAAAGTTAGTGACGTCGATGTATTTTTTTGGTGTGTGTGTGTGTGTGTGTGTGTGTGTAAAAACCATCCTACGTTCTCTGGCCTAAGTTCTCTCTAGATTTAGAGTCTACAGAGGAGATATACCTCCTTACAAATATCTTCCTTATAAAATAAACTCTGAAAACAGCTATCAAGTCTCTCCTTACTTGGTCTTACCCTTCCCAATAAAGGACGTCCGATAAGTACCTTATCTTTTTAATTCAAGAAGGTTACCATAGGGACTTCCCCGGTGGTCCAGTGGTAAAGAATCTGCCTTCCAATGCAGGGGACACGGCTCGATCCCTGGTCGGGGAACTAAGATCTCACATGTCACGGGGCAACTAAGCCCACGAGACACAACTACTGAGCTCGCACGCCTTAACGAGAGAGCCTGGGTGCCACAAACTACAGTGCCCACGGCCTCTGGAGCCCACGTGCCACGGCCAGAGAGAGAAGACCCGCACACCACAACTACAGAGAAGCCCGCAAGCCTCAACAAAGAGCCCACGTGCTGCATGGAAAAGATCTCGCATTCCGCAACAAAGATCCCGCATGCCGCAACTAAGACCCAACACAGCCAAAAAAAAAACACAAAATAAATAAAATAAATAAATAAATAAAATATTTTTAAAATGGTTACCATAGTAATTATTTCTATAAGAGACAGCCACTCGTGGTAATAAGCTCCCATTGCCATAGATGGAAATTCCCAATGGGCTCAAAGTTAAGCTTCCAGCTGAGAATAGGACACAGGGCAAGAGATGTTTTTGTTTTTCTGGGGGAGAGGGGTGCCAAGGGGGGATGGAGGGGTGGGGATGAGGGTTATTTAAAAAAGAAAAGCAGGGGGCTTCCCTGGCTTCCCTGGTGGCGCAGTGGTTGAGAATCTGTCTGCCAATGCAGGGGACGCGGGTTCGAGCCCTGGTCTGGGAAGATCCCACATGCCGCGGAGCAACTAGGCCCGTGAGCCACAACTACTGAGCCTGCACGTCTGGAGCCTGTGGTCCGCAACAAGAGAGTCCGCGACGGTGAGAGGCCCGCGCACTGCGATGACGAGTGGCCCCCGCTTGCCGCAACTAGAGAAAGCCCTCGCACAGAAACGAAGACCCAACACAGCCATAAATGAATGAATAAATAAATAAATAAGTAAACAAATAAATAAATAAATAAGAGTTAACTGTCCTGGAAAGATATCTACATCCCCATGTTCATTGCAATCTTATAAAAAAAAAAAAGAAAGAAAGAAAAGAAAAGCAGAAGAGCCGTGGATAAGATAAGCCAAAACGGATTTATTAATCTTATTGCCCCTTTGACCAAATTGTGAAATCCCAGAGCAGAGAATTTTAACCAGGGGCAAACAGGGTAGAGGTAGCGGGAAGCGGTTTACAGTTTGAAATCTTCCTAAATTATATGCAAAATGCTGAATGTAAGGACTATTTGAAGAGAGAATTTCTACTTTATATCACTTTCAAAGAGGTACAGGGCCCCAAAAAGGTTAAAAATCACTGCTGCAGTGACTTGTCTGCTTTCCCAACGAAAAAATAAATGGTACAGAACAGAAATTCAATGCCGTGAATTTTAGAAACAAAATGTCAGACCAAGTTGTTTACACTCAACTACCAATACAAAAATAACAACTGTTTGCTAAAGCAAACTTAAGGCAATTTCATATAAACAATGAAGAAAATCAAGTAAGAAATCTTGAGAAATGGCTCATGGTTCCTGAAAACATATTTAAGGACCAGATGATAGACTGGGGATCCAGACATTCAGTAGAAGCTGGCTCCAAACCTCAAGGGAAGAAAAAGTGGGCCCAGCCAGTGGCTTCAAGTGGTCCAACAAGCTTTTCAAGCACTGAGCCCTGCTGCTTTTCTCTTTGGAGTTCTGGATTCTTAGGCTTTGCAGTGTCTGAAAATTTGGCCAAGAAATGATAAAAATATTCCTAAAGCTTTTTCCATAGATTTATATGAGAGAACCACTCTAGCGATAGAGAATTCCACAATGTTTACAAAATTCTGGTGAGTCTAAACATTATGCAAGAATAGATGGAGGGACTTCCCTGGTGGCGCAATGGTTAAGACTCCACACTCCCAATGCAGGGGGCCTGGGTTCGATCCCTGGTCAGGGAACTAGATCCCACACGCATGCCGCAACTAAGAGCCCACATGCTACAACTAAGAAGCTCACGTGCCACAACTAAGGAGCCCGCCTGCCACAACTAAGACCCAGCACAACCAAATAAATAAATAAATATTTTAAAAAAGAAAGAAAGAAAGAACAGATGGAGAACCCTTCACTCGAACAAGCCACCATCCACTGCTTGGCTGAATTAGATCCTTCTCAAAAAAACTTGTTCCTGGGAAGTGTGCTTAAGGCAAAGATCTTACTTTTCAGCCTACGTTAAGGGCCTGGTTCCAACCATCTTGCTCCTCTCTAATAGATCAGCATAGACATCACCTGGAACATGTTAAAAATGCAGAATCTCTGGTCCCACCCCAGACCTACTGACTCAGAATCTGCATTTTAACCAGATACCCAGGTGATTCCTGTGCACATCAAAGTTGGGAAGCACTGTGATTCCCATCACAGAAATACAGACCAATGAGTTACAGTGAATTTTAAAAGCATAATTGCAGAGGCTGAGACACTGGGCCAAGGATTCTGACTAGAAGTGTTGTAGCTGTAGAGGTGGTCAACATCTCAACAAGGTAACTTTTCTTTTTCCTTTTCTTTTCTTATACCTAAGGATAAAGAAAAAAGTATCCAAGATTCACTTACCCATTGATAGATGTTCTAGACATAAACAGGCTAAAAACAGATGACACAAAAGAGTGATATAATTGGATAAATAGCCAGCCCGATTTCTCAATGCTGTTGTTTAAGAAGATCTGTGTTCCTTGATCAAGGTAACTCTGAACAAAGACAGCCTGGAGTGATTCGCATAATTTCTCTCTGTTGCACGCGTACCACTAAAAAGAAAGAAGAAAAAAAATGAAAACATACAACTGAAGTGTCATCTAAGAAGTCCAAAAACAAAAAATAGAAGACTAAATTAAATCTAAGATTTCCAAATGTTATAATCTCATGGCACTTTAAGAATAATCATCATCTCTTATATGACCTATAAGGTATAAAGTATTTCCTCATACATAATTTCTGGTTTAGTTCTCATTACCTTCAGGGTACGTAGAGAGAGTGGGGGAAGGGTGAAGAGGCTTCTGAGTCATGCAGCTCAGTAAGTGACAGAGCCAGGCCACGGTCCAAGTGCTCTGACTCCTGGCCCAACAACTTCTGTCACTATACCCCCCTGTACCCCAAGATTAGGAAAACTCTGTTGGCCTCTCCTTCACTGAGATTCAACATAAGGCAATAACTACCAACATTAACCTTGTTTTTAGGTAAGAAAACAGTCACTCAATGCAATGATTTAACTCGAAACCACGAGACAAATCAAGTAAGCAGAGTAAGCAGCAGAATTTAACATTCCAGTGACCAGATGAAGCTGCCCTTCTTCTTGTGGGCTAAATAGGGACGTTTAGAAATACTGACGTGTGCTTTACCAGGTCATATAACATTCTAAGAGACAGGAGCCAAGTATGCTTGAGAAAGATTAAGAAGTTACTTAAGGTCACATGCAACCAATGAGAAGACAAAGTAATGACATGCTAAGAACCAGATTTCTAGGAACAGGCTCTAACCAGAACACACTTTTAGAACAAAATTCAAGAACCTCAACTGTGGATGAAATGTAATCTTCCGTAATAAATGTGTCCCATTTTCATTTAGGGTTAGTATACCAGAGAAGGGGGTAAGCAGCCTGCAGGGCGCAGCAGCTTTAGAGTGAGCCCATCATCAAGTCCTGGCTCAGCCATTCCTGTGTACGAGCTCACACAAGTCACTTAATCTCTGAGCCTCTGTAAATTCATCTGTAGACTAGAGACGTCACTGGTTTCTATCTATCCTGGTAGGTTATTTAGAGGATTAAGCAAGTTAATGCAGGCCAATCCTCAATATAGGACCAGACACATGAGACTACTGTAATAATAATAGCAATGAGATAAAGTCCTCTGACATGGCCTGATAAATAAAAGTAAGTCCATTAAGTACCATGATGAAACTGCAGAGTAGACCAGTTACTATTAATCTGTTATCCACTAAGAAACAATCAATTTCTCCCAATGAGTAGCCAAAAGTAACCTGCTTCCCCCGACAAATACGACCATTCATCAGCAGTAGGTGTCCCGTAACTGCTTGCACAATTGATGGACCAATTTTACAGTCATCCTAAGCTTGCTAAATACTGAATGAAATCTTGGGTAATATTCCCGACACTAACATTGAAAGGAACCAGTTATAAACCAATACAAAGAAGCAGACAGGCACATTAAGATTTCAAAGATAACTAATCTTTTTACAAACTCTGTGCCCTGACTTGATAAACCAAATCTTTCGAATTGTTGACTGATGTGTGTTAATTTACCATTAAACACTTTTACCAAAACTGCTTCAGCTTGATACTATTTTTATTTTTCCCACTCTACGTGACAAGCTATGAAGCTTCTTACATTCACTGCCTACACTTTTTTCCTTGGTCTGAAAATGTTCATGCTTAATCAGTAACTAATTCTTAATACTCATTGTGCCTGAAGTTATGCCCCAGTGCAGGTCATAAACCATTTTTTATTATATGCCTGACCTCCTGGTTCACATTCTGAACTCTGTAATACTGAGGCCATTCTAACTTTTATTTTCTCTTAATTCTCTGAAATGACTAATCAAGACGAAAGCCATCACCTTGGTAATAGGCAATCAGGTACATTCTATTAACGTGAACAAGAAGTCATTCAAGCGGAACAGAGGAGCTAAGAATTCTTCGGCATCCACTTGTAAACGGAAAACCAGAACAATAACAGACTCTGACTTCCAGAACTAGGCAAGAACTGGCACCATTAACTGCAAATAATGCTTTCAAGTGCCCCAAAACACTCAAGTTCTTAACAGCATTTCTCTCAATTCATCAACACTAACACATTAACACATGTGGTTGAACCTTTACTGCCATACAAATCTTTCAGAAAAGAAAATGCTTACTGAAAAGAATGTGCTACAGAATAAAAAGGACTAATGCCCTTCTCTTTAAAGATGAAGGTTGAATTCCACGTTCCTCCTGACCATTTGTATGATACTAATGTCAACTCCATAGCAGCATTATTCATAACTACCAAAAAAGTGGAAACAACCCCAATGTCCATCAACTGATGAATGGATAAACAACATGTGATTGATCCATACAACAGAATATTATTTCAGCCATAAAAAGGAATGAGGTACTGATTCATGAGACAACATGAACTATGAATATTATGCTAAGTGAAATAAGCCAGTCACCAAAGGCCACAAATTACATGACATGAATTGTCCAGAATAGGCAGGTCCAGGGACAGAAAGTAGAAAGTAGATCACGGTTACCAAGGGTCTGGGGAGAGGAGGCAATGGGGAGTGTCTGCTAATGAATATGGGGTTTCTTTATCGAGTGATGAAAATGTTCTAAAATTAGAGAGTGGGGGAAAAAAAAAAAAAAATTAGAGAGTGGGGATGGTTGTACACCTTTGTGAATATACTAATAACCACTGAATTGTACACTTTAAAAAGATGAATTTTATGGTCATGAATTATATCTGGACAAAGCTGTTATTCAAAAAAAAAAAAAAAAATACACACACATCTAAATGTAGGTGGCATTTTGATCTTCCAGAAACTAAAAATGGTTTGAAAACTTAAGCGGTCAAGCATATCTCTTTAAAAATGCAAATTTTAAATGCAAATCTAATCATGTCAACACCCTGC
This sequence comes from Eschrichtius robustus, assembly GCF_028021215.1. Classification (NCBI taxonomy): domain Eukaryota; kingdom Metazoa; phylum Chordata; class Mammalia; order Artiodactyla; family Eschrichtiidae; genus Eschrichtius; species Eschrichtius robustus. Next base: position 71,536,863 of record NC_090839.1, on the reverse strand, counting down.
TTCAGAGAAGTCTTAAGATAATATCCAAAATACTTAATATGGCTTCCAAGGCCCTACAGGATTTGTCCATTCTGTGTCCACAGCCTCGTCTCACAACACTCCCTACCGATCCATAACACCCAGCCACTCACTATGTCACAACACTGTACCAGTCTTTCTTGTTCTGGAAGGCTCCTTTCCCAAGGCTGTGTCGCATGGTATTTGCTGTCTCCTACATTTCCCACCACCCCAACTGACCTAAGCCTAAATATTTCTTCAAGTAAGTTTCCCTTGAACTTCCAGACTAGGATGGATCCCCTGTTCTAATACTCTCTCATATCTCCCAAGTCTCCTCAGTAACACTTATAACCACTGAACTGAACACCTGTATATAATTGCATGTTCAGTGTCTATCTTCCCAGGTAGACAGAAAGCTCCATAAAAGGTCAAGGGCAATGACTGACTTCAGTGACTGGCACAGATACAGATGAACAATAAATGTTCATCTGTTTAACGATCATTGTTAAAAATCACAGGCAGTCCAACAGATAAAATTTAGAGTTTCTAGTAAAATCCTGGAGAGAACACAAGGATAACCATGGAGACAGGTGTCACTGGGTTTCATCAATTTCTAAAACTTCAAGGTTTTTGCAAGGCCTTGCTGAAACCCAATTCTGCAAGTAGTGGTTAAGCTACCCACCCACCACAAAACTGCATTAGCAGAGCAAGCCATGAAGGAACACACTGAGTGCCTACCTTGTACCAGGCACCTGGCAAAGCACTTCACCTTTCATTTCCCACCTTATAGCTCCTGAATAAATAGGAAGCCTGAGGTTTCTGAGCACTCCCAGCTGATTCAAGCTCCTGTTCTAGGTGCATGTGGTTTTTTTATGAGTTTCTTTCAAAGAAGCTTCTCTTTGCTTCAGTCTACCCAGTGTATCTGTCTGAGAAAGCAGAACTATTCTGCCCAGTTAGACTGACTAAATGTGTCTAAAGATAATCTGATCTAGATAGCAACTAAATTACACCAGGCCAGGGTTTCTCAACCTCAGCACTACTGACATTTGGAGCTGGACAATCCTTGTTATGGGGGCTGCCTTGTGCACTGTAGCATGTTTGCAGCATCCTTAGCCAGTACCCATCAAATGCCAGTAGCACCCTCCAGTCATGACAACCCAAAATGTCCCAGACATTGCCAAGTGTCCCTGAAGGTACAAAATCACCACTGCTTAAGAACCCCTAAATGGGCTTACCCAGAAAATCTCATTAGCATTTCCTAACCATCCCAGCTCAAAAGTGGTCTAGGGAAAATTAAAGACGGACTCACTGGCCTCCAGGAACTTACATTCCAGAGTAGGGAAAAAATCAGAAACCCAGAGAAACAAGTAATGTCATCGTGATCTTGGCCAGGACCTTCAGGCCTTAAATACGTAGTCACCTTGCCCTTAAGATGTTGACAGAAAGTCAGTGCAGGAGCCCATGCAACCATGTGGCAGTCCCCCTGGAGTTACCTCTCTCCAGACAACCCAGCTTAAATGAAAAGCTGTAATGAGCTCTCACTAAGTGGCCTGTCTGTAGGCTTCTGCACATGTTCAAGCAGGTGAGTTCTTTGAATGTGTGCTCCTCAAAGACTACAGAGACAAATGTGCACAGGCAAGAACAAAGTATCATGCCCGTTAAAGGTTCACATTGGAAGGACTGTGTGCCAGCCCTACTGTAGGGCTGTACTCCTCAGCTGGAGAACACAGCGTCTGAAAAAGCATCTTATGAGCTAGCATCTTCCTTTAAAGTTTGCTTGAATTTTGTTCAATGGAAATAAGTAAGGAAATCTTTGAAATAACAAAGTCTAATCAAGCCAGAGTTATGCCATGCAGTCATCTGCTGATGCCAAGTGTGAAATAGGATGTGATAAATAAACATAACGTCTTCTAAAAGAGGTTACAGTAAATAGCAATGTCCTCCCTACTAGCAACAAGACTGTAGAGATACTAATAATTAGCCAAACAAGAAATAGCCAAATCAGGTAGACATGACAAAGTACCAGCTAATCAACATAATGAAGTATTAAGTCATGTCTTAAAGATTTCATTAAGGCCATGGAAATCTCCTCATCTTTATATAACCTTGTTTGATGAATCATTCCTTTAAAGTAGAAACGCAATTTTCCTATAAAATTATATTTGCTTATCAGACTGAGGGATACAGTTAAAAGTTTTTCTGAAATTATTTTTTTGAGTTCCTCAACTAGTCAAACACGTGGTATATGATATAATAGTCTTTTCTTCCAAAATACAAAGGACTTGAGCACATTAGTAAAATTAGAAAGTTATTTTAAAAAACCAACTTCCTGATTTTAATAAAAAATAAATATTTGGTCTTTATCGCCAGTTCCCAGCACAGAGCTCCTAGAAACCTTAGAGAAACTCAGGAGTGATAAAACACCTTTTGTGTGCTCATGAGATGACCAGGAGGGCAGGGTGGAACTTTCAGCCCCACCACTAACATCCAGGGAGGGGAGAGAAGCTAGAGATGGAGTTCAATCACCAAAGGCCAAAGATTTCATCAGTCATGCCTTGGTAATGAAACCTCCATAAAACTCCTAAAAGACAGGGTTCTGGGTGCTTCCAGGTGGCTGAACACATTGATCTGCTGGGACGGTGGCTCACCTGGACGAGGCACTGAGGCTCTGTGTCACCCTCTCCACCCCTAACCCCTTGCCCTATGCATCTGTTCCACTTGGCTGTTCCTGAGTTGTATCCTCTATAATAAACCTTAAGCAGAAGTAAAGTGTTTTCCTAAGCCCTGTGAGTCATTCCAGCAAGTTATCTAACCTGATGGGGGTTGTGGAAACCACAGAGTTTATAAACAAGTCGGACAGAAGCATGGGTAGACTGTGGACCCTCAACTTGTAGCTGGCATGTGAAGTGAGGGCAGTCTTGCAGGAGGGAGCCCTTAAGTCTCTGGGCTGTTAACTCTGAGTAGTGTCAAACAGGAGTGAATTGTAGAACACCTAGTTAGTGTCAGAGAATTGGCTGGTGTCACAAGAAAGACACCACATGTAAGATTTTTTTTTTTTCAATGTTAAACTTGACCTAAGCATGCACAAACTGGATGAAAGCCATAACTTCAAGCACCTGTCCCATCTTTATCTAACTCACAAACTGCAAGAACAACTTGTGTTTTTGCACACAGCTACATAATTTCAATGTCTACACAGACGTCCACTAGAATGGGGACAGTCTGCCATTAAGAGGGCAATCTACTTTCACAGCCCCTCAGACAACAAGGATTCCTAGGAGAGACACCATGAAACAGTGGGAAAAGCCTGGGCCTTGAAACCAGACAGAGCGGGGTTTCAAAATCCAACTCTGCCATCTATTAACTGTGCTCTTGGGCAAGTTTCATTGCTCAGCCTCAATCTTCTGTCTGTAAAATGGGGATGTACCACATCCAAGAGTTGTTATGAGGATTAGAGAGGACAATATATTTAAAGTACCTGACACTTAATAGAAGCACAATAACTTGATTTTTTCCCTTCCTGTCCAAGGTCCACAAAAACCAGTCAGAGAACTGAAGTTCAAGGGAATGCCCAAAAACCACACTGTAGGTCTGGGCACCCAGCCATTCTCAAAAGAAATGAGTAACCAAAGACCTGAGATATTCAGTACCACTAAAAACAACCAGAAAGGCTCCACTGATGGGGTCCAGCAGAATCTTTTCTACTACAGCAGGTGGCAAGACCAAGCCTGACGACATTGACCTTGACAGCTAAGGATTCAAAAATCACATTCTAAGTACTACAATGCAATCACATCAGTCCAGACATTTAATCATTGACACCTTGTGTATAAGTACAGCTTAGGAGTAGATATTCAAATCATTCATTCTTTTTCTACAAATGATACAAACCTAAACCAACAACCTCTTTATGCGAGATTTCAAAGTGCAGAGTAACAAGGCACCTTCACGTCCATGGAGGGAAACAACTTATACAGATTAGATTAAATTGCTTCAGCTCTGATTTAATGAATAAATTACTGGCAATCTTTATTTCAAATACTCACTCACTGTTTGTATTTTACAATCCTAAGATTTTAACAACGCTTCAGAGGGTCTAAAAAACTCTTTTACTGGAAGTACCAGGGTCCCCTAGGGCACCTTCAGAGGGGAACATAAAGGCCTCTGGTATATCCAGAAGAACAGAGCATCCCCGTGTTCTGTAAAACTGAAGCAAACACTTGTTTAGGGTTTCAACACAGGTTATAAGGAAGGAAAGAAACCCTTTTCAAAATCTCTTTGGTATTCGGCTGCAAAGGCCTCCAGACTTTCAAAGGCAGTTCAGAGGAGGACACGAACCTATCCATCAGTGTCTGTCTGGCCAGCTGACTGACCCCTCTGAGCACTGATAACTCATGCCTGACTTGGGTCCACCTCCATAAGGTAACTGGGGAGGGAGGGGCAGCAGACAGAATCTGTCCTTTAGCATAACCTTTGATCTTTGGCTGTGATGTCCAAGTATTTTTTCATTTGGAAAAAAATCCAAATCATTTCAATTCTATCTTAAATCCACCACTGCTTATGGCAAAGCACAGTTCAAGTTTATATAAGAAGGTGAAAAAAGAAAATGTCAGATATACACATATTTGCAATTTTAAGTTACACCTTCTTAACTCCAGATAATGTTATCTGTGCTTTTTAAAAAACCTTGCAGTATGTCACCTGCAGAAATAGTCCTGGCCTGGTTCCAGGGAGTTTGATGAAAATTCTTTTTTCACTCCATCAATTGAGAAGCTGCTGAATAACTGTTAGTATCAAGAACCTAGTTAGTGGGGCCTAAGAGTCCTTTAAGAGTTTCAATAGCTCTTTAATAGTTGCATTAACTTTAAGTACTAGGTGCCATGCCTCAAAAAGACTAGATCCAAAGTTTTTGTTGTTGTCATCTTCTTTGTAAGTTCCGGGTCAGCCAATATTGAAAAGTCACATATCTAGTTTCTCACTGTCTGCCTCAATTTCTTCCCAGTAAGTCAAACTACCCACCTTGCAATCTGTGATTAAGAATGTGCTGCTTAAAAAAAAAAAAAAAAAAAAAAAAGAATGTGCTGCTGATTAAGGAAGCTGGAAATTTTCTCTGGAGGAAACTCTTTTTTCTGTAAAGGGCCAGAGAGTAAATATTCTAGGCTTGCAGGGCATAAAGTAGCAACCGTGCAACTGCGCCATTGTATCTGGAAGCTCTCACACATGACAGGTAAACAAATTTGGTGGCTCTGTTCTAACACAACTTTATTTGTGGATACTGAAATTTGAATTTCATGTAAGAAGACTTTCACATATTACAAAAGATTATATATTTTTTGCAACCATTTAAAAGTATAAAACTACTCTTACTTCACAGTCTGTACAAAAAAAGTCAGTGAGCCCAATTTGGCATGCAAGCCATATCCATCCCTTCTCTGAGAGAAGCCCTCCCTTGCTTCTCGATTTCCCAGAGTGAAACATAAATCCCAGTTTCGAAGCTAGCACACCAAACCGAGTTATTAAAATGGTGCTGCGACTATAGTTTTAGAGCTGCTTTAGCTCAAAGGAGTCTTGCCTCTCAAGGCTATAGTAACTAAATAGCTATTTTTAAAGAACAAACATTGCCCAAGGTCTCTCTTAAACACAGAATCTACCACCATAACTTCTTAATCAAAATAACCATAAGGAAAACTTGTGCTAAGTATGGTTCAATCAAATCCATAACCCCACTTTCATGCAACTGCAAAAGAACCAGATGTGGCTGGCTATGGAAGCCACATACCCAAATGAACACCAGAAGACCCAGTATGAACTATTAATTTGAAGGGTGGAAAAGCGTTTAGGGTTAAGTTACTTCACAAGCAACTAAGTTTATAAGGCAAACCCAGGATCCTGGAATATAAAGCAGATAACAAATCATCAACTCAGCCACGTTGCAGAGAGAACAGTCTCCTATTTCACTGTGGTTTCTATACATGTTTCTTTTGTTCATTTTAACCTTTATTCATGGACAATATTTTCATAATGTGAATGTATCAACTCAAAATAATGTCTGGATTGATTGTTCTAAGGAAAAGAGCCAATCTCCCCCTGCCCACCTAATATTCAGAAACCACCAGATTAGTCTTCACTTCAGAGAAATTAGCTGCCAAGCTGTCAGGTGCAACTGATTAGAACACACACATGTACACATGTACACACATACTTTAGTATCTCAGAAGCCTAATGAAGTAAATGAGGTATTACTTTTCCTTAGAACCTGGCAAATTCAACTTGATAAAGGTACACAATTAGAAGACATTCAGAGATATCTTGTTAGGGCATATTCTGAGGCTATGTCTACAGTTATAATTCTACCTAGGCCCCATTAAAAATCAAGTTACTTAGACAGTTTTTCAGTTTTATAATATGTCTATTTCTTTTATGAGCACTGAAAACATCAAGTGTACTGCAGTAGAGGTAATCACAAGTGTTGTAATAAACACCTACAGCCAAGAGACTCTACCATAATTCCATGTCAATGGAAATAAGCCTCCTTTTTATCCTACCCAGAAACTTATTTCTACCAACTGTTAAAAATGACATTTCTATTCATTGTTTTACACCATTATCCATGTCCCTTACGGATATATGACATTTTGGTAACTACATTATCACTACAGTACAACTCTAAAAATGACTGATCAATCGGTAGCAAACAATGTGGTTTTACAAGTTAAGATCACCTACTAACTTTATGTGCACTCCTAACAATATCATAGGAGTGATTACCTAACAGTACAACAGCTGTGGGATTATAAATTTAAAAATTTTTATGGAAATTTATGATTTCCTTTAAAAATAGAAAAAGGCCACTATAAATATTTTTTAAATAAAAACTAAATACTACTTCTCTGAATGAATAGCTTTATCTCCTTAGATAATTCTTTAGTTTCATTAGAACACATGAAATCAACTTCGGTGTAAACTCTGAACACCTGGCATAACAAGAAAAATAACATAGGAAAATGAGAACACTATGAAAATTATGAGACACAAGATGGGGAGTAATTAGCTACTGCTCTCTGGGAAGGCAAAATGTACTATAAATGCTAGCTATTATAAACGAACACTCTGGCAGAGTTCAAAAGCCTCCTTGCAATGAATGTCACGTTAACCGCCAACTACATTATGGTCAAATATGAAATATCTCACTCTTAATTCTACAAATGCACATATTTAAGTGGCACAATACTAAGCTAATGAAAAGACTACCCAACGTGCCACACCGCCATCGTTCACAGTGCACAACTACAACTTTTTAAAGAATTCACTCCTGCCCAGTTCTAATAACCCTTCCAGTAGAAGCTTGCATCATCTTTCTTATTATCACATCTCTGCGGTCAGATACCAAAATCAAAGTTTAAAGGCGATCTCTCTTTAGTAGCAGGGGAAGGTTCGATAGGATGAGAGTGACGACCTGTCAAACACATTTTTAAGTGCTTAGGGAAAATGTCACCGGAACGAGCCCAGAGAGTTAAATGGCTCACGAAGCACGGTTAAATTTCTTTATGACCTTTTGTACGTTCAGAAATTCAACCACGCAAAAAGAGGCACCGGCTTTTCGGTGTGATTCTCGGAGCTGATGAAGGTTGTCCGGGGTAATGGGTTTGGTCCGGTCATCTAGCTCTCAGGCCCCGGTGTCAGATGGGTCTCCGTCGCCACGCGCCGACCCTAAAGTTCCTCCGTCCCGCCGCCGGGAGCGGACGCCGAGGTGGCCGAGCGCCTGCAATCACCGCCGGGGACCCAGGAACAATGCGGGGCTCCGGGCCGCCCACGCCGGGGCCGGGGAGGGATAGGGGAGGCCGTCCTCCGCCCGCGCCGCGGAACAAAAGGAGTCGCCGGGCCGGGACCGAGCGCCCGGCCGGGAAGACGGGGGGAAACTTTGCGAGGGGCCGGGGCGGCGGGGCGAGGCCCGGGGGGGCCTCTCGCCGCGACGCCCCGCACAATAGCCAGGCTGAGCGCGGGAAGGTCGGCCGCCACGGCCCCGCCCCGCCGGGCCCGGGTTCGGCCCAGTACCTGGTGGTTCTCCTTCCTGCCGCCCGCGGCGGCCGCCGTCGGCCCGCCGGGGCCGCTCGTCATGTTCACGTACAGGGAGCGGGTGAGCGGGCTCCGCAGGGTCCACATCCTCCGCGCCAGCCACACGGACGCCAGGCTCAGACACAGCCAGCCCGCGAGCAGTCTCATCGGGGGCCGCGGCCACTCGCTCGGATCACCGCCGGCGCCGGGGCAAGAAGGAGGACGCGCCACCGCCTCCAGCCGCCGCCGCCGCCGCCGCCGCCGCCGCCGCCGCCGCCGCCGCCGCCGCCGCCGCCGCCCAGGATCGAGCCATCGCGCCCAACTCGCCCATCCAGCCCCTTCAGGGCCGAGGCGGGGGGTGGGGAGGAGCGGGCGGCGCGCAGCCTTCCCGCCTCCCCCCTCCTCTCCGCCCCCGGAACGCCGCCGCCGCCGGCTCCAGTTTCCACCCGGAGCACATACGCACGGCTGCGGCGCGTTCTCTCCGAAGCGCGCTCCCTCCTCCCAATGAGCGGGCCGGCCAGGAGGTGGGACAAAGGGAGCGCGCATCCGCGTGGCGCGCGTCCCCGCCTCCTGTTTGGTCGCGGCTCCTTATAATGGCGGAAACGATTTTAAGACTTTTGGGCCAGTGGAGATAATTTCCAAGGCGGTACCTGAAGCTTCCCCGTCCCTCCAAGGTAGTGTCCGCGGTTCTTCTGGTCTTTCCTCGCCTTAGTCTTTGCCTCTGGGCCCCTCATTCACCCTCCCGGAGTGCGTTTCACCAGGTTGTGCAGATTGACCCGGGGGTGACCCTCATCCCTTTCGTACTTTCGGACACTTGGGCCAAGTCCTTGCCAGAGATGGAGACTGCCATTTCTTAACTGTTACTTGCTGAGCTGCGTGGCTTCCTATTTACATTTAGAGCCGACCAGCCAGACCCCCACCCCAAGGACCTCCAGCCTGCTTCACAGGAGCTGCAAAGCGGACAGGAATCTAGGGGGCAAAAGTTACCACCAACCCCTCCCCACCTCCCCTCCCAGTTCCCCAAGCCTGGCAGGTTGCTGGCTCCCTGTTTCTAAGAGGCATCGGTGAAAGCTCTGCCTTTGTTGGAAGTTGCTGCAGCTGGGGCACCTGCAAGTAATGTTTTGGTGTGTTGATGACCCTGTCCAAAAATGAGACCCCAAATTAGAGTCCCTGGCTGCTTGTTTCCTTGAACTAACAAACGGAAGTTGGACCCAGCACTCTTAAAGCCAACTAAGGTTTGGGAGCAGTATTTACCCAAATGTTTCTTTGATCATTTATAGAACGGGAAGACCTAGCAGCGTTTCAAAACTGAAAGGTTACACTGTGTTCCTGTGTCTGAAGTTCTTCCTGCTGCCACCAAAGCTACAGCTAAGGAGTAACATGTTTCATGGGTCCTCTAGCTTCACACCTTCCTAGGCTTGTTTAGAAAATGCTTTTAACTTCACTAGAAATAATGTAATACATTGTATTTTAGTTCAAAACAAAAGAAACCTTTCCGTTAACTCCATTAGTGCACTTCAGAGACTTATTTAATAGTGTCGTGGTGATCCACTGCTGAGGAACAAAACCGTTGCTTATCCACAAACATTTTTATTAGCTTCTAAGACTCTCAGCTTGGCACCTTTCGCTAACAGGGGCATCTTGTTGCCTAATGTAACACAGGCTATAACAAACAAACAAACAAAAAGGCAGGGAGGGGAAAGGGGAAGGGTACTTTGTGTTCTCTTTCCAGTATATTCCCTGACTGCTTCCTGCCAAACCCCAAAGAGCCTGCACCTTACTAAATCTAGTTCAAACCTCTAGTGGTCCTGACCCAAATCATCAAAAAGGAACTATAGTAACAAGCTCAGATAATTCAGTTTGTTTGCCATGTCACCTCTCTCCACTGTCTCTTGGGATCAGTGTCACAGATAAAGCAGCTCTGTGCCAAAGAAAGCCTTCATCTTTTTAGAGGGGGTGAGTGGGGTGGGGGAGTGTAAAAGCAGCATGAACATATAAAATTACGTATTTCATTTCTGCAAACAAAGGAGACCAAAAGATAAGCCCGGCAACTATAGAGTAAGCCTGATGAGCTGAGAAGAAGCAACTAGGTGGCTGCTGTCGTCTAAAGGATTTGGGGTCAGTTGAGCACCATGAAGCCTAGCATCTCAAAGGAGCAGATTTTCACTTTAGACCTGAGCAGGCAGCCTGGAAAAATAAATCACTCACGCATTTAAAATACTCTATAATCATCACAAAATATTCAAGTACATGTTATTTACTCTTAGCAAGCACAGGAAGAAACCAAAGCACAGCATGAACAAATGATGTGCCTAAAGGTAGCAGAACAAATTCAATAGCAGACCTTTTCATAGAACCCGGTATCCCAGCTTGTCGTCCTTTGATCCATCTAAGAAGCCTTGCTGTCTCTCTCTTCTCAGAGAGCCTCCTGAATTACAAATGAGGAGGAAGGAAAACAGCAAGAGTAAATATACTAAGCAGAAGTTCAGATTGCCCTTGGGGACTGCCCCCTTCCTTCATCTACTAGAATGTCACTACTGTATATTAAAACCTCAGTTATCCATCACGGAGAGGGGAAGAGGCACAGATAACACAAAAAGCCAAACAGCAGCCAGTATTCTTTCTAATGTGGCTTTGAAATGCAGTGATATTCAAAAGCTGGGCTCTGCTCAGTGCCCTCCTGACCAAGGCTCAGGTGTGTAGCTTGGGTCACAGCTCTGTGCACAGGCCCAAAATCTTGACTGGATGGATCACTTTCCTATCTAGAACTCTAGGCAGGGCACTTTTTGTTGTAATTGTTCTTATCAGCTACAAATTATGACACTGTCGTGTTCTCTTTTCAATTACAAGGAGAACCTATGGGGAGAGAGCTGGATCTGTAGAGGACACAGAATGTGCCATCACTGTTGATCATTGTCATCTCTTTGAAGAGGTAATGGACTAAAAAGAACTCATATAATCACATATTTTCACGGACTTAGATTCTTTTTATGCTTCTTAATATTTTGTAGAGTGTCAGAGAAAGGTGCAAGTTTTCACCAATGTAGTCAATAGATGTTCCTTGTGGTTATTAAGCAATGAGCACCTCTAAAAAATAAAATTAGTAAATATATTCAACAATTATTTTTAATTAGTAAATGTAAGGGATTTTTATCTGAACTTGGTTGATATAATCTCAGGCATGTGTAATGACATCACTATGGTCTCTGATAAAGTCTAAGCTAAGGTGAAACTACAAACAGGTTTAAAAAAAAAATGGCAGCATAAAGTAGCAGAATTGAACCAAGGGTCTGAAGACCTGGTTAGCAAATACAAATAACACAATGTACTCTACTGGAAATCTCCTAATGCTACTCATTAGCATAGTGGTTTATCCTCTGAGCTCTGAAAGAGACCCCCTGGGTTTGAAGCCTGGCTCTACATTTCCTTTTTTTTTTTTTTTTTTTTTAGAATAATTAGGTAAATCCCAATAACTTACTTTTATTTTATTTATTTATTTATTTATTTTTAACATCTTTATTGGAGTATAATTGCTTTACAATGGTGTGTTAGTTTCTGCTTTATAACAGAGTGAATCAGTTATACATATACATATGTTCCCATATCTCTTCCCTCTTGCATCTCCCTCCCTCCCACCCTCCCTATCCCACCCTTCTAGGTGGTCACAAAGCACCGAGCTGATCTCCCTGTGCTATGCGGTTGCTTCCCACTAGCTATCTATTTTACATTTGGTAGTGTATATATGTCCATGCCACTCTCTCACTTTGTCACAGCTTACCCTTTCCCCTCCCCGTGTCCTCAAGTCCATTCCCTAGTAGGTCTGTGTCTTTATTCCTGTCTTGCCCCTAGGTTCTTCATGACCTTTTTTTTTTTTTTTTTTTTGAGGCAAACAACTTGACCTCTCTAGGTCTTGGTCTCCTCATCTGTAAAACGGAGGTAATAATAATGGTTACGTATCACATCATGCGGATGTGGTGAGGATTAAGTTGTGTATTCTAAATATAGAGGGCTTAGCATAGTGCCTCAACACATAGTAAGTTCTCAAAAAATGTTAATTTGCTCTTGCTTTCATGATAACTTGGATAACTCAACCTCTTCTGAACCTCCCTTTTCTCATCTATAAACTGTGGGCCATGATTCTGAGTCGCTTAGTTCACAGTATGTCTGTGAGAATCAGATGATCTGAAAGCTTCATAAACTGTAAAAACTCAACCAAGATTATCATAACAATGCTCATTCCTAATGCGACTGGTCTCTGCAAAGCTAACCTCCATAAAACATTCCCTTAGAGCCCACGATTATAGCTCCTCCTCATAATGTGTCTGTCTATTCCCACACCCCTTCCTGAGACTTTGAACTAGGAAGTGAGAATGAAAGTGGCTAAAAGGAACATGAAACACAAAACTATTTACATAACATTCAAACCTAGAATCACAAAATCAAGCAGCAAACTCAAGTTTATGTACCTGTCAGAGATGCCTGTCTTCTTAGGAGGAAAACCTTTCCCTCTCTGATGTATGAAACTCTTCCTGGCTGGCTCATTTGCATACCTCTGGGCCAGCCACAGCATTTCACCCGCTTAGAACCTTCTGAAACCCACAGCTTCCCTCCCATGGCAATCTCATACCTGTTTCAATTTATGTCAGGAATAATATTGGAAAGACAAAGAACTACCACTTTCACGTAGGCAATAAAGATTTATTGAGTACATGCAAGACACCAGGCACTGGACTAAATGGAGAGGAAAGCACAATGACTTACCCTGATAGAGCTTACTGTTTAGTAGGGAGGCAGACCTGTCCAAGTAATCACAAAATGAATAGTTAATTACAGTTTGCTGAGTGCTAGAAAAGAAGTGTACATTGTTAGGAGAACTTACAGCAGAGACCTGACCTCAGTGGGGGGGTGGGGGCAGGGGGAGGGGTTCAGGAAAAGCTGTCCTGAGGAAGTGTTGCTTTGTGGGCCTCATTTTGACACCTCTTTCCTAAGCTTGAGAGCTTCCAAGTTGCCCAAGTTCCTCTGGACTACAGGTGCACCCAGTAATTATGGGAGAAAATATGGGGTACCCCTGAGAGCCTTCTGGGCTGTGAAGAATCACGGTGGGCCACCTATGGACTTATGTTGTCCATGTACGCAACTGCTTCTAGGATCTCTAAAAGAAATTTGCACATATAATAGTTTGATCCACTTAAAGGAATATATGGTTTTTTAATGTATATTTCTATACGTATATTCTATATTTCAAGGTCTTCCTAGTAGCAGGTCTGAGTCAGAGCTCTGATAAAAGAGAAGGCTGTTGTTTTCATTCACTTTCTAGGGCATTTTCAAAGGTCCAAGATCTTCTTTCATCTTGTTTTAAGTATATTTTCAAAACATCCCTATCCTTGGCCCCTTAATTGCTGTCTCCTGCATGTATGTGGGTTTGGTCCTGTGAATGGCTGCTTCCTCTCCACCCCAGCTCACCATGTAACTTCATGGCACTGTGTTTTCATATACTTATTTTGAAACTATAAAGCCTTCTTATTTTGTGACTCTACAACTTTCAAACGTATGGTTTATGTGAAGTACATGAAAAAAATTGCATGGTGCGATGAGAAAGCTTTTAACACTTAAAATCTAAATATTTTATGGTAGACAAAGCATGTATGTGTGTACATAAACATAAGTATCTTAAATAGTTTGTATAACATACCACAGAACCACATCTCTGCTGGCATGAGAGAAGACCACTATTTTATCTTTGCACAACCACAAACTGGTCTGAAAATGAGGAAGAATACTTTTATGAAAGAGAATACTTGAGCAATCAATCAACCTGAAAATCAGACAGAATTAACTCCCTTCTCTGCTGAAAACTGTGATCGATTTTTTAATAGCCACAACTAATGTGAGTTTGTTTTGCAACTTAGCCTGGGATCTTCCTTAAACTTACTGTGTGTGTGAATCATTAAATCCAGGAGAAATGCATTTGGTTATTAGATAAAACCAAAACCTTAGATTGTGAGAACCCTGCAGTTGTTCCATACAGTTTCCTGAAATTGACAAAGTAAATACTGAAATCAGCTATTAAACCCTTTTACAATAGAAGCTTTATTTCCAAGTTCATTAGATTTCTATGCTCAAGTCTTTCCAAAAAAGTTTTAGATGTGATGGGGCAGGCATCAGAGGCCAGAAGCCTTTCCTCCACCGCAGAGACTTTTGTTCTTAGCCAACAGAACTCAGATCCCACCTTCCCCTCATGCCTCCCACTCCAGCCCTGGGGGCGTGGGTCAGGGAAGCCAGCTTTGCTCAGGAACCTCACTAAAGTGAAGTTTGGTATTTGTGAATGTAAAACAGGCTGTTTTCCCTCCAGGAATGGTCCATTTTATAACCAGAACTATAAATGATATTGGAGCCAAATTTGATCCTTTTCAGATATCTTACAATTTAAACAAATTGTCTTAGGTTAGTTATATGCACTTTTTTTGCTTTCATAAGGAGACATATTTACAGATCATTTTCACCACATCTACAATGCTCATCATGATTATTCAATAGAATAAGTCTCAGGAAAATAAACCTAAGTTACTCCTGTAGGGTTTGATAGTACAATGGATTCATTTTTAGAACCTTCAAACCCCTGTTTGATTCATGGATTGGAATTTCTCCACTATTGTCTATAAATAGCAGCCCATGTCTATAAATACATGGGCGTATTTTCATCTTGACACATGGTAACACATCATATTTGAGGATATCTAACATTTGTTAGCTCTTCTATCCAGTTTGGAACTTATGTCTGTTTGGACACAAGCATCAGGAATAAATTATATTTTTGACATATATGTTTAAGGATGTTTCAAGAAAAAAACTTTGTCAGGTTTTTTTGACATGGTAGGTGGTACATAGAGTCAATCATAAAATTGCCTTCAAAAAAATTCTGGAACTAGGGAAATAAAATTGCTGAGAATCACACTTTTTGAAGCATGCACATAATGGATTAGAGCAAGAGATGAAAATTCATCTTTAAAATAAGGCAGGTCCCCAAGCCAAGACTTGACTACAAATTGACTGAAGGAAGGTAATAACATATTTTAGAATTAACAGCTCGTTGTGAGTGGAGGGTGGGGAGGATTGGGTCAGCCTTAGGAAATGGAAAGGCAGACTGATTTCACAGTGGACCTCCACCACGAGCCCAGGAGACCAAAGCCTGGTCCATTTTGCTCAATGCAGCAGGAGCCTCTCTGTGTGGATGGAGACGGGTGCATCCATTTTATCAACTGCCATGACATCATCCATTAACGTTATCCTGAATCGCCATGTCCCTCATTCTATGCCCACCATATCCCTTATATAGGATAAGGGATGGGGGGAACACAACCATTCATCCCCTGGATAGTTTAGTGTCTCAGTATAGATTAAGATAGATTTGGCGCTTTTTTTTTTTTTTTTGCATTGGTCTGTGAGTTTGATCCATGCTACTGTGCCTGTGAGAGATGATTCCATTCTCAATGTACCAACATATTGTTTCTGTACCAAAAAAACCTCAGACTGTGATTAATGTACCTACATTATACTCCCTATGGGAACGGTTATGACCAGCCAGCCTTCCCTCATCCAACAGGTATCAGACTGAAACATGCAATGTATAGGAATGAGGCTTTCTCATATGCCTGTGGTTCTTATTCAAGGTCTCTTCTGTCCCACCACACACTCCCAGTCCCTGGTCCCCATATCAGTTTATCCAGCCCTCATCTCTATCATCCAAAACAGGGTGAACATTTACACCAGGAGGCAGGAAACTCAAATTCTAGTTACAATCCTGATATTTGCCATGTGACCTTGGAAATCACATAACCTTAATCATTTTGTCTGCAAAAATGGAAATTAATAAAGACCACCTGTACATAAAGTCATGGACCTGGATCAGAGACTCTTAAAGTCTCTTCCAGTTACAGGGTCTGTTCCGTTACCTGCTTACTTTCTTTTGTGAATTATAAATTCTGTGGATTTTTCCCAAAGGCTAATATAAACATATCTGTACTTACATAGTATACAAGAGAAGTGGTATAATTTTCTGTGTTTTCCCGCACACTTTAAAAACAAATCTCATAAATTCAGAGTTCATAACACTCCATAAGATAAATGGGAAATGATTTACTGCAAAATAGTACATACCTGCAACAAAGTGTATAAGTGGAGACATTGTTTTGAGAGTTATGTGCTTGACAAACTGTCAGCTCCTTATGACCTGAAACCAAAATCCTTGCATTTCTTACTCACCCGGCCCATATTCATCACCCTCTCCTTTACCTTCCCCTGCTATTTCATTGTGTGAGGCTTGCCTAGTCCCCTGAGAAATACCTGGAGGAAAAGTACTCTAAAAATGAAAATAGGTGTATTTCTACCACATGAAGTTCTCAATCTGGACCACAGCTTCACTCTTCAAGAAAAAGAGCCTTCCATGAGGGAAGAATTATCAGTATGTCAACCAAATGAAGATATTTCTGAAACGTGATACTAAAGTTCAAAGGATAAAACCAAAAAAAAAAAAAAAAAGAAAGAAAGAAAAATAGCTTCCTACAACAGCACTGCAAGAGTATCACACATGCCACTAACAACAAGGACAGCATGTACTAGGTGCCAGACATTGTGCTAACACAGTTACTCCTCACTACAATCTAACAACGTTCATAATATTGTTATCAATTTTTTTTTTTTTTACAGAGAAAGAATCTAAGGCACAGAAAGCTTCCACTGCACAGCAGATGAGTGGTTGAAGCATGACTTTAGTCCAGGCAGTCTGATTTCAGAACCCATATTCTTCACACAAAGCTCTACTGCCTCCTGGTGTTTATTAACAGTCCTTGGACCACAAGCATTAGAATCCCCAGTAATGTTGGTTAAATGCAGTTCCTTGGGCCATCCCATGTGGGCTGATTCAGAATCCTGCTGTAAAAGGGAGTTTTCAACATGGCTCACCAGGGAGAAGACAGAGACAAGGTCCTTAGCAGAAGCAATATGTACTTTAATTAAAAGCATTCAAAAGTCATGAAATTATGTTTTAATGAAGCAATTAGTTTTTAAGTGTGCAGATAACCTAAAAGAAGAAAATGACATTTCTAAATAGCAAGTCAAATGGCATTTGTATAATCACTTCAGGACAGCCTTCCAAAAATAAAATGAAAGCAAATTCTATGGTCTGTAAATTTTTTCAAGTCAGGTAATTCACAGTACGTAGTGTACAATTTATGAGTTTTGACAAATGCATACAACTATGTAACCACCACTACAATGAAAATACAGAGTATTTCCATTACCTAAAAAAAAATCCCTTTGTCCCCATACAGACTGAAAGTGAGGGGATGGAAAAAGATATTCCATGCAAATGGAAATCAAAAGAAAGCTGGAGTAGCAATACTCATATCAGATAAAATAGACTTTAAAATAAAGAATGTTACAAGAGACAAGGACGGACACTACATAGTGATCAAGGGATCAATCCAAGAAGAAGATATAACAATTATAAATATATATGCACTCAACATAGGAGCACCTCAATACATAAGGCAAATGCTAACAGCTATAAAAGAGGAAATTGACAGTAACGCAATAATAGTGGGGGACGTTAACACCTCTTTTACACCAATGGACAGACCATCCAGACAGAAAATTAATAACGAGGCACAAGCTTTCAATGACACAATAGACCAGATAGATTTAATTGATATTTATAGGACATTCCATCCAAAAACAGCAGATTACACTTTCTTCTCAAGTGCACATGGAACATTCTCCAGGATAGATCACATCTTGGGTCACAAATCCAGCCTCAGTAAATTTACAAAAACTGAAATCATATCAAGCATCTTTTCCGACCACAACACTATGAGATTAGAAATCAATTACAGGGAAAAAAACATAAAAAACACAAACACGTGGAGGCTAAATGATACATTACTAAATAACCAAGAGATCACTGAAAAAAATCAAAGAGGAAATCAAAAAATACCTAGAGACAAATGACAACAAAAACACCACAATCCAAAACCTTTGGTATGCAGCAAAAGCAGTTCTAAGAAGGGAAGTTTATAGCAATACAATCCTACCTCAAGACACAAGAAAAATCCCAAATAAATAATCTAACCTTACACCTAAAGGAACTAGAGAAAGAAGAGCAAGCAAAACCCGAAGTTAGTAGAAGGAAAGAAATCATAAAGATCAGAGCAGAAGTAAATGAAATAGAAACAAAGAAAACAATAGCAAAGATCAATAAAACTAAAAGCTGGTTCTTTGAGAAGATAAACAAAGTTGATAAACCTTTAGCCAGATTCATCAAGAAAAAGAGGGAGAGGACTCAATAAAATTAGAAATGAAAAAGGAGAAGTTACAATGGACACCGCAGAAATACAAAGCATCCTAAGAGACTACTACAAGCAACTCTATGCCAATAAAATGGACAACCTGGAAGAAAGAGACAAATTCTTAGAAAGGTGTAAGCTTCCAAGACTGAACCAGGAAGAAATAGAAAATATGAACAGACCAATCACAAGTAATGAAATTGAAACTGTGATTAAAAATCTTCCAACAAACAAAATCCAGGACCAGATGGCTTCACGGGTGAATTCTATCAAACATTTAGAGAAGAGCTAACACCCATCCTTCTCAAACTCTTCCAAAAAACTGCAGAGGAAGGAACACTCCCAAACTCATTCTATGAGACCACCATCACCCTGATACCAAAACCAGACAGAGATAATACAAAAAAAGAAAATTACAGACCAATCTCACTGATGAACATAGATGCAAAAATCCTCAACAAAACGCTAGCAAACAGAATCCAACAGCACATTAAAAGGATCATACACCATGATCAAGTGAGATTTATCCCAGGGATGCAAGGATTTGTCAGTATATGCAAATCAATCAATGTGATACACCATATTAACAATTTAAGGAATAAAAATCATATGATCATCTCAATAGATGCAGAAAAAGCTTTTGACAAAATTCAACACCCATTTATGATAAAAACTCTCCAGAAAATGGGCATAGAGGGAACCTACCTCAACATAATAAAGGCCATATGCAACAAACCCACAGCAAACATCATTCTCAATGGTGAAAAACTGATAGCATTTCCACTAAGATCAGGAACAAGACAAGGATGTCCACTCTCGCCACTCTTATTCAACATAGTTTTGGAAGTCCTAACCATGGCAATCAGAGAAGAAAAAGAAATAAAAGGAATACAAATTGGAAAAGAAGAAGTAAAACTGTCACTGTTTACAGAGGACATAATACTATACATAGATAATCCTAAAGATGCCAGCAGAAAACTACTACAGCTAATCAATGAATTTGGTAAAGTTGCAGGATACAAAATTAATGCACAGAAATCTCTTGCATTCCTATACACTAACAACGAAAGAACAGAAGGAGAAATTAAGGAAACAATCCCATTCACCACTGCAACAAAAAGTATAAAATACCTAGGAATAAACCTATCTAAGGAGGTAAAAGACCTGTACTTAGAAAACTATAAGACACTGTTGAAAGAAATCAAAGATGACACAAACAGATGGAGAGATATACCATGTTCATGGATTGAAGAATCAATATTGTGAAAATGACTATACTACCCAAAGCAATCTACAGATTCAATGCAATCCCTATCAAATTACCAATGGCATTTTTTACAGAACTAGAACAAAAAAATCTTAAAATTTGTATGGAGACACAAAAGACCCCAAATAGCCAAAGCAATCTTGAGGGGAGAAAACGGAGCTGGAAGAATCAGACTCCCTGACTTCAGACTATACTACAAAGCTACAGGAATCAAGACAATATGGTACTGGCACAAAAACAGAAATATAGATCAATGGAACAGGAGGAAAGCCCAGAGATAAACCCACGCACATATGGTCCACTAATCTATGACAAAGGAGACAAGGAGATACAATGGAGAAAAGACAGTCTCTTGAATAAGTGGTGCTGGGAAAACTGGACAGCTACATGTAAAAGAATGAAATTAGACCACTCCCTAACACCATACACAAAAATAAACTCAAAATGGATTAAAGACCTAAATGTAAGACCAGACACTATAAAACTCTTAGAGGAAAACTTAGGAAGAACACCCTTTGACAAAAGTCACAGCAAGATCTTTTTTGACCCACCTCCTAGAGTAATGGAAATAAAAACAAAAATAAATAAATGGGACCTAATAAAACTTAAAAGCTTTTGCACAGCAAAGGAAACTATAAACAAGACGAAAAGACAACCCTTAGAATGGGAGAAAATATTTACAAACAAATCAAAGGACAAAGGAGTAATCTCCAAAATATGTAAACATCTCATGCAGCTCAATATTAAAAAGACAAGCAACACAATCAAAAAATGGGCAGAAGACCTAAATAGACATTTCTCCAAAGAAGACATACAGATGGCCAAGAGGCACATGAAAAGTTGCTCAACATCACTAATTATTAGAGAAATGCAAATCAAAACTACAATGAGGTATCACCTCACACAGGTCAGAATGCCCATCATCAAAAAAATCTACAAACAATAAATGCTGGAGAGGGTGTGGAGAAAAGGGAACCCTCTTGCACTGTTGGTGGAAATGTAAATTGATACAGCCACTGTGGAGAACAGTATGGAGGTTCCTTAAAAAACTAAAAATAGAATTGCCATATGACCCAGCAATCCCACTACTGGGCATATACCCAGAGAAAACCATAATTCAAAAAAACACATGCACCCCAATGTTCATGCAACAGTATTTACGATAGCCAGGTCATGGAAGCAACCTAAATGCCCATCAACAGACGAATGGATAAAGAAGATGTGGTACATATATACAATGGAATATTACTCAGCCATAAAAAGGAATGAAATTGGGTCATTTGTAGAGACGTGGATGGACCTAGAGACTGTCATACAGAGTGAAGTAAGTCAGAAAGAGAAAAACAAATAGTGTATATTAACGCATATATGTGGAATCTAGAAAAATGGTACTGATGAACTGGTTTGCAAGGCGGAAATAGAGACACAGATGTAGAGAACAAACGTACGGACACCAAGGGGGGATAGCGGGGTGGGTGTGGTGGTGGTGGGATGAACTGGGAGATTGGTATTGACATGTATACACTAATATGTATAAAATAGATAACTAATAAGAACCTGCTGTATAAAAATAAATTAATTAATTTAATTAAATTTAAAAAAAAATCCCTGTGTCCCTTTGTAGTCAACCCGTCTTCCCAACCTTCAGGCCCTGGCAACCACTATTGTGTTTGCTGCCCTGATAGTTTTGCCTTTTCCAGAATATCAGATAAATGGAATCATGCAGTAGATAATCTTTGTCTGGCTTCTTTCAATTAGCATAATGCATTTGACATTCATTCATGCTGTTGTTGGTATCAGTAGTATCTCTTTTTTACTGACGTGTAGCATTCCACAGTGTAGATGTACCACACTTTGCTTACCAGTTAACCAACTGAAGGACATTTGAGTTGTTTCCAGTTGGGGGAGGGGTAATTATGAATAAAGCCATAATCAAATGTGTACATATTTGGGGTGAACATAGTTTTTGTTTCTCCTGGGCAAACAGCTAGCAGTGGGAATTCTGCATTATATGTCAAGTGTGTATTTAACTTTATAGGAAGCTGCTAAAACTGTTTTCCAAAGCAGCTGTACCATTTTAATTCTTACCAGAAAGGCATGAGTGTTCTGAGTGCTCCACAACCCTGTCAGCATGTGTATAGTATTATTCGCTTTTTTTAAAAAATTCTATTCATTGGCGGGTTTTTTTGGCCACACAACACAGCTTGCAGGATCTTAGTTCCTTGGAACCCTGGGCCCACAGCAATGAAAGGGTGGAGTCCTAACCACTGGACTGCCAGGGAATTCCTGTATTATTAGGTTTTATTTTAGCCATTCTAATGGTTATGTAGTGATATCTCATTGGTTTTTTTTTTTTAAGATTTATTTTTTCTTTATTTTCTTTATTTTTGGCTGCCTTGGGTCTTAGTTGCAGCGCACGGGATCTTTGTTGTGGTGCACGGGCTTCTCTCTAGTTGTGGCACGCAGGCTCCAGGGCCTGTAGTTTGTGGTACGCGGGCTCTCTAGTTGAGACACGTGAGCTCAGTAGTTGTGGCGCGTGCGCTTAGTTGCCCCACGGCATGTGAGATCTTAGTTCCTTGACCAGGGATCAAACCCGCATCCCCTGAATTGGAAGGCGGATTCTTTACCACTGGACCACCAGGGAAGTCCCTATCTCATTGGTTTTTTTTTTTTTTTTTTAAACATCTTTATTGAAGTATAATTGCTTCACAATGGTGTGTTAGTTTCTGCTTTATAACAAAGCGAATCAGCTACACATATACACACATTCCCATATCTCCTCCCTCCCGCCATTGGTTTTTAATTTGGATTTTCCTAATGACCAAAAATGTTAAACATCTTTTCATGTACTTATATACCATCTCTATATCTTCTTTGGTGGAATGTCCAAGTATTTGTCCATTTTTTTTATTAGGTTGCTTGTTATCTTTTCATTAGTTGTGAGAGTTCTTTATTATTCTACCTGCAAGTCCTTTATCAAAGATGAATTTTGAAAATAATTTTTTCCCAGTCTGTGGCCTTACCTTTTCGTTTTCTTAACAGTGTCTTTCAATGATAAGAAGTTTTCATTTTTTTTTTCAGATTTGTTGAGGTGTGATGAACAAGTAAAAATTGTATATATTTTGGGTTGTACAATGTGATTTTTAAAAGTATACAATGAGATGATTTAATATACACATACCTTGTGAAATAATTACCATAATCAAGTTAAATAACACATCCGTCACCTCACATTGTTACCAATACAGTATTATTAACTACAGTCACCATGCTGTACATTAGATCCCCAGAACTTATTCATCTTATAATTGAACGTTTGTACCCAACTCTCCCCACCCCTATCCTCTGGCAACCACTGTTCCAACCTCTGGTTTATGAGTTCAACTTCTTTAGATTCCACATACAGTTGAGATCATAGAGTGTTTGTCTTTCCATTTCTGGCTTACTTCACTTAGTATAATGTCCTCCAGGTTCATCTGTGTTGCCACAAATGGCAGGATTTCCTTCTTTTTTATAGCTGAATAATATTCCTGTGTGTGTGTGTGCATGCGTGTAAAATCACATTTTCTTTTTTTCTTCCCATTTTATTGTGATATAATTGACATACAGCATTGTATAAGTTTAAGGTGTACAGCATAATGATTTGACTTACATACATCATGAAATGATGACCACAGTAAGTTTAGTGAACATCCGTCATCTCATATAGATACAAAGTTAAAGAAATGGAAAAAATTTTTTCCTTGTGATGAGAACTCTTACCGTTTACTCTCAACCTTCATATATAATGTACAGGAGTGTTACGTTTATCATGTTATACATTACATCCCTTGTACTTATTTATCTTACAACTAGAAGTTTGTACCTTTTGACCACCTTCATCCAATTCCTCCTCCCCCCACACCCCACCTCTGATAACCACAAATTTGATCACATTTTCCCTGAGGGTGTTTGTTGTTTTTGAAGTATACTTGATATACAACACTATGTTAGTTCCTGGTACACAACATAGTGATTTGATATTTCTATACATTTCAAAATGATCACCATGATAAGTCTAGTTACCATCTGTCACTCTACAAAGATGTTACATAATTATTGACTTACATTCCAAACACTGTACATTTCCCACTCATGACTCATTTATTTTGTAACTGAAAGTTTATACCTTTTAATCTCTTTCACCTATTTCTCTCCTCTCCCACCCCCACAAACTGTGTATTCTCTCTATCTATGACTCTGTTTTTGTTTAGTTATGTTTATTTGTTTTTTTTAGATTCCACATCTAAGTTAAGTCATACAGTATTTGTCTTTCTCTGTCTGACTTATTTCACTTCGCCTAATAACCCTCTAGGTCCATTCATGTTGTCACAAATGGCAAGATTTCATTCCTTCTATGGCTTATTAATATTCCATTAGACACACACACATACACACGCACACACCACATCTTCTTTATCCATTCATCTATTTATGGGCTCTTAGGGTGCTTCCATATCATAGCTATTGTAAATAATGCTGCAATGAACATAGGGGTGCATATATCTTTACTAATTCGTGTTTTAGTTTTCTTTAGACAAATACCCAGGAGTGAACTTGCTGGATCATATGGTAGTCCATTTTTAATTTTTTGAGGAACCTCCATACCATTTTCCATAGTGGCTGCACCAGTTTACATTCCCTCCAACAGTGCACAAGTGTTCCCTTTTCTCCGCATCCTTGCCAACACTTGTTATTTATCTTCTTTTTTTCTTGTCCCCAAACAAGATTCCAAGTGGAATGTACAAGGTGAAGGTGGCCCCAAAGCCATCTGGTCTGAAGAGCTAAGATGGAGTTGACAGAGCAAGAGGACACCACAGCTGATGGGCCAAGGGCACATCTTCCTCTGCAGAAGTGCTCAGAACTTGTTTTGAGCTAGAAACACCTGTGGAAAACTGGGCATGTAACTGAGGAGGACCCTATGAAGCCTGCCCAGAATAGACCCCCCACCCATGTCCTCTGCCTGCCTTTTGTCTGTAGAA
This sequence comes from Eschrichtius robustus, assembly GCF_028021215.1. Taxonomy (NCBI): domain Eukaryota; kingdom Metazoa; phylum Chordata; class Mammalia; order Artiodactyla; family Eschrichtiidae; genus Eschrichtius; species Eschrichtius robustus. Next base: position 71,512,183 of record NC_090839.1, on the reverse strand, counting down.
AAACTTTAGTCAAAGAATAAATTTAATCAGAGAAATGAGAAAAAAAATTGAGAAACAGTCAAGCAAGGCAAAATAATAATACTTTAGCCAGTAAACAAAGTCAAGGACCTTTAGTTCCTCCTCAAGGACTGTAGATAATATTCTGAGCCATGTCCTTTGAGCTGTTTTGCAGATACTGAAACCCCAAACCAGGTGGAAGGAGTTAACTGTATGCTGCCCACAAGCACGTAGATCCCAGACCAGTTGGAACCAGAGGGTTGATCATGCTGACTCTCGCTGACCTCACCACCAACCAATCAAAAGAATGTGCACGAGCAGATCACGCCCTGCTCCTTGAGCACTATAAGACTCCTCACTACCCCCTCCAGGGTGGGACGCACAGTTTGGAAGGCATTAGCTCACTGTGGCCCCTTTGCCTGGCCAAGCAGTGAAGCTATTTTTTTCTACTTCACCCAGAACTCTGTCTCCGCGTTTCTATTCTGCACTGGTGAAAAGAGGCAGAGTTCTGGCAACAGATAGAGGGCTTGATGTGGGAGAAACATCTGGGAAGCTAAGTAAGGGAATATCTCATGTCCCAGTGTGCACTGGGACTCTCAGGAAGTATAAGGAGGTGGGAAGGTATAAACTGCTATAACAGGCACATTTTAAGCATGAGACTTTGTTTTCAAGGTTGCCTCATGGTCACAAGACAGCCATTGTACTCCAGCCATCACATCTCCTTCCATCAGGAAGGAGGACCCAGCCACAAGTAGCCAAACCTTTTAGAAGCTTGTACAAATGTTTCTACAAATAGGATTTCACTTGATCTTTGATGTGAAGGAGGCAGGAAAGCAAGGAAAGAGGCTCATAGGGGCTAAGGGACTTGACAAATGTCACACAACTAGTAAGGAGCAGAATCAGGATTTGGACCTCAGCCTTAGTGAAGGCTACCTGCCACTCCTTACTCCAACTAGAGTAGCCCCCCGGGAGGAGAAGCTCACATAACTCTACTTCACCCACCGACCACACTCTGGGTTGGAGAGAGGCAGAGCTGGAGGTTTACTGCCCCGGCAAGCCTTTGCCTGGACACCTTCTATGTGCACGGCGCTCGGCTGGTTGTGGTGGAGTGAAGACATACCCCCATCTTCGTGGAGTTGAGGTTCCAGTGGGTGATAAGACAAACAGACCAATGCCTCCAAGCAGACTGTGGACCGGGTCAAGGGGAAGAGGTTGCAGAAGTCCAGGTGAAGAAGTTAGGAAAGGCCCTCAGAGAGTAGCATTTGAACTGGGGCTCAAAGGAAGAGCTGGCTTTTGATATAAAGGTGTAGAAGGAGGAGGAGGAAGGTGTGAGCATTCTGGGAAGAGCATGTAGTCCAGTTTGGTTTTCATTTCTCACATATATTCCATCGTCACTTCCTGTCTGTCCATTGCAAATCCAGGTCTGCCTTTATCTATCCCTGCCACACCCTCACCTAAGCCGCCAACACCTCTCGCCTGGATGATGGAAATATCTTCCTAACTGGTCTCCTGGCTGCCTCCTTTGTCTCCTTCCAGTTTGTCCCGCACGCTGTTATAGGCTTCCAGCTTAAGTGACTAGGTCCAGTAGCATCACCAAGTGAGACTGGGAATATGAGAGAAGAACAGATTTGGGGGTAAGGGGAAGTATTAGGTTTGGATGTCCAGTATGAAGCGATTGTGAGACATCCAGGAGAGGACTTCCTATAGGCAGCTAGGGGACTCACAGTCTATACCTTAGCTGGGAGCTACAGAGTTGGGTGTCTTCAACAGAGATGAAGTGATCAAGGCCACGAAAAAGAAGAGGGCACACAGGATAGTCAGGACAGAACCTGAAGACAGAGGGGACAGGGAGAAGACGAAAAAAGACATCCACAGAGTAAAACATAAAGACAAGTTTTAATAAGAGAGCAGATCAACAGTGGATGTGGCTGAGAGGACACAAAATGACTGTCCACTGGGCCTGCAGTTGGGATGTCTTGGGGTTTTGCCAAAGTGGGTTCAGTGGAGGTGGGGGCAGGGGCCAGAGGCAGGGGCTTGTGAGGGAATAGAGCAGAGAACATCAGGTACAAGTTGTCATCAAATAGTAAATAGGAAAGAGAAAGCAATAAATAGCTAAAAATTAGATTCACAGGGCCATTCTTAAAAGTCCATATGAATGTAGTGTTTCTACATTATCAGTTAGGTAATGTAGTTTCTTATCAGTTTCTAGCCTTAAAAGGAAAAAACTAGAATGCACAAGGACACACAGACAAGGATATTCACCACAGCACTGTTTTTCCTTATAAATTGGAAACATCCTAAATGATATTCAGTAGGAGAAGGGCCGAACCTCTATACATCGTATGGCATTACATACAACAATTAAACAAGAAATGATTTATGCACCAAGATGAGAGGTTCATTCAAAATACACGGGCAAGTGACAATGTGATAGTCATTATGCAAATAAGTTATAATCAATACTTTTTAGGGATACATACTTATGTGGATGCATAGATGTATCTGGAAGTGTATACCCTGTATGGATGATGGTAGATACCTCTGGGGAAGGAGAGTGGATATTGGTGGAAGTCAGAGAGGACTTTACAGCCTTATGAATGCATTCTTTAGAATGAAAAGTGTACACAAGTAAGCCTTCAAGGCCAGAAAAGGATGGAAGAGGCAGAGCATGTTTATTGGCCAAGAGAAAGGCACCAGTAACAGAGAAATTAAAGACGGGAGAGAGAAGCTCTAGGTGGGGATAAGATCTCAGAGATAGAAGGATGCATCTTCCTGGGTCCACGGATGGAGGGGAAACTCCTAGAGACTCCAACAGGTAGAAAGGAGATAAGGGTAGGTGTAAAGTAAGGGAAGGGGACACAGACCCAGATCCCTCCAGATGGCTTCAATTTCTAACTAAGTAGGTGACCAAGTTGTCACTAAATATGATAACTATTTAGATGCATGCAGAAAAAAAAAAAAAGAGAGGAAGCTGGTTGGGAAGGAAGAGAACTAATGAGCAAGGCTTGGGTTGGAATGAACCACTTACCCCACTAGTTACTTATAACACTGTTGGGGTGGATCTGCCCTGGGTGTGAGGACAGAAAGGTCAGGTGGGGGTAACACCAATCCAGGACCGGGTTTGGGTGCAGGTCCAGCACATGCAGACTGTGTTAAAACGACGAGGTTCAGCTGGAGTAGGGAGAGACCAGGAAGAGAATCTGAGGGATAGGAGAGAAGATGGGATTCAAAAGCCTGGAGGCAACATGACAACAGAGGAGGACTAGGAAGGGAAGGCTGATGGTTAAGGAGGAGCTGGGTTTAATTTCAGAGGCGGGGCAACAAGGACCTACTGCATAGCACAGGGAACTATACTCAACATTTTGTAATAACCTACAAGGGAGAAGAATCTGTAAAAGAGAAGATATATATGTATGTACAACTGAATCACTGTGCTGTACACCTGAAACTTACACAACATTGTAAATCAACTATACTTCAATAAAAAAGAAAATATAAATATTTTAGCTAAAAAAAGAATTTCAGAGGTGGGCAGGTGGGGGAATAACCAACCAAGTCCAGAGTGGACATGGCACTGGGTGGGGCTGAAGCAGAGCACAAGAGGCAAGGGTCAGAGTTGAGGTCAAGAAGGCTAAGATGTTGACCCGGTCATCGCATGGACATTAGTGAGCCTCCCAGGAGAGCAGGAGGGTGGGGGAAGGCCGGCCCGAGCCAGCTGCCACCTCAGTGAAGGGAAAGGAACTGATGCGCGTAGAAGCCAGTGCCTTGAAGGAGGGTGAGTGCCGACTTTCCGGTAGAAAAGGAACATTTTGGTGGCATTGGGCTCTGAGGAAGGGAAGGCCCGGCCCTCCTGGCCTGGAGCACGTGAGGTCTGAGAATGAGCTGCTGTGAGCTGGGGCTGCCGGGGAAGCAGAGGTTAAAGAGGCAGCGATGAGGAAAGCTCTCTCTCCACCCTAGGGAGTGTTTAAATGCTGGTGCCCGACCACCCACCATGGCTTCCCCCAAGAGAGGGATTTAGTTTGTCTAAGGTAGAACCTGGATATGGGTGATTTTTAACTTGTGACAATTTGAGACTTCCATAAAATTTGCAAGAATAGTACAAAGAATTCCCCTACACCCTTCTCTCAGATTCCTTAAGGGTTAACATCCAAATCACTCTTCATTACTATCTCCACACACATTTTCCCCAAAGTGTCTGCATTTAAGTGGACGGGAATGCCTCAAACCTCCTGGGTCACGCGCTTAATGCTTCCAGGATCAAGAAGCACTGCTTAGTAGAGGAACCCGGAGTGAACAGTATAAAATGGCAAGGAGGTAAAGGTAAAGAAATGTTACAGAAATGAAGGTGGGGTGCCCCCTCACTCAGGCCCAGGGTCTGAGGGCAACATGGACGAGCCCCTGGTTGGCACTGCAGGTCTGCAATGACTTCCTGTAGAATGACCACGGGCATCTGAGCCTGGGCCTCATCTGGTCCACCACTGCTGTCACTGCCCATCAATGTCTGGCACTTTCCAGCACCTCCCCTGGGTACAGGGGGATGGGGTCCTGGGTCAGCCAGATCTCTAAGTCCGTGTGGTGGAGCCGTACTTGTCCTGTGACATTGAAGAGCATGGAGCCCTGGGCATCCCGGAACACTGGGTTGCCACTGTACAGTAATGGCATGGGGGAACAGTCACTGTGCATGTGGACAAACAGGACCCTCTCATTTTTCTGCCAGATGTAAGTCTTTGGCCCAATCTCCACACAGGACACATTGCTGTTCTGGTCCAGCACATCATGGATGTAGTGGTATGGCTGGATGTGATGATGGACTCTTCAGTTGCCACGGTGACTCATCCAGAAGTGTGGCTGGCTGCAGCAGACTCATCAGATCAGGAAACTCCTTCACCCAGCCCTAGGGATCAGTTCCTGGCAGGACAGGGCCTATTTGTTGTCTTTTTTGATTATAGCCATTCTAAAAGGTGCGAGGTGATATGTGAGGTGGTTTCGACTCACATTTCCCTGATGATTAGTGATGTTGAGCCTCTCTTCATGTGCCTGTTGGCCATCTGTGTGTCTTCTTTGAAAAAATGTCCATTCAGTTCCTCTGCCTATTTTTTAACTGGGTTGTTTGTTTTTTTGATGTTGAGTTGTATGAGTTCTTTGTATATTTTAGATATTAGCCCCTTATTGGATATATCATTTGCAAGTATTTTCTCCCATTCAGTAGGCAGCCTTTTCATTTGTTGATAGTTTCCTTCACTGTGCAAAAGCTTTTTAGTTTGTTGTAGTTCCATTTGTTTATATTTGCTTTTGTTTCCCTTGCCTAGGGAAAGGAAACAAAATATATATTTTTATATATATATTATATATATAAATATATAATAGTTATATATATATTATATATATAAATATATAATAGTTATATATATTATATATATATTGATATATATATTATAGCAATATATATCCAAAAATATATATTGCTAAGACTGATGTCAAAGAGCCTTCTGCCTATGTTTTCTTCTGGAATTTTTATGGTTTCAGGTCTTACATTTAAGTCTTTAATCCAATTTGAGTTTATTTTTGCATCTGGCATGAGAAAGTAGTCCAGTTTGAATCTTTTGCATGTAGCTGCCTGGTTTTCCCAACACCGTTTATTGAAGAGGCTGTTTTTTCCCCATTGTATATTCTTTACACCTTTGTCAAAGATTAATTGCCCATATAAGTGTGGTTCATTTCTGGGCTCTCTATTCTGTTCCATTGATCTATGTGTCCATTTTTGTGCCAGTACCATACTGTTTGATTACTGTAACTTTGTAGTATAGTCTGAAGTCAGGGAGCATGATACCTCCAGTCTTGTTCTTCTTTCTTAAGATTGTTTTGACTATTCGGGGTCTTTTGTGTTTCCATAAATATTTTAGAATTATTTGTTCTAATTCTGTGAAAAATACCATTGGTATTTTGATAGGGATTGCATTGATCTGTAAATTGCCTTGGGTAGTATGGTCACTTTAACAATATTAATTCTTCTAATCTATGAGCAGGGTATATCTTTCCATCTGTTTGTGTCATCTTCAATTTCTTTCATCAGTGTTTTATAGTTTTGCTAGTACAGTATAGTTTTACTCCTTAGATTTATTCCCAGGTGTTTTATTCTTTTTGATGCAATGGTAAATGGGATTGTTTTCTCAATTTCTCTTTCTGATAGCTCATTGTTAGTATATAGAAACTCAACATATTTTTGTATATTAATTTTGTATCCTGCAACTTTACCAAATTCATTGATATGTTTTAGCAATTTTTTGGTGGAGTCTTTAGGATTTTCTGTGTACAGTATCATGTCATCTATAGTGACAGTTTTACTTCTTCCTTTCCAATTTGGATTCCTTTTATTTCTTTTTCTTACCTGATCGCTGTGGCCAGGACTTCCAATACTATGTTGAATAAAAGTGGCCGGAGTGGACATCTTTGTCTTGTTCCTGATATTAGAGGAAATGAAGATAATTTCAGCTTTTCACTGTGGAATATGATGTTAGCTCTGGACTTTTCATTTATGACCTTTATTATGTTGAGGTATGTTCCCTCTACACCTGCTTTGTTGAGAGTTTTGATCATAAATGGATGTTGAATTTTGTCAAAAAGCTTTCTCTGCATCTACTGAGGTAATCATATGATTTTTATTCTTCAATTTGTTAATGTGGTGTATCACATTGATTTGCAGATATTGAACTATCCTTGCATTTCTGGGATAAATCCTACTTGATCATGGGTGTACAATCTTTTTAATATATTATTGAATTTGGTTTGCTAATATGTTGTTGAGGATATTTGCATCTATGTTCATCAAGTGAGATTGGCTTATTTTTCTTTTTTTGTGTGATATCTTTGGTTTTGGTATCAGGGTGATGCTGGCCTCTTAGAATGAGTTCAAAAGTGTTCCTTCCTCTGCAATTTTTTGGAATAGTTTGAGAAGGGTAAGTGTAAACTCTTCTCTAAATGTTTGATAGAATTCACCTGTGAAGCTGTCTGGTCCTGCATTCTTTTGTTTGCTGGGAGTTTTTAAATTTTCTGATTCAATTTCATTACTGGTAATTGGTCTATTCACATTTTTTATTTCTTCGTGATTCAGTCTTGGGAGATTGTACATTTCTAGGATTTTGTCCATTTTTTTCTCTTGTCCATTATATTGGCATATAGTTGCTCATAGTAAATCTTATGATCCTTTGTATTTCTGTGGTGTCAGTTTTAATTTTTCCTTTTTCATTTCTGATTTTATTGATTTGTGTCCTCTTTTTTTCTTGATTAGTCTGGCTAAAGGTTTATCTTTTCAAAGAACCAGCTCTTAGTTTCATTGATATTTTCTATTGTTTTTATCTCTATTTCATTTATTTCTGCTCTGATCTTTAAGATGTCTTTCCTTCTACTAACTTTGAGATTTGTTTGTTCTTTTTCCAGTTCCTTTAGGTGTAATGTTAGGTTGTTTATTTGACATTTTTCTTGTTTCCTACATAGGCTTGTAACACTATAAGCTTTTTTCTTAGAACTGCTTTTGTTGTACCCATAGATTTTGGATCATTGTGATTTTGTTTTCATTTCAGGTATTTTTAATTTCCTCTTTGATTTCTTCAGTGACCCATTGGTTGTTTAGGAGCATACTGCAGAGCCTCCACGTGTTTGTGTTTTTTGCAGTTTTTTTTTCTTGGAGTTGATTTCTAGTCTTATAGCATTGTGGTTGGAAAAGATGCTTTTACATGTGTTGTTGTTTCTTTTATTGCCCAGAAGTGGAATTGGTGGATCATATGGTAATCTTTTTTTGAGTTTCTTGAGGAAACTCCATAATGTTTTCCATAGTGGCTGTACCACTTTACATTCCCACCAGCAGTGAACTAGGGTTTCCTCTCCACATCCTCACCAGCATTTGTTATCTCTTGTCTTCTTGATGAGGTCCATTCTAACAGGCATCTGTTTTCAATTTTATTGGTTTCTGATCTTTATTGTTTCCTTCTTCTATTTAATTTGGATTTAATTTGCTCTTCTTTTTCTAGTTTCTTAAGGTAGAAGCATAGATTATTGATTTTAGACCTTTCTTCTTTTACAATATAAGCATTTAATGCCATAGATTTCCTTCTATGCACTGCTTTTGTTGCACTCCACAAAATTTAATGTTGTGTTTTCATCTTTGTTCAATTCAAAATATTTTCTAATTTCCCTTGTGACTTCCTCTTTGTCCCATGAGTTATTTAAAAGTGTGTTCTTAACTTCTAGATATTTGGGATTTCCCAGGTATGTATCTTATTGTTGTCTAATTTAATACCATTGTGATCAGAAGATACTTTATATGATTTCTATTCTTTTACATATTTTTTGTTTCTTTTATTGCCCAGAAGATTTTCTTTCTTGACAAATGTTCCATGTGCACTTGAAATGAATGTGTATTCTGCTGTTGTTGGGCAGTGTTCTGTAAGTGTCAACTGGGTCAAGTGTCTTGATAGTATTGCTCACTTTTTCTATAGCCTTCTTGATTTTCTACTTGTCCTATTGATCTAAGAGAGAAGTTAAGTCTTCACCTATAATTCTGGATTTGTGTGTTTCTCCATTCACTCCTATCAGTTTTTGCTTCATGCACTTTGAAGCTCTGTTGTTAGGTGCATACACATTTAGGACTGTTATATCTTGTTGGTAAAATGACTCATTTATCATTATTTGATCTCCCTCTTTATTCCTCATAATATTCCTGCTCTTGAAGCCAACCTTGAAATTAATATAGCCACTCCAACTTTCCTTCAACTAATGTTTGAATGTTACTCTTTTTTATCCTTTTTCTTTTAACATGTTTATGCCTTTACATTTAAAATGGGGTTTTGGTATATATCATGTAGTTGGATCTTACTTTTTTATCCAATATAACAATTTATGTCTTTTAATTAATGTGTTTAGACCATTTGTATTTAATGTAATATTTATATAATTGAATTTAAATCTACCATCCGGCTAGTTGCTTTCTATCTGTTCCATTTTTGGTGCATTTTCCTCTTTTTCTGCCTGCTTTTGGATTGAATAATTCTTATTATTTTATTTTATCTCCACTATTGGCTTATTATTTGTGCCTTATTTTAAAGACATATATTTGATGGTTGCCCTAGAGTTTACAACTTAATTTTTTTTTTTTTTTTTTGGCTGCATCTTAGTTGTAGCATGCAGGATCTTTTGTTGTGCGGTGTGCGGTCTCTTTGTTGCAGCACGTGGGCTTCTCTCTAGTTGTGGCATGCAGGTTTTCTCATTCTAGTTGTGGCGCACGGGCTCCAGAGTGTGTGGGCTCTGTAGTTGTGGCACACGGGCTCCAGAACGCATGGGCTCTGTAGTTTGCGGCATGCAGGCTCTCTAGTTGAGGTGCGTGGGTTCAGTAGTTGTGGCACACGGGCTTAGTTGCCCCACAGCATGTGGGATCTTAGTTCCCTGACCAGGGATCGAACCTGCTTCCCCTGCATTGGGAGGTAGATTCTTTACAACTGGACCACCAGGGAAGTCCCTAAAATTTAATCTTTAATTAATCACATTTTACCTTAAAATATTATACTTCCTCCTACCTAACATAAGAATCTTACAACAGTATACACCCAATTCCTCCCTCCCAGCTTTTAGGCTATTGTTGTTCTACATTTTATTTTTGCATATTCTGTAATTCTACAATAGGTTGCTGCTATTTTTACTTTGGATGATCAATCATCTTTTATTGAAAATTTTATTGAGATACTTGTAGATTCACATGCTGTGGTAAGAAGTAATACAGAGAGATTCATGTAATTTTAATCCAGTTTACCCTAACTGTAACATCTTGCAAACTATAGTGCAATATCACAACCAGAATCGAAACTGCTACAATCTACTGGTCTTATTCAGATTTCCAGTTTTATTTGTATGTCTGTGTGTCTGTGTTTAGTTCTATACAGTTTTGTTACATGTATGTTCATGTGTTCACTGCCACGGTCAAGATACAGAGCAGTTCCATCACCACAAGGATTGCTCATTTTATAACCACACCTATTCCTATACCTTCCCATCCCCATCCCTAACCCCTGGCAACCATAAATCTGTTCTTCATTTCTAAAATTTTGTTATTTAAAAAACTTTCATATAAATTAAGTCACACAGTATGCAAACTTTTGTGACTGGATTTTTTCACTCCACATAATTCCCTGGTCATACAAGTTGTTGTGTGTATCAATAGTTTGTTCATTTTTACTGCTGAATAGTATTCCATGGTTTATATGTTTCACAGTTTATTTAACCATTTACCTGTTGGAGGACATCACAGCTTTTCAGTTTAGGGCTATTGTGAATAAAGCTGCTATGAATAGTCATTTACAGGTTTTTGTCCAAACGTAAGTTTTTTGTTTCTCTGGGATAAATGCCCAAGAGTGCAATTGCTGGTGTGCATGGTAATTGCATGTTTAGTTTTATAAGAAACTGCAAAACTGTATTCCAGACTGGCAGTACCACCTTACATTCCTACCAGAAATGTGTGAGGGATCCTCAATTATCTTTTGAAGTGATTGAAAATAAGAAAAAATAAGTCTTTTATACTTATCTTCATTTTAATCATTGTCAGAGATCTTCATTTCTTGGTAGAGATCCAAGTTTCTATCTGGTAACTTCCTTGAACACCTCACGTAATGCAGTTCTGTTGGTACTCTCAGCTTTTGTTTGTCTGAAAGGTCAGGCACACTCCGGAGACCTGGTCAGAGGACTCCAGCCTCAGGCTACAACTACTGCCTCAGGAATGGACATGTGACTCATGCAAAGCCTTTCAAGGTCCACCTGTGAACTTTTGCTGTGCTACTGGGACAAATGTACATGTTTCCTCTAGGATCTGAGGCTGTTAGGCCCATGTAAACCTGGAGTTATCTTGCTGCCATGTGGTAAAAGTTTGCACTCAACACAGAGGGCAAGTCAGAGATAACAGGTTCCTGGCATCATCTGAGTACTAGCTACCTAGATCCAGCTCTGCCTGACTTTTCAGTTTTATGAGCTGGTAAGTTCCTTTTTTATTTGCGCTAGCCTGCGTTGGGTTTCTGTCACTTGCAGCCAAAGTGGCCTGAATGGTGTAACTTTACCATTGGCACTCATGTCCATATTACCATAACTTGGCTGCCTCTGACCACTATAGGGAAAGGATTCAGTGATATCTAATTGGCCATTACTAACAAGGACACAGGAGGTTTGAAACAGCTGAGCACAGATTTCAAGAATGAGAAGACAAGGTCATGACTATACTTTTGAACTTGATGCTGTAGGTGTGCAGAAGCATGATGCTTCTCTCCCCACCTTTGACTGTTCACTGATTGGAACCACAAGACAGTCCAGATGGGAGGACTGGACCAATAATGGGTGCAAGATGCCAACAAGGTAAGGGAAACCCAAATCCCACTTGCAGCAGCCTAAATCACACGTTTCTTAAACACAAAAAAAGAAAGGAAGCAGCCTAATCAAGACCTTTAAAGGAGAAAAAAACCACAGAGCCATGACCATGAGCTGCTAGTCAAGGAATTAGGACAGTATGTGCTCAAAGCCCAGTGTTTTATGAAAAGACTGGTTTCTGCTTGGCTAGGCACCTGTGTGCTTTTTATCTGAGTGTTTAACAGCAGGAGCCCATTATCCTTCGGCATTCTCTAGTTATAGCAGATTCCAATTTCAGAAACAACAAGAAATTGGATTCCAGCTGCCAGGGGTTCTCTCTGGGAGATTTTCTATCTCTAAGACAGAATTGCCTTTTTCTCTTTTTTTCATGGTGAGAGGAGGCATGCGGAACACCTCTGATTATCTGCAGAGGCAAAGCCTCATGTGAGCGTGCTGACAACGCTACAGGGAGAAAGCCTTAGGCTGGAAGCTCAAGGGAAGGCAGGGGAATGAACGTTTAAATGATTAAGGCAGTTTGATAACTATCATGTTGCGGTCTAACCCCCAATGCTTTCAGGCTGATGCCGTTATTACTGAAGCTGCAACAATTTTCATTACCCTACTACTTCACTGAATCACTTGATGCTCTTCAAAAATTTCCTTGATCTTTCTGCTCCTTTCTTAAGATTGCCTCTTTCTTTTAAGATGTTATTCTAATCTGAGAGATATGCCCATGATTTAGAGAATTTCTTTTCCTCTCTCACATTACATCCCCTCTACTGGGATGTGGATGAACCTAGTGACCAGTTGGCCTTTTATGCTTTCAGAATGTCAATTTCATCCTTAACAACATTTTAAAATGAATCTCTGGTAGAAAAATAATACCTAAGCTCTGCTTATAATTTAGTTCACTCAAATATTTATTGCACACTTACTGTTTTAGGTGCTTACAATACAGAGTAAATAAATCAACAATGATCCTTACCCTCAACAAAGTTTACATTCTAGTGGAGGCAAAGAGACAATAAATATATTTAATTGCATCTTATAATAAGAACCTCTGGGCTTCCCTGGTGGTGCAGTGGTTAAGAATCTGCCTGCCAATGCAGGGGACACAGGTTCGAGCCCTGGTCCAGGAAGATCCCACATGCCGCAGAGCAACTAAGCCCGTGCGCCACAACTACTGCGCCTGCGCTCTAGAGCCCAGGAGCCACAACTAGTGAGCCTGCGTGCCACAACTACTGAAGCCCGCACGCCTAGAGGCCGTGCTCTGCGACAAGAGAAACCACGACAATGAGAAGCCTGCGCACCGCAACGAAGAGTAGCCCCTGGCTTGCCGCAACTAGAGAAAGTCCATGCGCAGCAATGAAGACGGAACACAGCCATAAATAAATAAATAAATAAATAAATAAATAAATAAATAAATAAATAAATAAATAAATAAATAAATAAATGTATGTATGTATGTAAGTAAGTATGTAAAGAACCTCTGCTTATGGAAAAAATTTGCACCCAATTTTCTCTCACAGTGCTCTACTTTTAAAAGAAAAATATCTACCTGCAGGTTATTACATTCTGAAATATTACTGTCTGATATCTTTGCCCTCATTTTCTTAGTTTAGCTTACTTACTTGTCTTAGCTTAGCTTTCCTTGCTAAACCATTTGTAAATTCAGCTCTGTGAGGTAAAGGGGGCCATATAAATCACTATCCTCTCACCTCCAATCCTATCATACTGGGGCTCTTCCACATCTCAACACTAAAGCAAAGTCTGCCTCCTTTCCACTCTCCTTTTCTGCTGTCAAAATAAGCTCAAAAACATATAAAATTAATAAAGTTGCTTCCTGATGGGATTGGTGAAATATGTTTACAGTCATTAGTATAAAAATAGACAAATCCTGTCAAAGAAGTTGCTGCCAAAATCGGTATCAGTGAGAAAGAGGAGCCCAGGATGGAAAGGGCCAAAGAAACCTAAATATGGTTTCTGTGGCCATACAGTCTCCTTTGAATTAGGGTCTGGGAAACCTGAGTCCACATAAGCTGTTGCTGCCTCAAGAAGAAATTTCTCCTTTCTAGGGTCAGCCTAATGAGCCCCTTGTAAGAACAATGATGGCATAACATGTAGGGCAGCCTTCCTATGTGCCTTGCCCTGTTTGACACTTTTCTGTCCTTGCTACTGATTTTCACAATAACCCTGAAGAAGACACTAAGGCTTAGCCAGGTTAATTAAATCACCCAGCGTTCCACAGCTAGTAAGTATGGAGCTGAGATTTTTACCTAGATCTAAACTAAAAAATCTCTCCAAGAAAAAAACGGTATTTATAATATAAATTTATCAGAAGGAAAAAAACCCTCATTTTCAAAGGAGAAGTCATATGCTCTCTACAGAAATGAATTCAGAAACTCTCAAAGAAAGGCAATTGTCTACAACAAATATCAAGAACAAGAAGAGCTTGATAGATCCCATTGCTGAAGTCGAAATGTAAGGATTTAACTTCTGGTATACCTGTTTTTCTGTGCCAGAGGTTGGGAGCTATTGTTAATGTTACCAACTATAAAGACTAAATGGAAAAAAGTAAGATCATAATATTTCTCCAAAAAAAAATATCCCTAATGTTGATTATCTCCTTCTTTGGACGTAATCTTGTCCTCAGGCGGTCCCTTTGCAATGAAACATTATGACCCTTATTTACAGAGGAAGAGAAGTGAGCTATAGGGAAGAAATCAACACATCATTGATAATTCTGTGGCAAAACACAGGGTCTATATTATCGCGGTCCTATGAAATTCCAGATAGAATTTCCTACACAAAATTTCACATCACAGCTCCATTTCTGACACTATTAATAAACTGATTTAGCTTCAGGCAGAATATCTGGGGCCAAATATTCTTTTTTTTTTTAAATTTATTTATTTATTTATTTTTGGCTGTGTTGGGTCTTCGTTTCTGTGCGAGGCCTTTCTTTAGTTGCGGCAAGCGGGGGCCACTCTTCATCGCGGTGCGCGGGCCTCTCCCTATCGCGGCCTCTCTTGTTGCGGAGCACAGGCTCCAGACGCGCAGGCTCAGTAGTTGTGGCACACGGGCTTAGTTGCTCCGCGGCATGTGGGATCTTCCCAGACCAGGGCTCGAACCCGTGTCCCCTGCATTGGCAGGCAGATTCTCAACCACTGCGCCACCAGGGAAGCCCCCAAATATTCTTAATAATTTAGAATGCTACAAGTGCTCATGTTCATCATAGTTGGCAAATGGACTTATTATAGAATCTTGAAACAGGGATTAACCAATTATCCCAATATTCATTCTAGCAACCCCAATGAATGTATATGCTTATATGTACACAGTTCATATACACAGCTGTAAGATTTTTTATTTGTTTTTAATTCTTCATCCCCAAATAGACAGTGATGGAGAAGGGGAAAGTCATGTCTCACCAAAGTACAAAATTTGAGGCTCTGAATATGTGGGAGTGCTCTAACTGCTGACTATCTCTAGCTCTCCTAGTGATCCTATAGTAGGATACATGAGCTCCTCAGAGGAGGGGCTTTTTTTGTTTTTCCTTTTCAAGCCTCTATGCTTCATCAGTCGCCTCATAAAGCAAGAATATGTAAAATATTAATAAAGAAATTCACAATAAGCATTTCATAACTACAGCAGAATCAACAGTATGATATAGAATGGATACTTTGAAAGAACAAAATCCACCAGCACCAAGTATAATACATAAGACTTCCTCGTTTCTAGTCTAGGTAACTTAATCTTTAACACTGAGTAAAACCACTGATTTCATCCTAATATGAAACAGAAGTCATTAAAAAAAGCAGGAGAGATGCTTGCCTAAGGATTTCCAAGGTGTTGTTATAGTAAATCTCTATGGAAAGTACTTGTTTTCAAAAAACAGTTTTAAAATTGATTTTAATGATTAACTACATGTAGTTAAATACCAAGATTGTTTTCATTATTTAAAAGACAAAGGCCTGAGGTTATTTTTTGTCAATTATTCACCCTGAAGCAACTCACTTTGGATCTGCTTCTTTGCTGGAGTTAAAGACAGTATTGTTTACTCTGTTATTAAGAGAAAAGTCATTTCCTAAACTTTCGTTGCAAGTATAATTTGGAAAGTATCTATTGTGAGGCTTCCAGACAAAAGACAAGAAAAAGGAAAGCTGCATATATAGTATTTAACAACACTTACATATAGAGCAGATTGATCTAGAAGACTATTGTGTGTGTGTGTGATGGATTTTACTTAGGTTTCCTGCAAAGTCTTTACGGATGACACTGTAATTCAACAAATAAATTGGCAGACTTGGACCACTGGGAAAATGTATCTTTCTATTGCAGAATGTGCAGCAAGCAGCAGGGATTTGGCCAGGGCTGAAAGACAGCACTACCACGTCAGTGCAGTGCCAAGCCGCCGAGGGTCAAGTCTGTGCTCCTCCTGCACTATGTGCTCATCACAGCCCTGGACTTGGCTCATTGCACTGGACTTTGCCGCCTGCCTCAACCACTAGCACCACGTGAGCTCCCAAAGGCAAAAAGGTAGCATGTCTTATGACTGTTTTACCTCATCTCCCAGCGCAGTGCTCACACCCAGTAGATACTCAACAAATGTTTGCTGATGAAAGCATGCAAGCATGCTTAATTGACCAAGTGGACAGAGTAGCCCTTTATCTAAAATATACTAGAATTTCATCTTCATTGTTTGTTTTGTGTGAAAAGTATGGACTTTGTTGCATTTTTTGATAGAAGCTACATGTATAAACTAGTTAGGTAATCAATTTCTAATATTACGACATGAAATGCCTTATCCCCTATAATTAGAAGAGATTACACGTTGGTTTTCTTGCCCAAGTACCTCCGTTATGAATCTCCATTAGCAATAAGTTTAACAATTACATTTACAGGCTGCCGAATAGATCTATTAAACTTAGAAAAATAGGGGCTTCCCTGGTGGCGCAGTGGTTGAGAATCTGCCTGCCAATGCAGGGGACACGGGTTCGAGCCCTGGTCTGGGAAGATCCCACATGCCGCGGAGCGACTAGGCCCGTGAGCCACAACTACTGAGCCTGCGCGTCTGGAGCCTGTGCTCCGCAACAAGAGAGGCCGCGATAGTGAGAGGCCCACGCACCGCGATGAAGAGTGGCCCCCGCTCGCCACAACTAGAGAAAGCCCTCGCACAGAAACGAAGACCTAACACAGCCCAAAATAAATAAAAAAAATAAAAAAATAAAAAACTTAGAAAAATAATCTACCCTGCAGAACAAACATTTCTCTAACTATATCAAGGAACCACAGACCATCTTTCAAAAATCACAGGGGGGGGAGAATAATACCCCTGAACCATACAGCTCTGTATATTGTAATAGTAAAATATTAATCAGATATTAGGAAACTCATTTGCAAGTATGAAATTTATTTCAAATAGACATTTTTGCTAAATTTGTCATACTGTTGACTCTCAAAGCACTCTCTGATCATCAAACCATATCCTGCTAAGTATACAGTTAGCCTCTGGACTTCAGTCAGACACTTTCAGATTGGCATTAGCTATATGAGGCCACAAGATGCCAAACGTTAAATTATCAAAGATAAGTGATACTTGAGTGCCCTGAATAAGTTTATAACTCTAAAAATGCTTACAGCAGCACGAGATTACACAGCCAGCGTGTCTGGTTGTCAACATATCTATGCCTGAGTCAACAAGAATTAGTCTCCAGAGCCTCTTATTTCCAAGGAAGTAAATCTCCAGGTTCTCCACATCAGCTGCACACTAGAACAAGCTAGGGAACTTTAAAAAATACTGATGCCTGGATCTCACCCGAGAGATTCTGATTTAACTGGCCGAGGGTGTGGCCTGAATATCAGGACTTTTTCAAGCTCCAAGTGATTCCAATGTGCAACATGGTTGAGAACCATTACTTTAGAGCTTCTGTTTCTCAAAGAAAATTTGGAGGAGCACAAGCTAAGCACACCGTTTCTTCCTCCATTGCTCTCACATCTACCAGCAAACGAACTTCGAGTCAGTTCTACTCCAGAGTCTCTTCCTCTCCCCCTTCTGCCACCGTGATTTTCTTCTACAACATTGCTTGAGGCATTTAACGCTACTTGGATTTCGAGCAACTTCCCTAATGCAGGTGGAAAACGTTCACTTTGTGGATGGAGAAGCTAAGACTGAGAAAGAGTTTCTTAAAGTTCTACAGAAAAATGTGTTCCAGAACAGTCCACATTCACTTCTCTCACACATTCAACTCACTTTTCAACACACAGTTACCCAATTATCAGTCGCCTCCAAATCCAAGTGTCACTAAATTCTAATGATTCTAATGCCCTAATCTCTCTTGTGTCAATCTCCTCTTGACCTTCCATGTTACATTGCTTTAGCTCAGGCCCCCACCAGCGTTTCTCATATAAAACCAACTCTGGCCTTCAAACTGTTCTTTCTCTGTGATTTGGCTAACCTCCCTTCAAACCATTCTCTACACTGCAGGGTGATGTATTCAAAGTTGAGTATGATATTATTACCCCTTGGTTTAACAACAATAATATTCCATTCCTTTCAGGATCAAATCCATACTTCTCAAACTCTGCTAAACCATGCACAGTTCCTCCAAGCATGTCACATGATCTCATGCCTCTCTGTACTTGCACAGACTCCTACTGCATTTTCACAATTCATCTGAGAGATCATTTCTTTGCTACCGAGTCTGAATTATATGCTCAGACAGTATATACTTCCATAGCATCCCACACTTACATCAATAACACCTAACACATAGCACTATGATTTTCACTATAATTGACTGTGAGCTTATTCAGAGTTGGGACTGCATCTCTTGTCTCTTTGTTCTCTGGACTCAGCACAGGAGCTGGTATATAGTTAAGTGTTCAGTAAATATTTGTTGAATGAATGCCCCATCATTTCACATGTCCACGCTTTGCGATACTGTTTCTCTTCCCCAGGTACCTCCAATCTTCATTCATGCCTCCACTGAAATGACTAAAGTATTAATGCCTCCACTGAAATGACTAAAGCATCTTTTCCTGTGTACAGCCTTCCTGCACTTGGTTTCTGAGGCAGTGTCTATCATGCCCACCTTTTAGCCTCTGTTACATATTGCATATACTTCTAGTCATAGCACCTACCATTCTATGCTGCAATTACCTGTCCTAATGTCTGTCACCCTTACTAGACTGTAGGCTCCTTACTGGCAGCAAACTATTTTATCTATCTTTGTATTCTGAGCACTTTTTCTACAGTAGGCGACTAGTAACTAGGCTTTAATTCCGCCCCCCGCCCCCAATCCTTGTTTTATACCACTGCCAGAATACTCTAAAACAAAATTCAGGTTATGTCTTTCCCAAGTTTAAAAATCTTCAGTGGGGGGTGGAGTCAAGATGGCAGAGTGGGAGGATGTGGAGTTCAGGTCTCCCAACAACTAGGGCACCTACCAGATGCTGGTGGGGGACCTTGGCACCCAAGGGGATGGGAGGAACCCCCGAGTGACCAGGTAGGATGTCAGGGGACTGAGGGTGTGGAGAAGTGGAGGCCGGATGGCACTGGCGCCCCTGAGGGTTGGCTGGGGGAGGGGAGGGGTTCCCACGCCTGGCGGGACCCTCGGGGGTTTGGAGGATCAGCGGGGGAATGCGGCTAGGGTTTCCCCTGCCCAATCAGGCCCCGGGAAGCCTGCTGGGGTACCAGGCCGGGTCCTCCGCCCTCCGGGGCTCCCTCTGGCCGCGTGGATCCTGGGGGGTGTGCGAGGGAGGTGGGAGGAAGGGGAGGGGAGGGGAGGGAAGAAGAGGACAGGCGAACTGGGAGGGGCGCTCGGGACCGGGGAGGGAATGCAGCTTGCATTTCCCCTGCACACACAGGCCCCAGGAAGCCTGCTGGGCTCCCAGGCCTGGTCCTCCACCTTCTGGGGTCCCCTCTGGCCACATGGGTCCTAGGGGTATAGGGGTAGGGGGAAGAAGAGGAGAGGCAGACAGGGAGGGACCCTCTGGGATCAGAGGACCCTGGGGAATGCACCTAGGGTTTCCCCTGCCCACTTGGGTCTGGTGAGCCTGCTGGGGTCCCAGGCCTGGTCTTGCACCCTCAGAGGTCCCATCCAGTCACGTGGGTCCTAGGGGCGTGGTGGGGGAAAGAAGAGAAGAGGCGAATGGGGAGGGACCCTCTGGGATCAGAGGATTGGGGGGGAAGCATGGCTAGCGTTTCCCCCACCCACTTGGGCCCAGGGAGCCTGCTGAGGACCTATGCCTGATCATCCACACTCCAAGGCCAGAGGCACTCCAGGGCCCCTCCGGCCCTGCTGAGCCTAGACCCCACCTCTGCCTAAACCCCGCCCCTGCCTAAGCCCCGCCCCCCACAGCCAAGGCCTCTGCTGGCCTTTTTTTTTTCCTTTTTTCCTATTGTGGTTCTGTTTTACCTTCCGGTTGTTGTTTCATCTATATTTTTATTTTTCTAACATATCTGTTAGTTTTCTAATCTTATTTTATTTTTTACCTTTTGTTCTTGCTCTGCTCCTTTTTTTTCTTTTCTTTCTTTTTGGCCACCCCACGTGGCTTGCGGGATCTTGGTTCATGGGCCAGGGGTCAGGCCTGATCTGTGATGGGAGCTCCAAGTCCAAACAACTGGACTAACAGAGAACCTCAGACCCCAGGGAATATTAATCAGAGTGAGGTCTCCCGGACGTCCTCATCTCAGCACCAGGACCCGGCTCTACCCAACAGCCTACAAACTCCAGTGCGGGAAGCCTCAGGCTGAACAACCACTAAGACAAGGAACACAGTCCCATGCATCAAAAAAAAAAAAAAAAAAGAGATGACAAAAAAATATGTTACAGATGAAGGAGCAAGG